>NW_026652290.1:93648321-93655220 GCF_009828535.3 Hylobates moloch
ACAAATACAAATACAAATACAAATACAAATACAAATACAAATACAAAAAAAGAGCCATGGGCTTTGCGATCACATGTGCATACATTTGAATTCCAACTTTGGAGTTTATGGAGCAGGAGGGACCATGGGCAAGTTGTTCAGTCACTGAGTCTCAATGTTTTGATCCGTGCATTAGGTACAGTGGTATTTTTTTCCCTGGTGGCGGCTGTGAGGAGGAGCTGGGGAGGCAAAGAGGGTCAAGTGTATGACGCCCCACTCAGGGTGTAATCAATGCCCAATGCGTGAAAGTGCATAATCTCAGCACTTTGGGAGGCCAAGTTGGGAGGATCGCTTAAGCTCAGGAGTTCGAGACCAGCCTGGGCAACATGGTGAAACCCTGTCTACAAAAAATACAGAAAAACCGGGCCAGGCACAGTGGCTCATGCCTGTAGTTCCAGTTACTCAGGAGGCTGAGGCAGAAGAATGGCGTGAACCCAGGAGGCGGAGCTTGCAGCGAGCCGAGATCGCGCCACTGCGCTCCAGCCTAGGCGACAGAGCGAGACTCCGTCTCAAAAAAAGAAACAAAAAACAAAAAAACAAAAAAACAAAAAACAAAAACAAAAAAACCTAATTAGTGGCCGGGCACGGTGGCTCACACCTATAATCCCAGCACTTTGGGAGGCCAAGGCGGGTGGATCACTTGAGGTCAAGAGTTTGAGACCAGCCTGGCCAACATGGTGAAACCCTGTCTCTACTAAAAATGCAAAAATTCACTTTGGGAGGCCGAGGCGGGCGGATCACGAGGTCAAGAGATCGAGACCACGGTGAAACCCCGTCTCTACTAAAAAATACAAAAAATTAGCTGGGCGTGGTGGCGGGCGCCTGTAGTCGCAGCTACTCGGAGAGGCTGAGGCAGGAGAATGGCGTGAACCCGGGAGGCGGAGCTTGCAGTGAGCTGAGATTGCGCCACTGCACTCCAGCCTGGGCGACAGAGCGAGAATCTGTCTCAAAAAAAAAAAAAAAAAAAAGCAAAAATTGGCCAGGCATGGTAACACGCGCCTGTAATCACAGCTACTTGGGAGGCTGAGACAGGATAATCGCTTGAACCTGGGAGGTGGAGGCGGCAGTGAGCCAAGATTGCACCACTACACTCCAGCCTGGGCCACAGAGCAAGCTGTAGGACGTGGTGCTGTCTACATGGTGGTTCAAGTCAGCTGTTGTAGTTAGCAGAATAACGATCCCCTAAAGATGTCCACATCCTAATCTTAGAACCCATGAGTGTGATTCAACAGCAAAGGAGAATCAGGGTTGCAGGTGGAATGAAGGTTGCCAGGCAGCTAGTGATGAGAGAAAACGATACAGTTCTGGAGTATCCTGGTAGGCCGAAGTCATTGCAAGGGTCTTTCAAAGTGGAAGACAGAGGCAGAAGAGAGAGACTCTGATGGACAGCAACACAGGAAGGACCAGGCCTGGCCAGGCGCGGTGACTCACGCCTGTAATCCCAGCACTTTGGGAGGCCAAGACGTGAAGATCACCTGAGGTCAGGAGTTCGAGACCAGCCTGGCCAACATGGTGAAACCCCATCTCTACTAAAAACATAAAAATTAGCCAGGTATGGTGGCAGGCGCCTGTAATCGCAGCTACTCGGGAGGCTGAGGCAGGAGAATCACCTGAACCCAGGAAGTGGAGGTTGCAGTGAGTGGAGATGGCACCACTGTACTCCAGCCTGGGCTCCACTACCACCTCTCAGGTTCAAGAGATTCTCCTGCTTCACCCTCCTGAATAGCTGGGATTACAGACGTGCGCCACCATGTCTGGCTAATTTTTTGCATTTTTAGTAGAGATGGGGTTTCACCATGTTGGTCAGGCTGGACTCAAACTCCTGACTTCAAATGATCCACCCACCTCGGCCGGATCCCAATCTCAAAGTTTGGGATTACGGGCGTGAGCCACCGCGCCCGGCCTGCAGGCTCCTCTTTAGCTGTCTTCCTGCCTTACAGGGTGAGACTCTGCCTCAAACAAACAAACAAACAAAAAAATCAAAGAAGGACTAGACCAGCCACTGCTTGCTGTGAAGGTGGAGGAGGCGGCCCTGAGCCAAGGGATGCGGATGTCTCTGGGTACTGGGAAAGGTGGGAATTGGATTCTCCCCTGGAGAGTAAGATCTAGTGGGATCAGGAAGAGGCACAAAGAGACAGTTCCAACCTCCACACCTTTGCATTTGTGATACCATGTCCTTCCAATCCCAGCTGCAGCTATGCTTCCTCCAGGAAGCCTCCCTGGGTCCCACTGTCCCTGTGGCCCCGTCGTGTCCTGCAACAGAGAGCTCAGAGGGTCTGGGGACCGTCGCAGGTCCCTCCCCCTTTTCCAGGTGCACTGCTGTCATGATTATACGTCACTCTAGAAAAAACTGATTACATTCCAACCTGACCTTCTCACTGTCAGCGGGGCCCATTACCACGTCAATCAGACGGCTCAGAGAAGGAAAAATTATTTTATCTTTAATGATACTTAAAACTGCTAAGCAGGGCCATCTTGGGGACTGGGCGTTGGCAGCTGTGGGTAGGTGCTCTGGGTCTCTGCATCCTACAGGCTCCCCTTTATTTATTTTTTAAAGACAGAGTCTGGCTCTGTTGCCCAGGCTGGGGTGCAGTGGCATGATGTCAGCTCACGGCAACCTCCACCTCCCAGGTTCAAGAGATTCTCCTGCTTCAGCCTCCTGAATAGCTGGGATTACAGGCGTGCACCACCACGCCTGGCTAATTTTTTGCATTTTTAGTAGAGATGGGTTTTCACCACGTTGGTCGGGCTAGCCTCAAACTCCTGACTTCAAATGATCCACCCACCTCGGCCAGATCCCAATCTCAAAGTGTTGGGATTACAGGCGTGAGCCACCACGCCTGGCCTGCAGGCTCCTCTTTAGCTGTCTCCCTGCCTTACAGAAAAGTCTGGAACCTTCTGATTTGCAAACTAAATTCCCACCCTCCTGGGCCACCCCATCTGCAAAGGGGGCTCGCCCTTCCGGAACCAGCCCAGATCCCTCTCTCTTGTCTCTCTCTTTGTCTCTCTGTCTTTGCCTCTGTCTCTCTCTTTGTTGGCACTGGGGAGACCCAAGACTCAAGTGCTCATGGGCTCGTGGGTATCCACAAATCGTTTCCTCACCCTGAGCACTGCATGATGGAGGCGCCACCATCACACCCATTGCGCAGTGTGGAGACGGAGGTCCAGAGACACAGAGCCCTTTTTCTTTTTTTTTCTTTTTCTTTCTTTCTTTTTTTTTTTTTGAGACGGAGTCTCGCTGTGTCGCCCAGGCTGGAGTGCAGTGGCGCAATCTCGGCTCACTGCAAATTCCACCTCCCAGGTTCACGCCATTCCCTTGCCTCAGCCTCCCGAGTAGCTGGGAGTACAGGCGCATGCCACCATGCCTGGCTAATTTTTTTTGTTTTTGTATTTTTAGTAAAGACGTGTTTTCACTGTGTTAGCCAGGATGGTCTTGATCTCCTGACCTCATGATCCACCTGCCTCAGCCTCCCTAAGTGCTGGGATTACAGGCGTGAGCCACCGTGTGTGACCCCTCTTGCCTCAATTTCCCCATCAGGTGAATGGGAGTCAGCTTCGTCCCTTACAGGCTGTTGGGAGCTGGAGTCCTGACCGTCACAGAAGGATTGTCAGGTAAGATACAGGACACCCAGTTCAACTTGAATTTCAAATAAACAGAAAATACTTTTTTAAGAAAAAAAAAAAATCTAAGTATACCCCAGATATTGCACGGGCTATACTTACACTAAAAACTCATTTGTTGTTTGGCTGAAACTCAGATTGAACCCGGCATCCTGTATTTTTTTTTTTTTCTTTCAGATGGAGTCTCACTCTGTCGCCCAGGCTGGTGTGCAATGGTGTGATCTTGGCTTACTGCAACCTCCACCTCCTGGGTTTAAGCAATTCTCCTGCCTCAGCCTCCTGAGTAGCTGGGATTACAAGCACACACCACCATGCCCGGCTAATTTTTGTATTTTTAGTAAAGACAGGGTTTCACCATGTTGGCCAGGCTGGTCTTGACCTCCTGACCTCTGACCTCAAGTGATCCACCTGCCTCAGCCTCCCAAAGTGCTGGGATTACAGGCATGAGCCACTGTGCCTGGCTGGTAACCTGTATTTTTATTGGCCACATCTGGCAACTGGAGCATGAGGCTCTGGAGAGATAGAAGATTCTGGACATTGTGGGGCAGACTCATTTGTATCAACAGTATCAGGCTGTCCTGGCTGCTATGAGGACAATGTTGAGATTTTCCAACAGAGTGCTGGGAGATTTGTTTTTTTTTTTTTTTAATTATTACTTGGCCAGGCACGGTGGCTCACGCCTGTAATCCCAGCACCTTGGGAGGCTGAGGGGGGTGGATCACAAGGTCAGGAGATTGAGACCATCCTGGCTAACACAGTGGAGCCCCGTCTCTACTAAAAATACAAAAAAATTAGCTGGGCATGGTGGCGGGCGCCTGTAGTCCCAGCTACTCAGGAGGCTGAGGTGGGGGAATGGCGTGAACCTGGGAGGCGGAGGTTGCAGTGAGCCGAGATTGCGCCACTGCACTTCAGCCTGGGCGACAGCGAGACTCCGTCTCAAAAAAATATATATATATTACTTTATTTATTTTAATAGAGACAGGGGTCTTGCTGTGTTGCACAGGCTGGTATCGAACCCTGGCCTCAAGCAATCCTCCTGCCTTGGCCTTCCAAAGTGCTGGGATTCCAGGCATGAGCCACTGGGCCCAGCCTGATTTGTCTGCAATATGGCACAGGTCCCTCTGCTAGAGCCAGGGCCCACCTCTGTCACTGGGAAATGGTGGCAACCATTACAGCTTGACCCTCTCCAGCAACGCTGGGCAGAAAGCCCATCTCATGAAGCAACAAAGAACCCAACCAGATTCAGGCCGCTGTCTCCCTGTCGCATCCTCCCCCCTCCCCCCCAGCCACCCATCACAGCCCATCCCCAAGGCCGGTGGCTCGCCCTGTCCTCAAGGTGTCAATACCTCCCCTTCTAAATTTCACCCTGGAAATCAATTAGGGTACGGGCGAGTTGATTATAAATCAGCTATTTTCATAATTGTTATGTCTTTAATAAATCAGAACTGTGCACATTGCATGCAGGCAAAATGGAGCTGTTCTCCTGAGGTCATCAATTACCCAGGGGAAGACAGGGCCGTGTCCGCATTCCCTCGTCCTCCAGCCAATCCGGAGACGCTGCCGGCCGGGCCAGGGAGTTCCTGGACCCGGGCCGGGCCGTTCCATTACGGAATTGCTTAAGCAGCGTTTTAAATAACAAGAAGGGATATCATTTAATTTTTTCGCAACGTGGAAATCAATACGCTGTCCTTCAGGCGGCCTGACGGATCGTCTTGGCGGGCTTCTCCGAGTTAATCTAATTTCTCTGGGTCTGGCTGGGACCAGCCGTCTTGTGCGAGGCCTCCCGCGTGCCGGCATCAGCCCAGCCTGGAATCCATGGGCTCAGACGGATCTTCCCACAAGTGCTGTGGATGTATTTGGCAGGGGAGGAGGCAGAAAGGTGGGCAACAAGCCATTTCTTTTATTTTTTATTTTTATTTTTGAGATGGAGTCTTGCTCTGTCACCTAGGCTGAAGTACAGTGGCGTGATCTCTACTCACTGCAATATCGGCTCACTGCAATCTCTGCCTCCGGGGTTCGAGCAATTCTCCTGCCTCAGCCTCCTGAGCAGCTGGGATTACAGGCGCCCGCCACCAAGCCTGGCTAATTTTTGTATTTTTAGTAGAGATGGGGTTTCACCATACTGGCCAGGCTGGTCTTGAACTCCTGACCTCAGGTGATCCATTCGCCTCGGCCTCCCAAAGTGCTGGGATTACAGGCATGAGCCACCACGCCTGGCCTGAGCCATTTATTTATTTATTTCTTTTATAGAGATGGCTTCTTGCTACGTTGCCATATACAGTTGGAGGCCAGGGTGATCTCCAACTCCTCACCTCAAGTGATCCTCCTACGTCAGCCTCCCAAAGTGCTGGGATTATGGGCGTGAGCCACTGTGTCCAGCCAAGAAGTCATTTCTTTAGGGTAATGGCCTTGACCAGGGATGATTTTGCATGCCCTGGGGGCATCTGGCAATGTCTGTGGACATTTTTGGTTGTCATGACTTGGGGGCTGCTCCTGGCATGGAGTGGGTGGAGGCCAGCGATGCTGCTCAGCACTCTGCAATGCCCAGGATGGTTGCAGCCCAGAGAGTGATTCAGCCTCAAATGCCCACAGTGCCAAAGATAAGAAACTCTGCCTTAGTGCAATTCATGAAAGGCAGTTTAGAGGACCCTGATCTCTTCCCCCATCTTTGCTTCTGAACCCTGTGTCCTGTTTATTCCAAAGTTCAGGGGGACAAGGCCCTCTGTGACAGTGCAGAGACTCTGGTGTGAGTCCTGGGCCTATTCACCCAGTAGATATTGAGCACTTACTGTATATCAAGCACCATTCTAGGTATTGGGGATCCAGCCACCAATAAGATGGATAAAACACCTGCCCTCATGTGGTTTAACTTCTACTCAAGGTAGAGAGTTGAGCAGGTAGGTAAACCAAAGTTGGATTCAGAAGTTGGTGAAGGAGGCTGGGCACAGTGGCTCACACCTGTAATCCCAGCACTTTGGGAGGCCGAGGTGGGTGGATCACTGGCGGTCAGGAGTTTGAGACCAGCGTGGCCAACATGGTGAAACCCTGTCTGTATTAAAAATACAAAACTTAGCCGGAGGCCGGGCGCGGTGGCTCACGCTTGTAATCCCAGCACTATGGGAGGCCGAGGTGGGCGGATCATGAGGTCAGGAGATCGAGACCACGGTGAAACCCCGTCTCTACTAAAAATACAAAAAATTAGCCGGGCGTGGTGGCGGGCGCCTGTAGTCCCAGCTACT
>NW_026652290.1:93655320-93781211 GCF_009828535.3 Hylobates moloch
AAAAAAAAAAAAAAAAAAAACGTATCCGGACGTGGTGGCATGCATCTGTAGTCCCAGATACTTGGGAGGCTGAGGCACGAGAATCACCTGAACCAGGGAGGTGGAGGTTGCAGTGAGCCAAGACTGCGTCACTGCACTCCAGCCTGAGTGACAGAGACTCTGTGTCTCAAAAAAAAAAAAAAAAAGAAGAAGTTAATGAAGGGGATAAAACGGGGATTGGTTGGGGTGGGGCTGTGAGGATAGTGAAGTCTGCTCCAGCTGCCATCACTAAACAAAGATGCTCCTTAACTTACAATGGGGTCATTACCCAATAAACCCATCAAAAGTTGAAATTATCATAAATCAAAGTATGTTTTAGGTTTACAATATTTTCAACTTATAATGGGTTTACCTGGAAGCCACTTCATTCTCTCCTTTTTTTTTTTTTTTTTTTTTTTTGAGACAGAGTCTTGCTCTTGTCACCCATGCTGGAGTATAACAGCATGATCTGCACTCACTGCAACCTCCACCTCCTGGGTTCAAGCAATTCTCCTGCCTCAGCCTCCGGAGTAGCTGGGATTACAGGTGTGTGCCACCATGCCTGGCTAATTTTTGTATTTTTAGTAGAGACGGGGTTTCGCCATGTTGGCCAGGCTGATCTTGAACTCCTGACCTCATGATCTGCCTGCCTTGGCCTCCCAAAGTGCTGGGATTATAGGCATGAGCCACCATGCCCAGCCTCCACCTCACTGCTACTTAACTTAGAGTAGCATTCTGAATGTATATTGCTTTTGTCACTCTCAAAAAATAAAAAAATTATGTTGAACTATTGTAAATCAGGGACTGTCTGTACCACAAGCTGCATGGCTTAAACAAAAGAAGATCATTTTCTCACAGTTCTGGAGGCAGGGAAGTCCCAGAACAAAGCACCATCCAATTTAGCTCCTGGTGAGGGCTCTCTTCCTGACTTGCAGATAGCCACCTTCTTGCTGTGTTCTCATATGGCAGAAACAGAGCAAACTCTCTGGTGTCTCTTCTTGTAAGGGCACTAATCCCATCATAAGCCTTCCTTCAATTACCATCCCATTATGGGGGAGGGGTGTTAGGGTTTTAATTTATGAATTTGGAGGAGGGGGACACAAACATCTAGCCCATATCAAGGGGCTTCTCTGAGGAAGCAGGATTGGAACTGAGGCTGGTGGCTTACAAGAGTCTTGACAAATGTTACTCTGGAGCTTGGTCATAAATAATAATGATGGTTATACTAACTTGCATTCAGAATAGTCTTTGAGCCAGACCCAAGAGATTGTCTCTTTGATTTTCATTTGTCAGATGAGAAAACTGAGATTCTGGGATGAGCAAGCAAAGAGAAAAGAGCTCAGTGTCTCACCCTGCAGGAGCTGAGGAACTGGAACAACTTCGCCTGGAAAGGGCATGCAGAATACCCACCCAGCTCTGCCCCAATTTATTGGGCACAGTAGGCCAGGTGAGGAGGAAGGGAAGGGTGCTCTGGATAAAGGAGGAGGCTGTGTGGGTAAAGGCCTGAAGGTGGGGAGAGGCTGGTGTGCAGGAGCAAATCTCTGCCTTTCTTTTCCAGCTAACTTGGTGGAATTGAACTCTTAGCCCATGTATTATCTCCTCTGGGAATGCTTCTTGGGAGGGCTATGGGCAGAGAAGGGATGGGATCTGACTCAGGTGCTCACAGGTGCCCCTGGTGGCTGCTGAGAGGAGGATAGACTGTGGGGGTGAAGTCAGGAGCTGGGCACCAGGGAAGAGGGGACTGCGTGGTTCCAGGCAAGTGACAATGAGATGTCAGACCAGGGTGAAGGCAGAGGAAGAGAGAGGAGTGGCCAGATTCTGGATAGGTTTTGAAGGCAGACAGGACAGGATTTGAGGGATTAGATATCAGGTAGGTGATAAAAGATGAGTAAAGAATATAGGGCCAGGTCACATATGGAAGCCAAAAGACTGTGGATCTGCAACTCTGGGCTTCTCAGACTTCCCATTTATAAAATGGGGTCAATACCACCTGCCTCACAGGTTTACAACCAACAACTGTTATGGGCCCAGCCTTGTTAAGCCCATGACGGTGGGAGTTTCTATGCTGAGGTGTCCCCGACTTCCTAGCGATCATAAGCAATTTCAAGCTTCATCTACTACAAACCAAGGCAAGGATGGTGTTTAGTTGGAAGATAGACGGTGTGTGTGTGTGTGTGTGTGTGTGTGTGTGTGTGAGCAGCCTCTTCTGGTGAAAGGTGACATTGCAACCTTGCTCTATTAGACATGGCAAATAACAGACAAGAGGAGGGAAAAGGTGAAATTTGGAAGTTCCTGAGATAAAGAATAACTTATTTGATTTTCTGGACTTTGGAGGGATATGGGGAAGCTTGGAGCTGGGGAAATGCTATGTAATAGGCAGAAGGGAAGAGAAGTTGAAGGCAGAAACTCTAAGATTCACATGGAGGATGCCATGTGAAGATTATGCTGCCTCAAGCCAAGGAACTAGCAGAAGCCAGTGGAAAGACATGGAATGGATCCTTCCCTAGAGCCTTCAGAGGGAGCATGGCCCTGCTTACATGTAGGTCTTGAACTTCTGGCCTACAGAACTATGAGGAAATAGGCCAAGCACAGTGGCTCATGCCTGTAATCCCAGCACTTTGGGAAGCCGAGTGGGTGAATCACGAGGTCAGGAGTTCAAGACCAGCCTGGCCAACATGGTGAAACTCCATCTCTACTAAAAATACAAAAACAAAAAATTAGCTGGGTGTGGTGGTGGGCACCTGTAATCCCAGCTATTCAGGAGGCTGAGTCAGGAGAACCACTTGAACCTGGGAGGTGGAGGTTGCAGTGAGCTGAGATTGTGCCACTGCACTCCAGCCTGGGCAACAGAGCAAGACTTCATCTCAAAACAAACAAACAAACAAAACCCCCAAAACTATGAGGAAATACATTTCTATTGTTTGAGCCACTCACTTTGTGGTATTTTGTTATGGCAGCCCTAGCAAAATAATATGCCTGTCTTTTTTTTTTTTTTTTGTATTAATTTGAGACAGGGTCTCACTCTGTTGCCCAGGCGGGGGTGCAGTGGTGTGATTATGGCTCACTGCAGCCTGAACGTCCTGGGTTCAGGTGATCCTCCCACCTCAGCTTCCCAAGTATCTAGAACTATGGCATGCATCATGTCCAGCTATTTTAAAAAATTATTTTTGTAAAGATGGAGTCTCCCTATGTTGCCCAGGCTGGTTTCAAACTCCTGGCTTCCAGTGATCCTCCTGTCCCAGCCTCCCAAAGTGCTGGGATTAAAGGTGTGAATCACTGCACCCCACCAATATCTGCCTTTTGAAGTGAGGTGTGGTTTCATGACTTGCTTTGACCAATAAAATGTAAGCACAAGTCATGTTAATCCCCTTCAGTAAAAGCCTTTAAAATCCAGTATCCAATTCTTCATATTCTTTCCCCTCTCTTAGAGACCACTGATGTTTCCTCCATCTGTCTCAATGCCTGAATGAGGTAGACACAGAGGCCCCCTGCCAACCTGTATTGGGCATGTAGTGTGGATGATAAGTAAACCTTGGTTGTTTTAAAGCCACTAAGATTTTGGAGCTTGTTCCAGTTACTGTGGTTGTATAAATTACCTGAAAAATTAGTGGCTTAAAATAATAATTTATTGCCTCTCATAGTTTTATGGGACAAGAATTTGGGAGCAGCTTAGCTGGGCAATTCTGACTCCGAAGCTCTTACGAGGTTGCAGTCAAGATGTCGACTGGGGCTGTATCATCTGAAGGCTTGACTGGGGCTGGAAGAGCTGCTTCTAAGCTCATCCACATGGCTGTGGGTAGGAGTCCCTTCTTTCTTTTTCTCTCTTCCTTTCTCTCTCTTTCTTTCTTTTTCTTTCTTTCCTTCTCTCTCTCTCTCTCTCTTTCATTCTTTCTTTCTTTCTCTCAATACGTCACTGAGGCTGGAGTGCACTGTCACCATCTTGGCTCACTGCAACCTCCACCTCCCAGGTTCAAGCAATTCTCCTTCCTCAGCCTCTGGAGTACCTGGGATTACAGGTGCTTGCCACCACAGCTGGCTAATTTTTGTATTTTTAGTAGAGAGAGGGTTTCACCATGTTGGCCAGGCTGGTCTCGAACTTCTGGCCTCAAGTGATCCATCGGCCTTGGCCTCCTAAAGTGCTAGGATTACAGGTGTGAGCCACTACACCCAGCCTGTCCTTCACTTTTGTATGCAGAATTTTCCATAGCACTGCTTGAGCGTTCTTCCAACATGGCTGCTGGCTCATTCCTAGAGGGATTGATCCAAGGAGGAAGTTGAAGTGCCTTTTATGGCTCAGCCTTAGAAGTCACTCACTGTCACTTTTATATGCCTCATGAGTCAGCCCCGATTCAGTGGAGGAGGAAACCCCACAAGGTCATGAATACCAGGAGGCAAAGGCTCATTGGGGCCATCTTGGAGGCTGGCTCCACGAGGTTCTTTGTTAACTGTAGCAGTCCATCCAGACTGATGAAGACATCATAGCATTGCCTGGCAGTGAGACTTTAGAAGACTCACTTTTCCTTTCTGAGCCCTAGTTTCCACATCTGCAAAAGAAGGAGGTACATTTGTCAGCAATGTGGGAGACCCTGCAGGGGAAGGGAGAGTTCCAAGAGGTAAACTGAGTCCACTGGCTTCATTACAAATCCTGGAGATGCATTCATGGAAGAAAAAAGCCTCCTTCCACCTTCCCTCTCATTGCCAGAATTGAAGATTTGGACCCAGAAATCCTGGCCAGGAGGACTGGAGGTGCTGTAGCATGGGGGGCTATGTTCTGGCTCTACCACCAAACAGCTGTGTGATGTTCAGCAGGAGGCTGGATCTGCCTGAGCCTCAGTTTCTTATTCTGTAAAATGGAGCAGTACCTACTTCACACAGGAGGTGAAGATTAGAGGTTATCACAGCCCAGAGGCCCTAGCACAGCTGATAGCAAATGCACACTGATATTGCCTGTTGACTAAAATGGCTACCAGAGGACTAATCCCCGAAAACCACCCACTGTGGGGGCTTCTGATTCACTGAGCCTTAGAGCTGAAAGACATTCTAAGAATCCTAGATTCCAATCCTCCCATTTTCCAGGTGGGGAAACTTACCCCTGGAAAAGGGCAGAGAATTCTTGGCTTGGGTAGTAGCCAGCTTCCTGACCCCCTTTCCAGGGACTGCACTGCTGTGCTACCTGTGGGCATGGAACAGCCAGTCAGGTGAGGGCTCCTGTTTGAGTGAAAACCTGGAGGTGGGAAACTGCAGAATGAGGGGGAAGAGGCTGGGAGTAGATCTCTCAGGATAGGATGAACCTTGATTCTTATTTTTACTTACCTATTTATTTTTTAGATTGGGTCTCAATCTGTTGCCCAGGCTGGTGTGCAGTGGTGCAGTCTTGTCTCACTGCAACCTCCACTTCCCGGCCTCAAGCAATCCTCCCACCTCAGCCTCCCAAGTAGCTGGGGCTACAGGCGTGTGCCACCACGCTCAGCTGATATTAAACAAAGTTGTTTTTATAGAGACAAGTCTCGCTCTATTGCCCAGGCTGATCTTGAACTCCTGGGCTCAAGCAGTCCTCCTGTCACAGCCTCCCAAAGTGCTGGGAGTACAGGTGTGAGCCACCAAGCCCTGCTGAACCTTGAATGCAGTGGTGCTATCTCTGCTCACTGCAATCTCTGCCTCCTGGGTTAAAGTGATTCTCCCGCCTCAGCCTCCCGAGTGACTGGGATTATAGACACCTGCCACCACGCCCAGCTAATTTTTATTATTTATTTAATTAATTTTAATTTTTTTTTTTTTTGAGACAAAGTCTTGCTCTGTCACCCAGGCTGGAGTGTAGTGGTGTGTGAAAGGGGCCGGGCAGAGGCCAAACTACACTGGTCACGGTCAAGAGATCTTTATTGGAGGTATCGAGCGGCACCACGCGAGGAGAAGGAAGGGAAGAGAGGAGGCTGCTGGTGTGCTGGGTTTTATATCCCTTGCGCCTACGTGGATTGGGCTAGGGGCGGGCCCAAGGGAAGGCGGGAGATGCTTCTTTCTGATTGGCCCTCCTTTGGCGGGTTCAGACAGTGCCTGGTCAAGGAGGGGAGAAGAACCCGGAACCGGCCCCATCTTAAGGTATGGCGCCATTTTAAGGTACCCCATGTTACCTAACATTCCTCCCTTTTTGTTTTCTTAAATGGGGGAAAATGGGCGTCGTGGTTCATCTGGCTGCTTCCTGCTGAGTGGGGGCGCTGTGGGGAGGGGGCACAGGGAGAACCGTCAGGGTTGTGCATGGGGTAATGTTCCTTGTAGGTATAGATCCTCCAGTGCCGTGAGCCAGTTGAGGGGCAGGGATGGGTTGGCGACGAGCCAGCTGTCGGCGCGGAGATCGTTGAGAAATTTGTGGAGTCGGTTGCGGTTGTCATGACTGGCTTGGGTTAGCAGGTTGTGAGCCCGTCTGTGGAATCTGTCCCGTCCTCGCTGGTGGCTAGTTTCTGAGGAGAAGCTGGTTAAATGTTTGGTTAGACATGGAATGAGGCAGGGGAGTAGTGTGCAGAAAGCGAGGATACCCATTAGGGGGCCTAAAAAGGGAAGGAGCCAAGCTAAGAGGGGGGTTTTGAGGGTTTCCCAAAGGGAGGGAGTAGTGCTAGCATTCGTTAGTTTACGTTTTATCTGATGTAGGTTTTTAATGCTAGTTTCGATTACTTGGGACTCATTAATATAATAACAACAGTTCTCCTGTAAGAAGATGCAAGTACCGCCTTTTTCGGCTGTGAGTAGGTCGATGGCGCGGCGGTTTTGAAGGGTGACACCAGCTAGAGATGTGATTTGTCGTTGGAGGGTGGCTAGAGACTGAGCCGTTTCCTCAATGGCCGTCTGCATCTGGGTTTGGAAATCTGAAAATTGGGATACGCTGTATCCTAAAGAGGTGGCTCCTAGTCCTGTACCTATGAGAGAGGTCGTTAGAGAAATTCCAAGCATGATATGTAGGAAGATTGCTCTTTTTTTCCGACGGTCCTCAGGAGAGTTGGGTTTAGGGCGATCAAATTGATAGGCTTGAAGGCCTTCAGAGGAGAGCAATGTGAGTTGAGGGACTAGTGTGGTGGGTATGCAGAGGCCAGGGCTAGAGGAATTAATGGCCGTTAAAAGGCCGTATGGAGCCGGAAAGTTGGGGGGGGGGACAGTTTGTTTGCATGTTACATTGTGGGGCGATGGGGGGTGGTAGCTGGTGTTGTAACAGGTAGGAATAGGGACGCTGAGGTTGGCAAAGAGGGGGACATGGGAGATTACAAAGCTGGTGGTGGTGGGGGGAGGAGTTGCTTGTGTTTATGGAGCTAGATAGTGGAACCGCAGTAAGAGGGGGTTTGTTGATGTTTGTGCATAATAAACAATCGGAAGTAGGGACCTGAGAGGTGTTGTGTTAATTTCGGCTAGAACCTGTTGGGAGTCAGTTTTTAGGGTACGGGTGATGGTTATAGTTTGTGCTGGATAAGACCAGGTGTTGCTTGGGTATATTCCCCCTGTGGCTGCCTGGCACCAGATTGCGTTGGCTGGGTCGGTGATGTGAATTGCTCGAAATGAGGCATTGTTTTGGTGACATAATATATGAATGGGGTCTGTCTGTCTGTTTTTTTTGGTGATTTAATTCATAACACAGCTGGTCCAGGGACACCCATAGTTTTGGGGCCATTCAGTTTTACAGGCGCTGCGGGATTGTTGGTGTGGAAAGCAAATGGCAAAGTGGAACATGTGGAAATAAGGGTCCTAACTGCTATTTATTATGGTGAGTTTAGGGAGGGGAAGGTTTACTGAGGATGCGTCGATGGAGCATCGGGTGTAACTGATGACATTGGTGTGTGACCTCCGGTTAGCGTTGTAGGTTTCTTTGAGGGTGAACAGGTAGTAGGGTTGTGAAGGGGGCCTGTTGGCGGAGGAGGGTCCATAGAAGAAGATGTAAGAGGCGGAGAGCCAGAAGAGCGGGCTCGGAGCAGGCATGAGGGCGGCAGCTTGCACCTTAGGAATAGTAGGAAAGGAGGGCGTTTTAGAAATGCAAACTTTGAGAGGGTTGTGGGGTACGGGCGTGCCTGGCTTTAGAGGGGTTTGTGGGTTCGTGTTTAAGGAGAGACAGGCAGGAGGGTGGCGGGATTGAGAGGTGCACATGTTTGGAAAGTTACAGCGGAGACAGTACGTGGCAAGGGGGAAAGGTTTGTAGACTTTTGTAGGTCAGGAGTTCCTTGAGTTGATGGGGGCAGGTAATGACAACGGCTGCCCCAAACATTAATTTCTTTGACTCTTGAAGTAGTAGGTAGGCTGCAGCCAGGGCCGGAAGGCAGAGGGCCCACCCTCGCACGGTGGGGTCTAGTCGGCCGGCAGGGATGCAGAGCCTCCCATGGTGAGAGAGGAAGGGGTATATGTATACGGCGGCTGGCTGAACAGGGCGTCCCCTATTAGCCGATGGCCGTGTTGCGAGTCAGAACCTTCGAGCCGGTCGTCACCGAAACGAAAGAACTGATGGGCCTCTGTAAGGCCGAGGGCCGTGGGTTACCTGGTACCAGGATTTTTTGAGCGAGAGAAGGAAGGAAACCCAGGCCGGACGAGTGAGGAGGGAAAGGAGAAAACTCAGTTCCCTGCGGGCCGAGTTCACTCTCAGAATTGTTTGGATAGGTATGCAACTGCTGCAAAGGTGAGTCCGTGCATCTGACCTAGGACTGCAAGAGCCAAGCCATTGTGTTCATGTACATATAGAATGAAAGGTTGTTTTAAGCCTGGAAGATGTAGGGCTGGGGCTTTGAGTAGTGCCTGTTGGAATGACAGGAAGGGCTGCTTGACTGTGGCCTCTACAGGCTTGGATGGGGTACCTCGGGAGAGATCATATAGGGGCTTTGCTAATAAAGAGTAGTTGGGGATCCAAGTTCTAAAGTAGCCTGCTAGTCCTAAGAAGGAGAGTATCTCTTGTTTGGTTTTTGGGATGGGAAGACTTCTAATGAAGCACTTTCGGTCTAGGGTGATGGCCTTTGAGTCATGGGCAAGGAGGACTCCTAGATAGGTGACTTGAGTGAGGGAGAGCTGGACCTTTCGGGGGGATACTCAGTAGCCTTGGTCAGCTGAGGCAAGAGTTTGACCAAAGATATGGGGGCTATCTCTGAACCCTTGAGGGAGGACTGTCCATGTGAGTTGTTGTGATTGTTGGGTGTCTGGGTCGGTCCAGGTGAAGGCGAAAAGGTCTTGCGATTGAGGAGAGAGGGGGATTGTGAAGAAGGCGTCTTTAAGATCTACTACTGAAAAGTGTGTGGCATTGGGGGGAATGGAGGATAAGAGGGTATAGGGGGTGGGAACTAGTGGGTGAATGGGTTTAACGGCCTCGTTGATAAGTCTGAGGTCTTGGATGAGGGGAACGTACCATTGGATTTTTTGACTGCTAGGATAGGAGTGTTACATTGTGAATGTGTTGGTCTAAGGAACCCTTTTCTCAAGAGGTCTAAAATAATTGGTTGTAATCCTTTCAGGCTGGAGACGGGGAGAGGATATTGGGGTTGGCTGGGGAAGTGGTGTGGGTTTTTAAGGAATATTTGTACGGGAGGACAGAGTGCTAATGAGGGGGTGGTGGTGTCCCACACTATGGAGTTGATGCCGGCTGGGAGCGAAGGCAGAGTAGGAGCAGGAGTTTGATCTATGGAACTCGCCACCAAGGCAATGAGTGAGGTGGATTGCAGGAGGGTGATTGGGTTGAAGGTGATGGAGGTAAAGGTGATAGGACGTCCACCCACTGTTAAAGAGACCCTGGGCTCCTGTGTGGTGATGATTTGTGTCGGGAAGGAAGTCCCAAGGCCCCGTCAGTCTTGCCTAGAAGATCGGGGGTTGGGATGGTGGCCAGCCCGGCCCCCCTTCGGGATCCGGGGCAGTCTACGTCCCAATGGCCAGATTGGTGGCATTTAGGACATGGCCGGTTGGGGGGCCTGGGATTTGGGCACTCTCGGACCCAGTGCCCTTCCTTTCTGCATTTGAAACAGGGTCCTGGGGGCTGACGTTGGGATGGATGGGCAGACGACAACTTATGGCCGTGTGATCGAGGGGAGGCTTGAAGGGCTTGTGCCAGTAACTGGTACTTTTGCCTCTTTGCCTTCTCATCTCGATTGTGATACACCTTAAATGCCGTCGCTAAGATCTCGGTTTGAGGGGTGAGGGGGCCTTTGTCCAGTTTTTTTAGTTTACCTTTGATATCAGGAAAACTCTGAGCAAAAAAATGGGACATGAGGAGTTGCCTACTATCTGGGGTTTCGGGATCTATGTTGGTGTATTGTTGGAGTGCCTGTGTAAGGCGGTCTAGAAGAGCGGACGGGTTTTCATTTTTATCCTGTATGACTTCATGAAGTTTTTCAAAGTTAACTGCCTTTTGAGCTGCCCTCCGTAGACTGGCTATGATGCAAGTAGCGAAATGGTCTCGGGCTGATACTCCATTTCGGGTGTTATAATCCCAATTGGGCTCATGCTCAGGTCCTGCCTGCGCTCCTAGCGGTAGGGCTGGGGTTGTTTGCTGAACCTCATCTGCATAAGTTCGAGCTTGTTCCTAGACTCGCCTACGCTCCTCGGGGAGGAGGGTGTTAGAGAGAATCATATAGATGTCATGGAAGGTAAGGCTATAAGCTTGGATGAGGTATTGGAATTCTTTGATATATAAAGCAGAATTGGAAGTGTAGGAGCCTAGGCGTTTTTCTATTTGTGATAAGTCGGCCATAGGAAAGGGGACGTGGACTCGGACAATACCTTCAGCTCCTGCCACCTCTCTAAGTGGGGCAAGGAGCGGGGGGTGTGACTTTGAGCGAGTGGCGGGGGAAGCTGAAGGCCAGGGCTGACGGGATAGGCGGTTGAGGGCGTGGAAGGGGGGCAGCAGGAGGCTGGGCGACTTCCGGTCAGGTGGCGGCCGGAGGGTGCGGCGGAGGGTGGTGGTATGGAGAGTGTTCATCGGCTGGGTCGAAGTCAGGGGCAGAGGGAGAGGTTGGCGGTTTAAGAGCGGCAAGGAGCTGCTGCGGTTTGCAAGGGAGACAAAGGTTAGGTGTATCCCGTAGGAGAAAGAAGCTGTGGGTATATGGGATCGCTACCCATTTTCCTGTTCGCTCGCAATAATTGTAGAGATCCTGGAGAATGTTAGGATCGAGAGACCCATAAGTGGGCCATTTGCTTTGGTTGTCTAGGGGATATGTGGGCCAGTTTTGCTATTTGGGGTATACCGTGGCCTTGGGGGCTTGAGGCGAGGCGCTTCGTGGGGTCTCTTGCCTGCCTAGAGAGGTAGACCCCGGAGGGGAAGACTTAACCGAGACGAGGCCGGTGTTGGGCGAACAGCTTGGCGAACAGGAGAATGAGCGAAGACCTGCCGGGGTATGGACTGAGCCCGAAAGGGATCGGGGTCCCACCGAGGGGGGTGGGGAGTCCCGATCCGAGTCACAGCACCAATGAAAGGGGCCGGGCGGAGACCAAACTACACCAGTCGCGGTCAAGAGATCTTTATTGGAGGTATCGAGCGGCACCACGTGAGGAGAAGGAAGAGAAGAGAGAGGGGGCTGCTGGTGTGCTGGGTTTTATATCCCTTGCGCCTACGTGGATTGGGCTAGGGGCGGGCCCAAGGGAAGGCGGCAGAGGCTTCTTTCTGATTGGCCCTCCTTTGGTGGGTTCGGACAGTGCCCTGTCAAGGAGGGGAGAAGAACCCAGAACCGGCCCCATCTTAAGGTATGGCGCCATTTTAAGGTACCCCATGTTACCTAACAGTGTGATCTCAGCTCATTGCAACCTCCATCTGTGATTCTCCTGCCTCAGCCTCCTGAGTAGCTGGGATGACAAGCAAGCACCCTCACACCCAGGTAATTTTTGTGTTTTTAGTAGAGACGGGGTTTCGCCATGTTGGCTAGGCTGGTCTGAACTCCTGACCTCAGGTGATCTACCTGCTTTGGCCTCCCAAAGTGCTGGGATTACAGGCATGAGGCACTGCACACTGCTGAACCTTGATTCTTGAAGACCGCTTGAAAATGCTGGATCAAACTATTCCTGAAGTCCACCTCATTTCTGAATTAAATGTAAACCTGACCTACTTTGCCTCCTGACCTGCCGAGGCTGGAGGACATTCGTCAAATGCACACACTGTGGGAAGAAAATGGAGAGCTGGCAGAATGGGCTTCTCCCCTGGTGCTGCCCTGACCTCACTATTGCTTGTTGGATTGAACCATTTGGACATCTTTGTCAGCTGGGAGCTATGGAAGGCACTGGAGCACAGAAGTGATGCTTTAAAGCCTGCAGTGATTACAGTTTTCTTTCCCTGGCTGACTTGGAGGAGGCTTCAGCCTGAGCCGGCCGGCTGGGATCCCCCAATCTCCCTGTGTCCCCCCCCAGCCCCATTGCTGGGCTGTCATCACTGCAGGAGAGCCTGGGAACAGGAGACGAGAATGACCCGTGATTGTCGCAGAGGCCTCTGCTCTAATTTCCCCGAATGGGTTTTGAGCGGCTAATGCGGCCCCCGCTGGGCAGGAGATGGAGCGCCTGGCAGGGCCTCCCAGGCTAGAGCATTTGAGGCCCACCCGCTGCAGCCGGGGCCTTAACCCGCTCACTCTCACTGCTGGGCCACTGGGAAACTTCCAGTCCTGGGGTCTCTGAGGGGAGCAAGGGGGGCAAGACCCTCCCACCTTCTGGATCTGGCTGAGCCAGTGTGGGTCAGTGCAGCTGGGGCTAGGGGGTGGGCTTTAGGATTTAGAGGTAGCCGAGCTGGGAGGGATTCAGCCTCCTCCAGGGGCGGTAAAAGAATCTGACATTCAGAGTCAGGCAGTGTCTGTAGTCTCAGCCAAGAGTCGGCTCAGGCTAGGATTGGGGCTCAGCCTGGGGTCGGGACTCTGTCCATATTAGGGCTCAGGCCAGGGTCAGCAGCTTAGTGCAAGTCTGGAGCTCAGTCTGCGGTTGGGGCTGACCCTGGTTGACCTTGGCTCAACCCAGGGTCTGAGATTCAGTCCAAGCTCAGCCAGGATTTGGGTTTAGTCCATGGTTAGGATCAGGTCAGGTCTGGGACTCGGCTGCAGTCAGCCCAGGGCTGGGGCTGCACCTGGTTTAGACTTATCTGCAAGTGGGTACGGGGTCGGTGTTTGTTGAGTGAATAAGCAACTCCACTAGTGATTTCTGCAAGGTCTGCAGGGATGGAGCCCTAATGGTGGAATTTCAGATACAGTGATGGCCACTACGGTTCCTGTACCCTTAACTCCTTCAAGGACAGACGTGGCCATGCCTTGGATGGGGCACATGGCTTCTCTCCCGGAGCCCCCACCCCAACCCTGGCAGGTGGGAGATGGTGGAGACAGCGATAGGGGTGGGAGGGGCAGACCTAAGTGGTTTTGGCTGGAGCTCTTCATGTGTGGGGCAGAAGCCTGACACATGTGGGGATGTGGGGACCTTATTCTGCTGAGGATGGCGCAGCCATGCTGGGGTTCTGGGCAGCAGTGAGTTGAGCCACCTGGGACCAGGCTGGGGCTTGGTCAAGAAGGAGGAGCTTTGGTCTGGCCAGGGCTACGTCGGGGGTGAGGATCATCTTGTCTTCCCGGAGAGCTTCAAAGGTCTCCTTTTGAGGTTCTCTTCACATGAGGTGGTGGGAGCTACAGTCACAGAGATTCAGGAGGAAGAGAAGTTTATGGAGACCCTCCATGGCAACCATCTCCCTTGGGGGTCAAAGCCCAAGTTCTCTCCGAGGCCCACAGGCCCTGCACGACCTGGCCCGTCCCTGCCTCCTCCTTCTCTCCCATTGCTCAGTCCGCTCCAGCCACACAGGCCTCTTCGCTGTTCCTTCAACACCCCAGGCACAGTCCTGCCCCGGGGCCTTTGCACGGGCTGCGCCTTCTGCCTGGAGTGCTGTTGCTCCAGGTATCCACCTGGCCAGCTCCATCTCACCTTTTGATTCTCTCACCTCCAATACTATCTCCTTCAGGAAGCCCTCCTGATTTCCTAAGCTTAAATAGCACTCCTGAGTTTCCTGACCTCATCACCTATTTTCGTGATTTTTTTTTTTTTGAGGCGGAGTCTCACTCTGTTACCGAGGCTGGAGTGCAGTGGTGCGATCTCGGCTCACTGCAACCTCCACCTCCTGGGTTCAAGCTATTCTTCTGCCTCAGTCTCCCGAGTAGCTGGGATTACAGGTGCCTGCCACCACGTCCGGCTAATTTTTGTATTTTTACTAGAGACAGGGTTTCACCATGTTGGCCAGGCTGGTCTCGAACTCTTGACCTTAGGTGATCCTCCCACCTCGGCCTCCCAAAGTGCTGGGATTACAAGTGTGAGCCACCACGCCTGGCCCACTTCTTCCATTTTTTATTTCTTCTGGGACCTGGGCAGTTGGAAACAACCCGGTTCTCACTTGCATCTGAAAGGCCGGCCTCTGGCGATTCCCTCTGTGTGGTGTCTCCTCGAAGAGCCATGTGAGATGGGATGACTGGCAAGAGAGTTAACAAAGGGCCATGATGGGTGCTGGGTACATGATGGTGAAAATGACAGATGTGTTTGCTCTGGTAACAGACAGGCCTAGGGTGCTGACTGTGTGCTAGGGACACAGCAGAGATGAGATGGAGGCAGCTCCACCACTACAGAGCTCGCGGTGACCGGGCAGTGACAGTGGGGCTGTCATGGGGGATGTACAGCTCAGAGGGCCTCCCAGGGGGAGATGCCTTCCAGGTTGAGACCTGGAGGGAGAGGACAGTGTAGTCAGGTGGAGTGTGGGGAAGGGTGTTCTAGGCAGAGGGAACGGCAATGCCACATGGATGCTAGAGCTCTGACTCTCGCCCAGCGTCCTTCCTGCGAGCCCAGCCATCACCCTGGGGTTCCCCCCTGAACATCCTTCAGGCCTTCCACCCTCAGCGGCCACCCGGGTCTTGGCCTGTCCCCTCAGCTGGCTCTTTCTCTTAGGTCTACATCTCAGCGGTGGTCCCACTGGGCCCCCCCCCTGAATTGGAGACCTGGACACTGGCTTCTGTCCAGCTTCTCCGCTCCCCATCACAGCCTGTCTGTCCCCACATCCTGCCTGCTCTCCCTCCAGGCCCTCTCTCCCATCTGTCCCCTCCCAGCTCTGCCCCAACGCTAGTCCCCCACTCCCACCCCAGATCTCCTCCCTGGTCTCCCAGCCTCTCTCCTGTACCCCCGGATTGCCTGAGGGAGTCACACACAGTTTCACCTCCAGGTGAAACCTCCAGGTCTCTTGGCTCCTTCTTGTAACTCTTCCTTCCGCTGTCTTTGCAGAGCCACCTCCTCCAGGAAGCCTTCTATGATGCCCCCTTGCCCTGTGCACCTCCCAGACAGCTCCATCACCCTGTTTTTCAGCCTGTTTGATCCTGGCTCCATATTCTTCCACAACAGCAAGGGTTTGCTTATTTTATTTTATTCATTTATTTTTTGGAGACAGAGTCTCGCTCTGTCGCCCAGGGTGGAGTGCAATGGCGCAACCTTGGCTCGCTGCAACCTCCACCTCCCATGTTCAAGCAATTCTCCTACTTAGCCTCCCAAGTAGCTGGGATTACAGGCGTGCACCAGCACACTCTACTAATTTTTATATGTTCAGTAGAGATGGGGTTTCACCATGTTGGCCAGGTTAGTCTCAAACTCCTGACCTCAAGTGATCCGCCTGCCTCTACCTCCCAAAGTGCTGGGATTACAGGCATGAGCCACCATATGCCCAGCTGATTTTTGTATTTTTGTATTTATTTATTAATTTTTGAGACAGCGTCTTGCTCTGTCACCCAGGCTGGAGTGCAGTGGCGCGATCTCAGCTCACTGCAACCTCTGCCTCCCAGGTTCAAGAGATTCTCCTGCCTCAGCCTCTCAAGTAGCTGAGACTACAGGCGCCCGCCACCACGCCTGGCTAATTTTTGTATTTTTGGTAGAGACAGCATTTCACTACGTTGGCCAGGCTTGTCTCAAACTCCTGACCTCGTGATCCGCCTGTCTCGGCCTCCCAAAGTGCTGGAATTATAGGCGTGAGCCCTGCTCCCGGCCCCAGACACCATTTCTTTGGAGTGCCCCCCTCTGGCTCGAACCCGGGACCATGGCCCTGCCAACAACAGGATTTTCTCTAATCATGTCCTTTTTCATCAACAAAACCCTAATGGAAAACGCCTCCCTCTAATTCCTCAGGGAAGCAGTCATTTTTGTTTTTCTCTCATTACATAGTTTGCAACAATTGAGGCACCTCCCATGAATGGCGCCATGATTAATTCCACCTCCCGTGTTGGGGCTTCCGTGCCCGCCACGTCCCCCGTCACCCGTTGTGAGTAGATCCTGGGCAGCGGGGGTGGGAAGAACGCAATCAAGCTCAGGCGGTGGCGTTTCATTTCCTGACAATAGCAAGATTCCCCACCCAGGGACACGGGCACATGTATCATCAAAGAAAATAAAAGCCTGGGATGGGATTGCAGGATCCCTCGGGGGCAAATTTTGCGCGAAGTCTCTGAGACTTTGATTTCTGCCATCTCTTTATGCACCAAACCTTGGGCTTTTCATGCATTTTTTTTTTTTTTTTTTTTTTAAGTCCGAGTCTTGCTCTTGTCGCCCAGGCTGGAGTGCAATGGCGTGATTTTGGCTCACTGCAACCTCTGCCTCCTGGGTTCAAGCGATTCTCCTGCCTCAGCCTCCCAAGTAGCTGGGATTACAGACGCCCACCCCCCCACCACGCCCAGCTAATTTTTGTATTTTTAGTAGAGATGGGGTTTCACCATGTTGGCCAGGCTGGTCTCAAACTCCTGACCTCAGGTGATCCGCCCACCTCGGCCTCCCAAAGTGCTGGGATTACAGGCGTCAGCCACTGCACCCGGCCTTTTTCTTCTTCTTTTTTTTTCTGAGATGGAGTCTCGCCCTGTCGTCCAGGCTGGAGTGCAGTGGCACGATCTCAGCTCACTGCAACCACTGCCTCTAGAGTTCAAGCCGTTCTCCTGCCTCAGCCTCCCGAGTAGCTGGGATTACAGGTGCGTGCCACCATGCCCGGCTAATTTTTTTGTATTTTTAGTGGAGACGGGGTTGTACTATGTTGGCCAGGCTATTCTCAAACTCCTGGTCTCAAGGGATCAGCCATCCTTGGCCTCCCAAAGTGCTGGTATTACAGGAGTGAGGAGCTACTCTGCCTGGCCATCATTTATTTATTTATTTTTTTAAATAGAGACAAGGTCTCACTCTGTTGCCTAGGCTGGAGTGCAGCAGCACGATCATGGCTCACTGCAGTCTCAACCTCCCAGGCTCAAGCGATCCTCCCACCTCAGCTTCCTGAGTAACTGGTACCACAGGCACATACCACCACACCCGCTGATTTTTTTTTTTTTTTTTTAAGAAATAGCATCTTGGCCAGACGTGGTGGCTCACGCCTGTAATCCCAGCACCAGCACTTTGGGAGGCCGAGGCAGGCAGATCACTTGAGGCCAGTAGTTTGAGACCAGCCTGGCCAACATGGCAAAAACCTGTCTCTACTAAAAATACAAAAATTAGCCAGGCATGGTGGCAGGTGCCTGTAATCCCAGTTACTCAGGAGGCTGAGGCAGGAGAATCGCTGGAACCCAGGAGACAGAGGTTGCAGTGAGCTGAGATCCTGCCACTGCACTCCAGCCTGCGTGACAGAGGGAGACTCCATCTCAAACAAACAAACAAAAAAAAACAAGATTATTAGTATACAGAAAAGGCCAAGCACTCAGGCAGAAGAAGCTCCTGCAGTCACCTGGGAATCCCTGTGGGATGACATTGGGTTGACGGCTTTTGAGCTCCATCTGGACCCTCTGACCCTAGCCCTCTAACCTCCTCCCTGGTCCTGGGAAGGGGCCCTAAACCAGGAGTTTGCTTCGGCAGCATTGGGTAAACTTGTGCAAACACCTTTCACTCTCTGAGCACCCCTGAATCCTCCATCCCTTCAAAGTGGGGACATAAAGGGCCGCTTCTTAGTGACAAGGCACAGAGACAGCAGGCCGATCCCTTAAGGTCACACAGCAAGTCGGGGAGAGAGAAGGGAATGGGCCCCACTGGTCTCTGCCTTCCTTCCCTAACCCTTCGGCTCGGGATGGTTGACGGCTGTCTCCGCTGGCCTGGACTTACCAGCCTCTGGCAGTCAAACTGTCAGGAAGACAGGCCAGATGAATTTGTTTTTCTGAATATCTCAATGCAGCGCCGGGAGCCAGGTCCACCCGCCCGGTGCCCGACTTCCCCGCCGCAAGCCTCCCCTCGCCCCCCACCAGCTTTTGTCAATATCTCAAAGTGGCAGGCGAAAATCCCCTTCAATGGAAACCTCGGCGAATCTTTTCTTTTACCCTCGGTATTTGTTTATTTTCCTCCCTCCCTTCTCCTTCCTCCTGCATCTCAGAGAGGAAGTGATTAGATTAACGGGCAGAGGACAAGAAAAGACGAACAAAGACGCCCGCCTTTTGGGCCCAGCCGCTCAGAATGGGAGATTTGCAGGCGAAGAATGTGGACGGGGGGAACGTGGAATGTGGAATTGAGTGGGTTGAATGGAGGGGCCGAGGAGAGGATTCTAGCAGCTCAAGGGACAAAGGCGCCGGCCGTGGGGCCTCCTTGGCAAAGCCAAGCTGCCAACCCCTGCTCCTTTTTCAGGAACCACAATAGGGACTTTAAACATCAGCTGCGGCCTCCGGGATCCTGACAGCGCCTGGCCCGTGGGGCTCAGTGGTCAAGGGGGTTGCAGGAACACAAGGGGCAGCAGAAGTCCCCCCACTTCGAGCCCAGGGCTGCGAGTGGGGGGCTCTGGCATCCACCAGCTTGGGTCTGAATCCGAGCTCTGCTATTCATTCATTCATTCATTCATTCATTCATTCATTCAGTGTTTCCTGAGCACCTACTATGTACCAGGCCTGATTCTAGGACCTCAAGGACCCAGCAGTGAATGAGCCAGAAACAAAATTCCCTGCCCCCGTGTGGCTGACCTTCAAACACACTGTGCAACCTTGGGGACGTGGCTTTGCTGCTGTGGGCCTCAGTCTTCCACATCTGGAAAATGGGATGATGTTCATGTCCACCTCACGGGAAGTTAGGATGGTCAAGCAGCCCCCAGAAAAGCCTGGGGCAGAGTGGGTGTCCCTAAGTGTTAGCTGACATTAGATGCGCTCCCCTTCGGCGTTTTTTCTTTTTGAGATGGAGGCTCACTCTGTGGCCCAGGCTGGAGCACAGTGGCATGATCTCAGCTCACTGCAACCTCTGCCTCCTGGGTTCAAGCGATTCTCCTGCCTCAGCCTCCCGAGTTGCTGGGACCACAGGCATGCACCACCACACCCAGCTAATTTTTTGTACTTTTTTTTTTGTAGAGATGTGGTTTCACCATGTTGCCCAGGCTGGTTGCAAACTCCTGGGCTCAAGCCATCCTCCCACCTCAGCCTCCCAAAGTGTTGGAATTACAGGCGTGAGCCACTGCACCTGGATGGCATGGTTGATATCTGGGGCTGTGTTACTCTCTGAGGTGGGGAGTGTCCTGTGCATTTTAGGTTGTGCCACAGCATTGCTGGCCTCCACCCACTGGATACCAGCAGCACACCCCCCCTATGGAGAGGTGACAAGCACAAATACCTCCAGACGTGGTCAAGTGTCCCTTGGGGGGGCAGAATCACCCACAGGGAGAACTGCTGTGTTACATCACTCCCCGGCCCAAGGTTAGACTACAGGAGGGACTTCCCACTGCAGCCACCCCCCCCCCCCCCCCCCCCCCCACTTCTTCTGCTGGAATCCTTTCCCTTGGCCTCCAGGGCCTTCTCTGTCTTCCAACTCCCTGCCCAGCCACTGGCCCCTGAAGAACAGGTAGCCCAGCCCTGGAGCCGCCCCCTCATCCTCTCCCCGGCATTGGATTATCTGTTCCTGGGGTCGGACAGAATGCCTGCATCTATGTGATGTGGACATACTGGTGTCTTTGGGGGTTGGGGTGGGGAAGGGGTCAGGCCAAGGGAGCCCCTTCCTCTGCTGGGGAAATAATGAGCTGAAGGCTGTCTCTGAGGGAGGCCTCTGTCCTTCCCCCTGGCTGGGGTGCAGGTCAGGACCTAGACTGGCAGAAGGGGGGTGCTTCAGGGCAGAGAGAGGGGCTGTTTGAGGTCCTGATACCTTGATATCTAGGGTGTTCCTAGTACCTCCCACCCCAATGCATGCATTCATTCATTCATCAGTATTTTTATTTTTATTTATTTATTTTTTTAACAGAGTTTTTGTCGCCCAGGCTGGAGTGCAGTGGTGCGATCTCAGCTCAGTGCAACCTCCGCCTTCTGGGCTCAAGTGATTCTTCTGTCTCAGCCTCCCGAGTAGCTGGGATTACAGGTGCACACCACCAAGCCTGGCTAATTTTTGTGTTTTTAGTAGAGGTGGGGTTTCGCCATTTTGGCCAGGCTGGTCTTGAACTCTTGACCTCAAGTGATCTGCCCGCCTCGGCCTCCCGAAGTGCTGGGATTACAGGCGTAAGCCACCATGCCCGGCCCCTCATTCATCAGTATTTACCTCCCTTTCCTGGTGCCCGAACCTGTGCTGGGCTCTGGAGAACCATCAGTGAGCACCACAGACCTGACCCCATTCACACATGGCTCACAGTCCAGACAGGAGGTGGACCCAGAAAAGGGTGGTTCCCACCTGGATGATTAGAGAAAAGAGGGGGTCTCTGGGCCAGCCTGGAGGTCAGAGGAGGTGACTGAGTCTGGAAGAATAAGAAGCAGTTCATTGGGTGAAGTCAACGCATGGGGAGGCTGAGCAAACGTTAGAAGGAAACTTTTGGGGGCTGGGTGCGGTGGCTCACACCTGTATTCCCAGCACTTTGGGAGGCTGAGGCAGGAGGCTCACTTGAGCCCAGGAGTTCGAGACCAGCCTGGGCAACATAGTGAAACCCCATCTGTACCAAAAAGTACAAAAATGAGGCGTGGTGGCACATGCACCTATGGTCCCAGCTACTCTGGAGGCTGAGGTGGGAGGATCACCTGAGCCCAGGAGGTCGAGGCTGCAGTGAGTCAAGATCTCGCCACTGCACTCCAGCTTGGGTGACAGAATGAGATCCTGTCTCAAAAAAAAAGGAGCTTTCTGGGGAGGATGGATGGGAGGCTAGAGGCCAGGGAGGAGCCAGGAACTGGAATCCGGGCAGGAGGGGGTCCTGGGGACAGGTGGGATAGAGTCTGGGGAGGAGATGAGGGCAAGAAGAGACCAGGTAGACATCTGACTCTCTGGTTCGGGGACCAGGCAGACACGGGGGGGATAACCCTGAGAGGTTTGGGAGTGACACTGAGGTCAGCCTGCACCCCGCTGGGTCTGATGCCCTGACAGGGGTCCCTCTGGGCTGTGGTGCTGTGGTAAACAGCAGTCGGGGAACCCTGCAGACAGTTCGTCCTGAACACCCCGACAGCCACGTGACGAGTCTTTATTAGCTGGAGAGCTGCGTGGGTTTAAAATAGCATCGTGGCGGCAACAAAAGCAACTGCCTCCTGAATTTTCATTCTGAACGGATGATCTGCTTTTAATCAAGCAACGCATCCCAAAATGCTCTTCATTACCCCGAGTCAAGGGCTCGGCAGTCATTTCGATGTCAGCATTCAGGCTGGCGTGATTAGATTTTCACCAAACAAGGGAGCTCGGCCAGAGCTCGATGTCAGGGTGAAGCCAGTCCTGGGATGTCCGGGGTGCCCTGATTTGGAACTGGGGGATGGAGGCTGCAGGGCGGAGACAAACCTCAGGACAGGGGAGTCGATTTCAGACTTGATCGGTGGCTTTGAAAAAGTCTCTGTCCCTTTCGGGGCCTCAGTTTCCCCATCTATACAATGTGATGATGGTGATGATGAGATAGCACTTGAAAACGTTTTTTAAATTTTTTATGTTTTTTTTTTTTTTTTTTTCTGAGACGGAATCTCACTCTGTCGCCCAGGCTGGAGTGCAGTGGCGCAATCTCGGCTCACTGCAAGCTCCGCCTCCCGGGTTCAAGCAGTTCTCCTGCCTCAGCCTCCCCAGTAGCTGGGATTACAGGCATGCGCCACCATGCCCGGCTAATTTTGTAGTTTTAGTGGAGACGGGGTTTCTCCATGTTGGTCAGGCTGGTCTCAAACTCCCAGCCTCAGGTGATCCACCCACCTCGGCCTCCCAAAGTGCTGGGATTACAGGCGTCAGCCACAGCGCCTGACCCAAAGGTGCATCTTATATTTGACGGTATCTCAGAGTCCGTGGAATACAGTGACAAGTAGGTATGTGGTAGGATGTGTTAGAAGGTGAGAAATGCTACAGAAGGAAAAAAGAAAAGATGATGCTTTCAGGCTGGGCGCGGTGGCTCACGCCTGTAATCCCAGCACTTTGGGAGGCGGAGACGGGCAGATCACCTGAGGTCAGGAGTTTGAGACAAGCCTGGCCAACACGGTGAAACCTTGTCTCTATGAAAATAAAAAAATTAGCTGGGTGTGGTGGTGTGCACCTGTGATCCCAGCTACTCGGGAGGCTGAGGCACGAGAACTGCTTGAACCCGGGAAGCAGAGGTTGCAGTGAGCCAAGGTGGCACCACAGCACTCCAGCCTGAGCCGCAGGGCAAGACTATGTCTAAAAACAAAAAAAAACAACAAAAAAAAACAGAAGCTAAGGGGCAGTTCTGGGTGTCTGGGATATAAAATCCTCCCACGATGGCAAGTGCACAGTGGCTCGTGCCTATAATCCCAGCACTTTGGGAGGCTGAGTGGAAGGATGACTTCAGGTCAGGAGTTTGAGACCAGCCTGGGCAACGTAAAGGTGTGTCTTTTTTTTTTTTTTTTTTTTTCCCAGCAGAACACATCTCTGCAAAAAATTTAAAAATTAGCCAGGTAGGCCGGGCTTGGTGGCTCACGCCTGTAATCCCAGCACTTTGGGAGGCTGAGGTGGGCGGATCACAAGGTCAGGAGATCGAGACCATCCTGGCTAACACGGTGAAACCCCGTCTTTACCGGGGTGGTGGGCACCTGTATCCCACTATCGGAGGCTGAGCCGAAAGGCTGAAGGGAGGACTTGCATGACCGAGATTGACCACTGCACTCACCTGGCGACAGACAAACTCACTCAAAAAAAAAAAAAAAAAAAAAAAAAAAAAAAAAAAAAAAAAAAAGGCGGAGGTGGAAGGATGACTTCAGATCAGGAGTTTTAGACCAGCCTGGGCAACATAAAGGTGCATCTCTGCAAAAAATTAAAAAATTAGCCAGGTAGGCCGGGCGCAGTGGCTCACGCCTATAATCCCAGCACTGTGGGAGGCCGAGGCGGGTGGATCATGAGGTCAGGAGATTGAGACCATCCTGGCTAACACGGTGAAACCCATCTCTACTAAAAATACAAAAAATTAGCCGGGCGTGGTGGCGGGCACCTGTAGTCCCAGCTGCTCGGGAGGCTGAGGCAGGAAAATGGTGTGAATCCGGGAGGCGGAGCTTACAGTGAGCCGAGATCATGCCACTGCACTCCAGCCTGGGTGACAGAGCGAGACTCGGTCTAAAAAAAAAAACAAAACTAGCCAGGTATGGTGGTGCACATCTGTAGTCCCAGCGACTTGGGAGGCTGAGGCAGGAGGATCACTTGAGACTGGGAGTTGGGAGTTCGAGGCTTCAGTGAGCCTCCACGGTACTCCAGCCTGGGTGACAGAGCAAGACCTTGTCTCTAAAGAAAAAAAAAAAAAAAAAAAGAGAACTCTTCCCCCATGGATTAATGGTGAGATCATAAAAGGAACTGGAAGCATGGGGATGGTGGTTCTAGGAGGCTGCTCTGGGGAGCTACTGGGTCTCCTTGAAAGAGTTAAATCCCAACAGGTGAGCTTGAGAGGCTTTAGGGCTTGAGGTTTGTGGTTTCTTTTGTGGTCTCAAGTCCCGTTGGTGGAGATGATAAACCATGTGGCTGCAGACCCTTGGAACATCGTATCGTGGCCAGGAGGAAGGTGGATTGTGGGGAAAGGCAGACTCTGCAATCAGACAGGTCTGGCAGGAAATTCCAGCTCTACCTGTTCCCTGCTATGTGACCTTGAGTGAATTATGTCCCTCCCTGAGCCTAGTTTCCTGGCTGGTAGAATGGAGACCACATCAGCTCTTGGGGCTGGGCATGGTGGCACACGCCTGTAATCCCAGCACTTTGGGAGGCCAAGGCAGGTGGATCACCTAAGGTCAGGAGTTCGAGACCAACCTGACCAATATGGTGAAACCTCGTTTCTACCAAAAATACGAAAAATTAGCCAGGCGTGGTGACGCACACTTGTGATCCCAGCTACTCGGGAGGCTGAGGCAGGAGAATGGCTTGAACCCAGGAGGCGGAGGTTGTAGTGAGCTGAGATGGCGCCATTGCACTCCAGCCTGGGCAACAGAGTGAGACTCTGTCTCAAAAGAAAAATCAGCTCTTACCCCATAGTGTGGGTGTGTAAATTCAATGTAAGCATGTAAACTCTCAAAAGAAGCGCTGTGCAGAGCGCCTGAACCACAGCAAAGGCTTGATAAATGTTACCAGTTAGGGTCCGGAGTCTTCCTTTTTGCCTAGGATCTATGCCACTGTCTGCCACCTTTTTCTGTGGTATCAAAAGCCTCCATTCCTGTTGTATCTGTCAGGATAGGCTTGGTTTTGCTGCAGTAACAAACAGCCCCTATGTCTCAGAGGCTAAGAATATCCAAAGTTTATTTCTCACTCACATTGTATATGCAATTGTGACCTTTTGGGCCAAGGACTTGAAGATTATCACTTCCCTCCAGGACCCTGGCTGATGGAGCAGTCACTGCCTGGAACTTGTTGATTTCTGTGGCAGAAGAAAATAGGGTTCTGGAGGGTATTTCATTAGCAGCTAATTTTTGTATTTTGAGTAGAGATGGGGTTTCACCTTGTTGGTTAGAACCCATCCTACATCCCCACTCAATCTAACCCATCACAGAAGCCAGGAAGTTCAATCCCAAACTGTGCTCATGTAATAGCAGTAGCTACGACATCCACCGAATCTCTTTGACATACAACCACAAGCACTTCTTTTTTTCTTTCCCAGAGACAGGGTCTTACTCTGTTCCCCCAGGCTGGAGTGCAGTGGTGTGATCATAGCTCACTGCAGCCTCGAACTCCCAGCCTCAAGTGATCCTCCCGCTTCAGCCTCCCAAGTAGTTAGGACCACAGGTGCACACCACCATGCCCAGCTAATTTTTAAAAATTTTGTATAGGCCAGGCACGGTGGCTCACGCCTGTAATCCCAGCACTTTGGGAGGCCAAGGAAGGCAGATCATGAGGTCAGGAGTTCGAGACCAGCCTGACCAACATGGTGAAACCCCGTCTCTACTCAAAATACAAAAATTAGCCAGGCGTGGTAGCACGTGCCTGTAATCCCAGCTACTCAGGAAGCCGAGGCACGAGAATCACTTGAACCCGGGAGGCGGAGGTTGCAGTGAGCTGAGATCACGCCACTGTACTCCAACCTGGGCAACAGAATGAGACTCTATCTCAAAAAAAAAAAATTTTTTTTGTGTGTGTAGAGACAGGGTCTTGCTATGTTGCCCAGGCTGGAGTGCAGTGGTGCCATTATAGCTAACTGCAGCCTCATCTCCCAGGGTCAAGTGATCCTCCTGCCTTCGCCTCCCAAGTACCTGGGACTACAGCCATGTGCCACCACACTTGGATAACTTTTTATCTTCTTGTAGAGACAAGGTCTCACTGTGTTTCCCAGGTTGGTCTCAAACTCCTGGCCTCAAGCAATCCTCTCACCTTGGCCCCTCAAAGTGCCAGGACTGCACGTGTGAGCCACTGTGCCTGACCAGCGTTTATTTATCCTTCTCACATCTGCAGATCAGCTGGGCTCAGTTCTACCCTGTGAATTGGGTCAGGCCGGGTCCATTTGTTTTTTATCTTCCTTGGATTAGTGGCTATTCAAGGCATTTTTGTCCCAGGGCTAAAGGTTGGAGGAGGAGAGGTCATGTAGAAACATGCAGTGACTCTGAAGACCCAAGTGCAGAATTGGCACACTGTCACATTCCCTCACATTGACCAAAGCAAGTCATGTAGCTGGGCTGGCCTCAGTGGGACAGGGAAGTGCATTTCTCCCATAAACTTTGGGAAGAGGTTGAATGAAACTTGCTGAAGAATAATCTAATCTTCTACGTTTCAGAAGGTAAAGATCAAGAAATATTTGACAAGACCACGATTAATTACCATGCAGACACCATATACATAAATGTCAGGTTGTGAGTGAAAAGTCCAGGGGTATATGGACTTCAGGAATGGCTGGATCCAGAAGCCCCCTTTTCTCAGTGTCTCTGCTCTGTCTTCAGGCCCTTACAAGACGGCTGTAGGTTTGAGTCCAGCAGGGAGAGCCTGCATTTTGGTACTTCCTTTTCAGGTGTCAAATCTCTTAGATAGCATGCAACGAAGAAACAGCAACCTCTATCGCTTGATTGACACATACAATGAGCAAATTATAGGCTTCTTTCCCACTGTTCCCTCACACTCTCTGTCACACTGAGCAGCTCATCTTCTGCAGAACAGGCTCTTGTTTCCACAGGCTCCCCCCCTCCCCGCATTTGCTCACGCAATACCTCCCCACCGTGTTCCCCAAGGGGGATCAGATTATACAAACTAAGTATCACAGGCTCCCAGGGGGCCAGGCTGGAGTTTTTTGTACGGATTCCTGATCCTGCAGCCCCTTCTCAGATCCGCCCACAAGTGCATTTGCTTGGACCCAAGTCCGCCAGGCTGGAATGCGAGCCTCTTGGCTGAGGTCAGAATATGAGGGCGGCAGGCAGTATGGAGTTTGTTTAATTGATTTGCGCTTAACTGGCTGCCTTCCCGGATGGGCCCTGGAGGAGGGGGCAGGGCGGATTCTGGGCACTTTGCTGACTGGCGCACCTCCCCGGGTCCAAGGATGCTGGGATTCTGCTAAGGCTCAGTGCAGAGCCCAGCCCTCTGGAGGGATCCTAGGCTAGGGAGAGAAAGAGCTAGACTCAGGCACTCTCAGCCTTAAGCACCAAGGGCTGGGCAAGAAGGCATGACACAGCAGTGAGAGCACCGTATGGGGAGTCCAACAGACCTGAGTTCAAATTCCCGCTTGATCACTTATCCACTATAACCTTAGCTGAGCCACTTCAGCTTGTATGCCTCAGTTTCCCCATCTGTATAAATGAAGGAAGACACAGCATCTAACTCATGGGGCTGTTGCAAAGAGTGAACACATGACAGCAGGGGCTAGCAAGTTTTTTTCTGTAAGGGGCCAGAAAGTCAAAAGTTTTGGCCAGAAAGTCAACTCTGCCAGTCGTGTAAAAGCAGTCATAGATGATAGTTGAGCATGCCAGTAAAACTTTATTTGTTGACGCTGACATTGGAATTTCATATTTTCATGTGTCCCAAAAGACAATTTTTTAAATTTTATTTTATGTTTACTATTTTTTTTTTTTTTTTTTTTTTAGAGGCGGAGTCTCGCTCTGTCACCCAGGCTGGAGTGCAGTGGTGCCATCATAGCTCACTGTAGCCTCGAACTCCTGGGCTCAAGGGATCCTCTCCCCTCAGCTTCCTGAGTAGCTGGGACCACAGGCTCACACCACTACACCCAGGTAATTTTTAATTTTTTTGTGGAGATGGGGTTTTGCTATGTTGCTCAGGCTGGTCTCTAACTCCTGGCCTCAAGCAATCCTCCTGCCTCAGCCTCCCAAAACACTGGCATGACTACAGGCGTGAGCCACTGTGTTCAGCACCACAATATTATTTTATTTTTTCAACTATTAAAAAAGTTGGCTGGGCGCGGTGGCTCACACCTGTGGTCCCAGCACTTTGGGAGGCCGAGGCGGGCAGATCATGAGGTCAGGAGATCGAGACCATCCTGGCTGACATGGTGAAACCCCATCTCTACTAAAAATACAAAAAATTAGCTGGGCGTGGTGGCAGGCGCCTGTAGTCCCAGCTACTCGGGAGGCTGAGGCAGGAGAATGACGTGAACCCGGGAGGCGGAGCTGGCAGTGAGCTGAGATCGCGCCACTGCACTCCAGCCTGGGTGACACAGCGAGACTCCGTTTCAAAAAAAAAAAAAAAAAAAGGTTAAAAACAGGTGTTGGACTGTATTTGTCCCCGGCTGACTTCTGAAGTACAGCATTTACAAGAGCACTTAGCACACAGAAAGTGATCAACAAACACTACTGCTATTATTATTATTCTTGTTTTTGATCCAGAGTCACAAAGGAGACCTCAGAGCCAGGATGTGAGGGCTAATAAGGACCTCAAACATCCATTTTGCAAATGAGGCTGCTCCCCTTCTTAGCCCTGCAGCCTGGAGAAAGTGGTTTCACCTCTCCGAGCCTCAGTCTTCCCATCTGTACAATGCGTACAACACCACCTCCCTAAGAGGCAAAGTAATGACCCATTCCTCCACCCTCTTGTATTATCACTCTGCTCTCCTGGTGTGAACATACATCTCTGCTTCATGCTTCTGGGCCTTTGTTCTTGTGGTCTTTCCAGCCAGAATCCACTCCCCCTTCTCATCCATTGGCTCTGTCTCAAACTTGGGGATCAGCACAAAGTGCCTCCTCCAGGATGCCTTTCCCAACCCCACATTGGATGAAGAACGTTTTCCAGCCTCCCTTATCACAACAAATGTCACACTAGACTGGGGGTATCTGTGCTAGACATAGAAAAATCCAGGGCTGGTACTTTTCTGGGTACAAGGCTGGGCAAAAGTGGGGCACCAAAAATATACATGGAATTTAATGTCTTTCTTTTTCCCTTCCTCCCAATTCCCAATCTCTCTTACTCTCAGCTCCTTCTTCCCCCCTCCTTTTCTTCCTTCCCTGTCTCCCAATTCCCAATCTCTCTTACTCTCAGCTCCTTCTTCCCCCCCTCCCTTTCTTCTTTCCCTGTCTCCCAGAAACCCCTTGGGGCCCAGAGCCATTGAAAACTCTTGCTCTCTTTATCTCCTGTGTCAGGCAGATCCTAAAGTGGCTCCCATGATTCCTGCCTTCTGGTGTTCACATCCTGTGCATAATTCCCTACTCTTGAGTGTGGGCGTGACCTGTGACTTGTTTCTCGTCAACAGTATATAGCACAGGTGATAGAATGTTGCTTCCATGATTATATTACCCTACATAAGACTCTATCTGGCTAGCAATCTTACTACTCTTTTTCTCTCTTATTGGCACATGGTCACATTGTGAACAGCCCAGGGTGGGGACCACATTGCAAGGAACTGTGGGAAGCCTCTCGAAGCTGAGAGCAGAATCCAGCCAATGGCAAGAAGCCAGGCACAAGGAAATGAATCCTGCTAGCAACCCGACAAGGCTTAGAAATGGATCCTTCCCCAGTTGAGCCTCTGATGAGACCATAGTTCTGGTTGACACCAAAACTGTAACCTTGTAAGAAACCCTAATGCAGGGGTCCCAGCTAAGCCATGCTCAGATTCCCAATCCATGGGAACTGTGAGATAATAAATGTGTTGCTTGAAGCTGCTAGGTTTGTGGGTACTTTGTTACACAGCAATAGCTAATGGATACACCTCCATTTAAACATTTCCTTCAAGGCTCTTCTACAGCACAGGTGCAATCCGAGGAGTCCCAGATCGCCCACCCGATCTCCCCGGGCACCACCCTCATGAGGCCCACGGCCATGGGGTGAGGTGTGGCTGCCTTGGGTCTCTTGTAAGCAGGGCTGTGCAGCAACAGCCAGAAAGGGGTGGCCAAGGACATGGCGGCTCTTGTCCCCAAGCCTGTGGGATCCAGACCACCTGCCCCTGGGCAGAAGAAAGCAGCAGGACCATGGGACCTCATCCCAGGCCTGGGCTTTTCCATGGTCACCCTGGCTCTTGGGATGTGTCTGCCCTGGACAATTGGTTCTAGTGTGGGACACTTATAACTGTCATTGACTCATGAGATGCCTGCCATTCGTTGGCCCAGACACAGAATTCAATCACACTGAAGAAAGAAAAAAATTCATTCTATTCTCTTTCCATTCTGCAGAGCCACTCTGTCCAATATAGAAGCCACTAGCCATGGGTGGCTGTTTACATTTAAATTAATTAAAATCAAACAAAATTTGATAGAAAGCAGTGTCTCAAAGAGATGCTTGTACACTCACATTCATAGCAGCGTGATTCACAATAGGCAAAAGCTGAAAACAACACAAGTGTCTCATCAGATGAATGGATGAGCAAAATGTGATCTGTGCATAAAATGGAATATTACTCAGTCCTAAAAAGGAAGGAAATTCTGATACAGGCGACGACATTGATGAACCTTGAGGACATCACACTCAGTGAGAGAAGCCAGACACAAAAGAACAAATCCTGTGTGACTCCACTCCTAGGAGATCCCTAGAGTCATCAGATTCACAGAGACAGAACGTCGGATGGGGAGTTCCAGGGGCTGAGGAGGGGGATGGGGAGTGAGTGTTTCATGGAGACAGAGTTTCAGTTTGGGAAGATGAGAAAGTTTTGGAAATAGTGATGGAGTTTCTCTATGTTGGCCAGGCTGGTCTCAAACTCCTGACCTCAGGTGATCTACCTGCCTCAGCCTCCCAAAGTGCTGGGATTCTGGGCGTGAACCACTGCGCCCAGCCTTGATTTTCCTTTTAAAGTGCCAGGGGGGTCTCTGGTTTACAGATCCCAGCCGATACCTGGACCTGGGAGAATTTAGTAACTGGGTTTTGTTTTCCCTGTGAATCCCACAATTGTTCTCTGAATGGCCGCCAGAGGGCGCCCGTGAGCACCTAAGTCAGATCTTGTCCCTCCTCTGCCCACAGCCCTCCATGGCTCCCACCTCCCTCAGGGTCAAAGCCCAAGTCCTCCCCGAGGCCTACCAGGCCCTGCACGACCTGCCCCAGCCCCTCCCTGCCCTCTCCTCCTTCTTGTCTCCCGCTCACTCACTCTGCTCCAGCCACATGGGCCTCCTCCTTGTTCCTCCAACACCCCAGGTGAGGTCCTGCCTCAGGGCCTTTGCACAGGCTGTGCCTTCTGCTGGCAAATTGTTCCTTCCAAAAGCCATGTGGCAGCCTCCTTAGCCTCCTTTGTGTCTTTGCTTCAGTGTCTACTCAGTGAAACCCTCATTTGCATCCTAACTGAAAGCTTTAAGCCCTACTCAGAATTGACAGCCCCCTCCTCTTCTACCCTCCAGACAAGAGAGCCTGGGACTCTCTCAACAGTGCTCTGAAGCTGAGAGCCTAGGATATCCCGGCCTGCCCACGACCTTGTCCTCAGCCTGGCCTTTCCCCAGCTGGCTCTGCCCCTCCCTGCAGGAGTTCAGAAATTCGCCTGGTGCACAGATGCCAGGCGGGAAAATTAATTGGGCCTTCCCCGGGCTGCTCTCTCCGCTCCCCCGTCAATAACAGCCATAAAGCGGGATTTATGCGGCCGCACTGGCTCCTGATGGAAACTGGGAGGAGGGGCAAAACATTCTAGAAAAGTCAATCCCTTGCTCAGGGAGCCGCTGGCGGCTGGGGCTCCGGGACCAGAGCCATCTCCCTGCTGCCCTTCCCTGGGTTGGGTGGGCGGGGAGGAAGGACGTCATCCCAGTTCTCCCCCTCTCTGGTCGGGAATCACATATCTAATTACATCTCACATATGGGCCGGGCGCAGTGGCTCACGCCTGTAATCCCAGCACTTTGGGAGGCCGAGGCAGGTGGATCACTTGAGGCCAGGAGTTCAAGACCAGCTTGGGCAACATGGTGAAACCCCGTCTCTACTAAAAATACAAAATATTAGCCAGGCGTGGTGGCAGGTGCCTGTAATCCCAGCTACTGGGGAGGCTGAGGCAGGGGAATCGCTTGAACCTGGGAGGCAGAAGTTGCAGTAAGTTGAGATTGCGCCACTGCCCTCCAGCCTGGGTGACAGAGCAAGACTCCGTCTCAAAAAATAATAATAATAATAATATTATACCCACATGTATAAGCACCTATTGTGGGCTAGGCTCTGTCCCAGGTGTTTTTGGAACATCAACATATTTAAAATTGGGAGACAGGAGTTTTTATGTCCCTTTTACCAACAGGGAAACAGTGACACAGAGAGGTCAAACAACTTGCTGAAGGTTGCACAGCAAGAAAGCAGCAGAGCTGGGATTTGAACCCCGGGCTGTTAGGCGCACATTTGACATTCTCGACCACTTAAGCACGGCCCACTGCTGCTTTTATATGTCTGGTATCTACGTTGCAACCCCTCAAGGCTCTCAGAGTTGTGATGGTTGGGCTGAGTGTACCAGGAGGTGAGACGTACAGTTTGGATTTGAAGCTCCATGGTGGTGGATGTTCTCTGTCATGTCTAAGACCGTTGTTACTGAAGGCCTCCTCTTTTCCTACTCCGGGTAAGAAAGGAGGGGTCATCTGGGTGTCGCCAGCTTCCAAACTTTATTCTTATTTATTTTCTTCTGAGCCAGTTGCTGTGGTTGCCACAGTTGTCCCTGGCTTAGGGGTTTGTGGGGACTAGCATTTGAAAGGGATGACACAGGCAGTTGGGAAAGACACAGTCACATCTTGATTTAACTGAGGGCTGCTGGCTACAGAGGATTTAACTGAGGGCTTCAGGAGCTATTGCATGGTGCCTGCTTGAAACTCTTACATCTGCTGATTCCTCTGGTGTCCGTTGCTTTTCCTTTCCTCTCCCTCCTCAGTAGAGGCTCTTCCAGGCATTCCTGGGGAGGTCATGTAGGATCTGAATTCAAATCCCAACTCTGCTGTGTGACCTTGGGGAAGCGTCTTCCCCTCTCCGGGCTCAGCATTCTTATCGGAAACCCGGGGCTAATAGCAGTGGGGTTGTGCAGGCACATGGAGCAGGCAAAGATAGCAGAAAGTCCAGCCCTGACTGAACACGCGGTGGGCTTTTAACTATTTTTCTTACTGTTTTTATGTCGCCTTCCGACTGCAGAGAGAGAGAGAGAGAGCGAGGCGGGGAGGCTGCCGTCTCTCCCCGGAGCCATTCCCGCAATCCCCGGACCCAATCCAGCGGCCTCCCTCTTCCACAGGCGCCGCAGGGACGGGTTTGATGGACATGTTTTTTGCACGGAAAAAAGCTGGAGGAATTGTATTTTGCCAAAAGTGTCAGCCGGAGAGAAAATATTTCCCGCATCTCTGGCGAGTGTTGACGGGCAGCAGCCAGCGCGCTGCTGGGGGGGTGGGCGGGAGGGGGCGGCACGCATCCTGGGGCCGCTGCCCCCACCTCTGTCCCAGCTGCCTCATCAGCCTCTGAGACGCCCCCATGCAGCCCTGCCCACACCCGCCCCTCCCCTCCTCTCCAGCCCCCTGCCTAGTTTTCCCCTCCGACATCCTCTCTCAGACACCCCAGCCTCTCTCTCTCTTTCTTTCTCTCCTCCGTAAGTATGGAATGAGTAAATGATATTGGAGCTGTGATTTGCAAAATGAGGCGTTTGCCTGGACAAGGCGGTGAGCAGGAGGCACTGTCGGTGCCAAGGGCCTGGGGCAAGACAGAGCCTGGCGTGTTGGAGGAAGAGCGAGGGGGCCCGTGTGACTGCAGCAGAGTGAGGAGGGGGAGAGAAGGAGGAGGGGAGGGCAGGGAGGGGACAGGGCAAAGTAGGGAGGAGACAGGGCAAGGTGTGCAGAGCTTTGTGGGCTGTGGGGAGGACTTCGGGTTCTATTCAAGGGGTACTAGGGATCCCTGGGAGGGATTTGAGTAGGAGAGGGACGTGATCTACTTTATGAATAAACAGATCCCACTGTCTGTATTGGGGGAATGGGTTGGAGGGGGCAGAGTGGTGGCCTGGAGGTGGAGGAAGAGAGCCCTGTACCCTCCCTTGGCTCAGGGCACTGGCGAAGGGCCAGGGGACTCAGAACCAACTCTGTCTGCGCCTCGTGTCTGCAGAATCGCTTGAAATTCAAAATAAAGCAGACCATTCCAAAGCAAGCAGGTCAGGTGCAGTGGCTCACGCCTGTAATGCCAGCACTTTGGGAGGCCAAGGTGGGTGGATCTCTTGAGGTCAGGTGTTTGAAACCAGCCTGGTCAACATGGCAAAACCCTGTCTCTACTAAAAAAAAAACCACACAAAAATTAGCCAGGCGTGGTGGTGTGTGCTTGTAGTCCTAGCTACTCGGGGGAGCTGAGGCAGGAGAATCGCTTGAACCTGGGAGGTGGAGGTTGCATTGAGCCAAGATCATGCCATTGCACTCCAGCCTGCTGGGCTAGAGAATGAGACTCTGTCTCAAAAAAAAAAAAAAAGAAGAAGAAAAGAAAAGATTCAAAATAAACCAGACTGGGCCTCTGCGAGTTAGGGTTTTAGAGCAACAGAGAGATGCGTCCAGCAGCCTTCACTTCAGTGTTGACAGACAAATAACCAGAAATGACCAGAAACCCATCACTGGGGGGCAGGTGACCTCTATCATCCCTGAAAAGGAAGGCTATGCAGCCATGATGAAGGGCAAGGTCAGGTGTGGGAGCGGACGAGGACTCACATCCCGGACACGTGGGTGGGGGCCGGAGGACAGAGCAGGATGACACCGGAGGAGAACATTCCAGAAGCATCCATACCAGAACGTCAAGAGGGGTCACCACAGGGAACAGGATTGTGGCAGGGGGTTTATTTTGCTTCATTTTATTCTTTAAAAAATATATGTATTTTTAGAGATGGGGTCTTGCTATGTTGTCCAGGCTGGTCTCGAACTCCTGGCCTCAAATGATCCTCTCCCCTCAGCCTCCCAAAGTGCTGGGATTGCAGGTGTGAGCCACCGCACCCGGCCGCCTCTCCTTTTTTTTTTGAGAAGGAGTCTCACTGTGTCGCCCAGGCTGGAGTGCAGCGGCGCAATCTTGGTTCACTGCAAGCTCCTCTTCCCGGGTTCACGCCATTCTCCTGCCTCAGCCTCCCGAGTAGCTGGGACTACAGGCGCCCGCCGTAACATCTGTTTTTTTTTTTTTGTATTTTTAGTAGAGATGGGGTTGCACCGTGTTAGCCAGGATGGTCTCGATCTCCTGACCTAGCTATCCGCCTGCCTTGGCCTACCAAAGTGCTGGGATTACAGGTGTGAGCCACTGTTCCTGGCCCCGCTTCTTCTTATATAAGTGCACCAGTTGTTAGATTTTGGGCCACTCTACATCCAGGATAATTTCATCTGCAAAAACCCTATTTCTTTTTTTTTTCTTTTTCTTTTTGGAGACAGCGTCTTGCTCTGTCGCCCAGGCTGGAGTGCAGTGGCGCAATCATAGCTCACTGCAGCCTCAAACTCCCAGACTCAAGCAAACCTCCCACCTTAGCCTCCCGAGTAGCTGGGACTACAGGTGCGTGCCACCATGCCCAGCTAATTTTTGTAGTTTTTGGAGAGACAGGGTTTCACCGTGTTGCCCAGGCTGGCAAAGAATGCTGTCTCTAAATACAGTGCCATTCTGAGATTGTGGATGGACGTGAATTTGATGGGGCAGACGAGCGTGGTTTTCCCTCCCTCCCTCCCTCCCTCCCTTCCTTCCTTCTTTCCTTCCCTCCTTCCCTCCTTTCTTCCTTCTTTTTTTTGGACGGAATCTCGCTCCATTGCCCAGGCTGGAGTGCAGTGGCATGATCTCGGCTCACTGCAACCTCCGCCTCCCAGGTTCAACCAATTCTCCTGCCTCAGCCTCCTGAGTATCTGGGATTACAGGCACATGCCACCATGCCCAGCCAATTTTTGTATTTTTAGTAGAGATGGGGTTTCGCCATGTTGGCCAGGCTGGTCTCGAACTCCTCACCTCGTGATCCGCCCACCCTGGCTTCCTAAAGTGCTGGGATTACAGGCTGAGCCACCATGCCCGGCCTAGGAGTGTGATTTTCAACCCACTACACCATGTAACATAACACAGTCTAAGGATTCTGTTCTAAGCATTAGGATGTGGACATCTTTGGGCAGCATTGTCCTGTCTGCCGCACCACCCTGTCCATCTGATTTTGTCCCTCCCCTGCTCAAAGCCCTGCCATGACTTGCTATTTCCTTAGATCAAGACTAAAACTCTAGGGCTCTGGCAGGGCACAGTGGTTCACACCTGTAATCCCTGCACTTCAGGAGGCTGAGGCAGGAGAATTGCTTGAGGCCAGGAGTTCAAGACCAGCCTGGGCAATCCGGTCTCTGCAAAAAATTAAAAAAAAATTAGCTGGGTGTGATGGCATGTGCCTGAGGTTCCAGCTACTCAGGAGGCTGAGGTGGGAGGATCGCTTGAGGCCAGGAGATCGAGACCAGCCTGGGCAACATAGCAAGACCCCACTTCTACAAAATAATAATAATATAAATAAAATAATAATAAAAGCTCTCACTGTTGTCTTCAGCATTCTGGGGGGTCCAGAACCCACAATCAGGTCCTTCTCCCCTGCTGTCCTCCCAGCTCACTCCAGCCACACTGTCTGTCTGGTATTCTTCAAATAGGCCAAGTTTTTTTAGAAGCAACCCAACCTGGAATGCCCTTTCTTGCCCTGGAGCATCTCAAGGTTGCTCCTCACCCAACTGGAACTCCAAGCTCACTTCTTTAGAGTAGCCATCCCAGACCACCTGGGCTAAAGTGGCCCACCCTCCTCCACCTTCACCCTGTGGACACCTGAGTCAGCTTCCATCCCTCCTCTGCCTACAGCCCTCCATGGCTGCCACCTCCCTCAGGGTCAAAGCCCAAGTCCTCTCTGCAGACCGCAAAGCCCTGATGACTTGGCCCGTCCCCTCCCTGCCCTCCCCTCCCTCTGTGTCTCCCCTTCTTCACTCTGCTCCAGCCACATGGGCCTCCTCGTTGTTCCTCCAACACGCCAGGTGCGGTTCTGCCACAGGGCTGTGCCCTCTGTTTCCAACACTCTTCTCCAGCCACCACACGGCTCCCTCCCTGCCTCTTCCAAGTGTCTGCTGAGATGTCATCTGCTCAGTGAGGCCTCCCTGACACCTCGTCCACCTTAGGTTATAACTTTCACTCTCTTCCATGGAATCTCTAGCACCCTATGCCCCTTCTTGTTTTAATTTTCGTAGGATTCATTACCCAGCAGACTGCATAACTTTTTTTTTTTGAGACAGAATCTTGCTCTATCACCCAGGCTGGAGTGCAGTGGCACAATATCGGCTAACTGCAATATCTGCCTCCAGAGTTCAGGTGATTCTTCTGCCTCAGCCTCCCTAGTAGCTGGGATTACAGGCACGCACCACCACGCCCGGCTAATTTTTGTATTTTTAGTAGAGACAAGGTTTCGCCATGTTGGCCTGGCTGGTCTCGAACTCCTGACCTCAGGTGATCTGCCCGCCTCGGCCTCCCAAAGTGCTGGGATTGCAGGTGTGAGCCACTAATAACTATTTATTTATTTATTTATTTATTTGAGACAGAGTCTCGCTGTCGCCCAGGCTGGAGTGCAGTGGTGCGATCTTGGCTCACTGCAGGCTCTGCCCCCCGGGGTTCACGCCATTCTCCTGCCTCAGCCTCCCAAGTAGCTGGGACTATAGGCGCCCGCCACCTTGCCCGGCTAATTTTTTGTATTTTGAATAGAGACGGGGTTTCACTGTGTTAGCCAGGATGGTCTCGATCTCCTGACCTCGTGATCTGCCTGCCTCGGCCTCCCAAAGTGCTGGGATTACAGGCGTGAGCCACCGCGCCCGGCCACTATAACTATTTATAATGTTAATGCTCAGGGCTCATCTTCCCCATGGCATGAGAGCCCAGGAGGGTAGGGGCCAGGTCTGTTTTGCTCACAGCTAAGTCTGCAGCCCCCAGTCCAGGGCCTACCAGCGGGAAGGAATCTTGCAGTGTTTCCATCCATCCTGGAGCCTCAGTTTCCACATCTGCCTAATGGGGTCACGTGCCACTTGTCCTTGGGGTCACTGAGTGTCTTCAGTCATCCGCCAAGTCTGCAGAAGCACCCAGCCAGCTGGGCTCGGGCACACAGCAAGTGTTTGTCTCTCACCCCCTCCGACCATCACTCAGACCCGGCGTGGGAGGTGACAGCCCCGCAGATGCCACTGGCTTGGGCTGCACCGCTGGGGCCAAGACGCTGTCACATTTGGTAAATTGCAGGCAGGCGGCTTCTGCGGCTGCAGTACCAAGGACAGGCAGGGACGTGACTGGAAATATCTGGAGTTCAAGAGACCCAGGACTGAGCCGGGAAGTAGAGGCCTGAGAGCCAACTCTGCCCCTCTCTGGGCCTCAGTTTCCTCACTGGCAAACAGAAGAGGTCTCAAGATCACTGAGGCATCTCAGAATTCCTTTGGGCACATCCTGCTATGAATCCCTCACTAAGCCCTTTCATGGCTTTGAGCCTCCATATATAAAATGCAAGGATGAAAAAATAAGAAATAAGATCTGAGCACAGGGGGTGACCTTTCTTGAGCTCAGGGCCCAGTGCTTAAACCCCAGCCTGGCTGGACATGGTGGCTCACTCCTGTAATCCCAGCACTTTGGGAGGCCAAGGCAATGGATCACCTGAGGTCAGGAGTTGAAGACCAGCGTGGACAACATGGCAAAACCCTGTCTCTACTAAAAACACAAAAATTAGCTGGGCGTGGTGGCGCATGCCTGTAATCCTAGCCACTCAGGAGGCTGAGGCAGGAGAATCGCTTGAACCCAGGAGGTGGAGGTTGCAGTGAGCCGAGATCATGCCACTGCATTCCAGCCTGGGCGACAACAGCAAAACTCCATGTCAAAAACAAACAAACAAACAAAAAACTCTCATGATAGCTAATTGATTGAACCTCTACTGTATACCTGGCCCTACACTGAGAACTTTCTAAGGAACTTAGATCTGCTTTAGGTCTCGCAGCAGCCCCATGACATAGGATACTATTAATATTATTACCCCCATTTGCAGATGAGAAAGTTGAGGCCCAGAGAGGTTAAAAACATTCACCCAAGGTCACACAACATAGTCAAGAAATTTCAGAGGCTGAATGGGACCTGGTCTCTCTGATCCCAAGACTGGTCTGTAAACCCCCATACTGTCAAATGAATAGATGAGTGTCTGTTCATCTTTTGGGAAAGGAGACGGTGCTAGCCACTTTCCCTAACGACACAGTGATCTCCAGGTTTACGCCAAGAGCTGAGTCGTGGTCCCAGACCCCCCTATCACTGATAACTTCCTTCCTACACAGCCAACCCCCTTGCAAAGATGCCCCCACGGACACTGACTCCTTCCTCTCGCTGGGGTGAAAGCTTCCCCTCTCCCCGAGACCCGCTCAGGCAGGTGAAAGAGACGAGGAGGGAGAGGAGGCATCTCCCCACGTGTCCACCTGCAGCATCTTTCAAAGAAATGCAAAGTCCAGAGGAATGAGAGAGCCAGCCGCAGGCTGTGTGTGAGCGTGTGCAGGCTGTGTGTGAGCGCGCACGGATCTATGAGAGATTTAGGTGGCGCCTGGTGTGTTATGGCCATAATTAATCTTGTGCCTCATTGGCAGAGTGAACAACGTTCAGACATTACTTTTTGTGGCCTGGGCGAGGCGAAGGCTGACGGGGCCCAGTCTCCTTTTCCCAGGGATCGGGGTAGTGGGGTATAGATGTGGGGGAGGGTGATTCGAGAAGCGGGAGCTGCCTGGGTGCAGTGGCTCACGCCTGTAATCCCAGCACTTTGGGAGCCAGAGGCGGGCAGATCACTTGAGGTCAGGAGTTCAAGACCAGGTTAGCCAACATGGTGAAACCCCGTCTCTACTAAAAATACAAAACAATGGCCGGGCATGGTGGTGTGCACCTATAATCCCAGCTACTCGGGAGGCTGAGGCAGGAGAATCACTTGAACCTGGGAGGCGGAGGTTGCAGTGAGCCAAGATCACACCGCTGCACTCCAGCATGGGTGACAGAGCGAGACTCCGTCTCAAAAAAAAAAAAAAAAATAGCCGGGTGTGGCAGTATGTGCCTGTAATCCCAGCTACTTGGGAGGCTGAGGTGGGAGAATTGCTTGAACCCGGGAGGCGGAGGTTGCTGTGAGCCAAGATTGCGCCACTGCACTCCAGCCTGGGCGACAGAGGGACACTCTGTCTCAATTAAAAAAAAAAATAAAGAAGGGGGAGCTTCTCCTAAGTTCTTCTCCACCCCACACTGGTCCCTGCCTCGATTAAGGTCATGAAGTCCCCAATCCAGTGGGTACCCCATGCACGATGGGTGCCAGGCTAAGTATTTTTGGAGGAAGAGCTTGTTTCATTGTGTGTTTATAGTTTTACTGAGGTATAACTGGCACTTGATAAACTGCAAATATTTAAAGTGAGGTTTTTTTTTTTAATTTTTATTTTCGAGACAGGGTATTAGTCTGTTGCCCAGGCTGGAGTGCTGTGGCGCGATCATGGCTCACTGCAGTCTAGAATTCCTGGGCTAAAGTGATCCTCGTACCTCAGCCTCTTGAGTAGCTAGGACCACAGGTGCACATCACCATGCCTGGCTAATTAATTTTTTTTTTTTTTTTTGTAGAGATAGTGTTTTTTGTTGCATTGCCCAGGCTGGTCTGGAACTTCCGACCTCAAGTGATCCTCTCACCTCAGCCTCCCAAAGTGCTGGGATTACAGGTGTGGCCTCTAAGCTTTTTTTTTTTTTTTTGAGATGGAGTCTCGTTCTTGTCACCCAGGCTGGAGTGCAGTGGCGTGATCTTGGCTCACTGCAACCTCTGCCTCCTAGGTTCAAGTGATTCTCCATCCTCAGCCTCCCGAGTAGCTGGGATTACAGGCATGCGCCACCATGCCTGGCTAATTTTTGTACTTTTAGTAGAGATGGGATTTCGCCATGTTGGCCAGGCTGGTCTCGAACTCCTGACCTCTGGTGATCCGCCCGCCTCAGTCTCCCAAAGTGCTGAGATTACAGGTGTGAGCCACTGCACCTGGCAGCCTCTAAACTTCTTAACAGCATCTCTGCTTAAAGATGGGGAAAATGAGGCACAGGACGGTTGTGGCCAGGCAGCCAGGAGTCATTTGCGGGGGGTGGATTACATAGACACATATATCCATAAAGCCATCGGCCTAATGGAGACAGTGAACACGTCCGTCACCAACAAAATGAATACATTACTCCCTTTGTAGCCCTCCCCCTCCCTCCCCTCCTTCCTCTCCCCAACCCTTTCCAGGCACCGACTGGTCTGCTTAGGGTTCCTATAAATGAGTCTGCGTTTTCTGGATGTCACCAGTGCGTACTCTTTTTACATCTGACTTTTATTCCTCAGCGTTACTGATTTCAAGGCTCAGCCCTGCTGTTGGGTGAATCAGTGCCCTGTTCCTTTTTATGGCCGAAGAGAATCCTGTGGTCTGAATGGACCACTGTTTGCTTATCTATTTACCTGTGGATAGACATTTGGGTTGTTTCCAGTTTGGGGCTGGTATACATAAAGCTGCTCTGAACAAGTCTGTACGAGTCTTGGTGTGGATGTAGGCATCATTTCTCTCGGGTAAATAAATACCTAGGAGAGGCGTGGCTGGGTCATAGGGGAAGTGGGTGTTTGACTTTTTCAGCAATCAGGAGCTGTGCACTTTAAACACAATGATAGGCCAGGCGCGGTGGTTCAGGCCTGTAATCCCAGCACTCCAGAAGGCCGAGGTGGATGGATCACCTGAGGTCAGGAGTTTGAGATCAGCCTGGCCAACATGGTGAAACCCCGCCTCTACTAAAAATACAAAAATTCTCCGGGCGCGATGGCGGGCGCCTATAATCCCAGCTACTCTGGAGGCTGAGGCAGGAGAATTGCTGGAACCCGGGAGGTGGAGGTTGCAGTGAGCCAAGATGGCGTCACTGCACTCCAGCCTGGGCAACAGAGCGAGACTCCATCTCAATCAATGAATAAATAAATAATAAACGCAATGACAGCACATCTGGAGGGCTAGGGGTGGGCTATCTTGTTTTATCCTTTAGACGGCTCAGTGACTATGGGCATATCACTTTTCAGAAGGGGAAACTGAGGACAGATCATGTGGCTGATGAGCAGGGACTTGAACCCAGGACTGTCCAAGTCCAGAGAGGTAAACACACTCACCCAAGGTCACACAGTCAAGAAGTTTCAGAGGCTGAACTGGACCCGGGTCTCTCTGATCCCAAGACTGGGCTGTAAACCCCCACACTATCAAATGAACAGTTGAGCGTCTGTTAATCTTTTTTTTTTTTTAATTAATTTTTTTTGCACACAAAAAACAATAAACATTTTCTAAAAATACATACAAACAAAAAGATGCGTATCAAACATATTAGGAAGGTTGCACATGGGAAGTCGGGGAATAGAAATGGGGGGTGGGAGTTAAAATAAATGAGAGAGGGACTTTATATGGATCAATGATAATAACTCAATCCTCTATTTGACAAAGAAGAGGGAGAAGGAAGAGGAAGAAAAAGAAAGTGGGATAAAGGATCAGAAAGGGAGGAAAATAGAAAAAATTAGAGTATGACTCCAGGGTAGACCTGTTTTATTGTCACTGAGTTGGTTGGTTAGTTTGTCTGTTGTATTTTTCATGTTTCGCCAAGTTGGCCAGACTGGTCTCGAACTCCTAGCCCGAAGTGATCAACCCGCCTCGCCCCCCAGAGTGCCGGGACCACAGGCGTGAGCCACCACGTCCAGCCCCCACATTGCTTCTGGCCTCCGTGGTAGACCTCCCAGATGGAGCGGCCGGGCAGAGGCGCTCCTCACTTCTTCCCAGACACGGGGCGGCCGGAGCGTCTGTTAATCTTTTGAGAAAGGAGAGGGTGCTGGCCACTTCTCTAATGACACAGGGGTCTCCAGGATTCTCCAAGAGCTGAGTCGTGCACTCAGACCCCCTATCACTGACAACTTCCCGCCTACACAGCCAGCCCCTTGCCAAGGTGCAGCCGTGGACACTGACTCTGTCCTCCTGCTGGGGCAAAAGGCTCTCCTCTTCCCCAGACCCCCTCAGGCAGGTGAGCACTGGGCTGGATGCACTTGTGGGCACCTGGACACCTTTGGCTTCTCTCTCTCTCTCTCTTTTTTTTTCTTTTTGAGACGGAATCTCGTTCTGTCACCCAGGCTGGAGTGCAGTGGCACCATCTCAGCTCTCTGCAACCTCCGCCTCCCAGGTTCAAGCGATTCTCTTGCCTCAGCCTCTCAAATAGCTGGGATTACAGGTGTGCACCACCACGCCCGACTAATTTTAGTATTTTTAGTAGTGACAAAGTTTCACTCTGTTGGCTAGGCTGGTCTCGAACTCCCAACCTCAGGTGATCCGCCCACCTAGGCCTCCCAGAGTGCTGGAATTACAGATGTGAGCCACCGCGCGGCCCTTAGATATGTTTAGAGACACAGTACTTACCATTGTGGTACAGTTGCCTGCGGTGTTCAGTGCAGTCTCATGCTCTGCAGGTTTATAGCTTGAGAGCACTAGGTTATACCATATGGCATAGGTGTGCAGAAGGCTTTACCATCTAGAAGTGTGTAAGCACATTCTGTGATGTTCACACATGACAAAATCACCTGACCACCCATTTCTCAGAGAGTATTCCCATCAGTAAGTGATGGATGCTGCGTTTACTTTCTTTTTTTTTGAGATGGAGTCTCGCTCTGTTGCCCAGGCTGGAGTGCAGTGGCATAATCTCGGCTCACTGCAACCTCCACGTCCCGGGTTCAAGCGATTCTCCTGCCTCAGTCTCCCAAGCAGCTGGGATTACAGGTGCGTGCCACCATACCCTGCTAATTTTTTGTATTTTTAGTAGAAAAGGGGTTTGACCGTGTTAGCCAGGCTGGTATCAATCTCCTGACCTCCTGGTCCACCTGCCTCGGCCTCCCAAAGTGCTGAGATTATAGGCGTGAGCCACCATGCCCCGTCTGGTTGTTTTTGTTTGTTTGTTTTGCTTTGTTTTTTGAGAAAGGGTCTCGCTTGGTTGCCCAGGCTGAAGTGCAGTGGCACAATCATAGCTCACTGCAGCCTTGAACTCCTGGGCTCAAGCAATCCTCCCACCTCAGCCTTGTGTGATTCAAGTAGCTGGGACCACAGGCATGTGCCACCATGCCCAGCTAGTTTTTTTTTTTTTTTGAGACAGTGTCTCGCTCTGTTCACAGGCTGGAGTACAGTGGTGCCATCTTGGCTCACTGCAACCTCTGCCTTCGGGGTTCAAGCGATTCTCATGACTCAGCCTCCTGAGTAGCTGGGACTACAGGCATGTGCCACCACGCCTGGCTACTTTTTGTATTTTTAGTAGAGATAGGGTTTTGCCATGTTGGGCAGGCTGGTCTTGAACTCCTAACCTCAGGTGACCCACCCGTCTTGGCCTCCCAAAGTGGTGGGATTACAGGTGTGAGCCACCACACCGGGCCCGCCCAGTGAATTTTGAAATTTTTTGTAGAGATGAGATCTTGCTATGTTGCGCCAGCTGTTCTTGAACTCCTGAGCTCAAGTGATCCTCCTGCCTCGGCCTCCCAAAGTGTTGGGATTACAGGCATGCGTCACTGTGCCCAGTCTTGTTTGTTTGTTTGTTTTGAAACAGAGTATCGCTCTGTCACCTGGGCTGGAGTGCAGTGGCATGATCACGGCTCACTGCAGCCTCAAACACCAGGGCTCAAGATATCCTCCCAGCTCAGCCTCCCAAGTAGCTGGGACTACAGGTGTGTGCTGCCACAACTGGCTAAATTTTTAATTTTTTTTTGTAGAGACAGGGTCTCACTGTGTTGCCCAGGCTGGTCTTGAACTCCTGGGCTCAGGCAATCCTCCCGCCTCAGTTCCCAAAGTGCTAGGATTACAGGCGTGAGCCACCGCACCCAGCCTGTATTTGCTTTTTAGACACTCTTTACATATTTCCACAGTGTTGACTGTCTGCCTGGCACGGTCATAAGCACACACTTTACGTGTCTTAATGTCTCTAAACTTTTTAACACCATCTCCATTCACAGATGGGAAAACTGAGGCACAGGCATTTCTGGCCACTCAGCCAGGAAGCATCTGAGGAGGGTGGGGACGGGCTTACCACCTGCCAGCCCTGCAGCAGCAGCCTGGCCCACTCATGGTGCTCATAGCCCCCCGCACAGGTTCTGGCTCAAGCCTGGTGGTTCAACAGCCCCAGTTTTCACAAACGAGGTGCCAGAAATCCCAGGAGGGGGCAGGACACTCGCCTGGCACTGGGGTCTCGGGACTGCCAGCCCCCTGTTCCCTACTATCTCCAGAGCTGCAACCAGGGCCCCCCCAAAACTGAGCCCTGCAGCCTGGGAGTGGCCTCAGCGGGTGCTGGCTCAGACAGCGAACAGATGCTTGCTATTTTAAACCCACTGTTAACTCATTAAGACAGCTGTTTCCCATCCCCAAAGTCGGCGGAATTAGAATTAAATTCATTCCAGAATTAAACACACACATACACACACGCACACCCCACCACCATTTGGAGGCAAAACTTGTTAGCATTTAGGCAAGCTGTGCCTCTGAGCCTGGGGACGGGGCTCGGCTTCCGCCTGACAAGTTACATCACAGCCCAGCGGTTGCCAGCTGGGCCTGTGGCCAAAATACCCCGTGGGCCCAGATTCTCATGTGTGCCCAGATCTCCACCATCAGAGTCCAGCTGCCAACTGCACGTCCTCCTGGAGTTCCCTCTGACCCCTCAGACCCAGCAAGGCCCAGAAGCAGCTCAGTGTCTGCCCCAAATCTGCTTCTCCTCTTGGGTGACCATCTCCACCTGTCACTCACATCAGAGTCCAGGTTTCCCCTTCTCTCTCCTCTCCCCTTACACCTCACATCTGAATGGGCAGGACTTTCTGTTGATGCTTCTTCCAAATGGCTTTGCTCCACCCCTACTGCTACTGCACTGGTCTGAGCTTTTATCACCTCCAGCCTGGACACCTGCCCCAGACACTTTTCTGGGTTTCTAACTTCTACCCTCACCCCCAACTAGCTGTTTTCTCTTAAGAGAGAGATCTTCTTAGAGCCAAAATAGGATTGTATCACTCTCTTGATCAACATTGTCTAGCACAGGGCTGTTTATTAGGACTTTCTGGGATGCGTGGAATGTTCTAGACCCACGCCAGCCAACACAGCCACCCCCATGCAGCTATAGTGCTTGCAATGTGGCCAGTGTGAGTGAGGACCTGAATGTTAAATTTTATTTCCTTTGAATGACTTTAAATATTCACATGTGGCCGGCAGCCCCCGTATTGGTCAGTGAAGCTCTGTGGACTCTGGACATGGCGCTGTTGGCCTCCTGCTCAGATCCCTGGGGTCCTCCCTGTTTCCTGGAAGTGCAGGCTGGGATTCCAACTCTGTCTGTCTGTCCAAGCCTGCTCTGACATTGCCCATGGCAGGCTGGAAGTATCGCAGAATTCACACTACTCCCCCCAGCAACCCCCAACCGATGGTGCACTGGCTTTTGCATAAATCCCTCGTCCTTGGGGTGGGGCAATTCCTTTTTTGTTGTTTTTTTGTTTTTGTTTTTGTTTTTTTGAGATGGAGTCTCACTCCGTCACACAGGCTAGAGTGCAATGGTGCTATCTCGGCCCACTGCAACCTCTGCCTCCCAGGTTCAAGCTATTCTCCTGCTTCAGCCTCCTGAGTAGCTGGGATTATAGGCACCCGCCACCACTCCTGGCTAATTTTTGTATTTTTAGTAGAGATGGAGCTTTACCATGTTGGCCAGGCTAGTTTCGAACTCCTGACCTCAAGGGATCTTCCCTCCCTGGTCTCCCAAAGTGCTGGAATTACTGGTGTGAGCCACCGCACCTGGCCAGGTGGGGCAATTCTGGGTTTCACCGTCAACACAGGCTCCCCGAGGTCCCCAGTGGGACTGAACCCCACCTGCCCCTGGCTCATGAAAGCACCCCTGTTTGCTGCTTCTCTTTCCTCTTGGACCTTCCCGTGCCCTTCCTGGGGATTCCCGGGATTATCTCCCACATACACCACTCGTCCTGAAATCCTTGTCTGGGGGGCTGCTTTGGGGGAACTCAAATAGAGCAGGCTGTGAATTGCACAGGCAAGAAAATGCAAACTGTTCCCCGTGGCTGACAAGGCCCTTCATCATCAGCCCCATTACCTCTTCACTCCTGCCGTCCACACCAGCCACACTCTCTTCTCCTCTTCTCAGACACACCAACCCCTCCCGCCATGGAACATGTGCCCATGTTGTTCCCACCCCCGCAACTCCAATCTTCTCCCATCCTGTCTCCTTACTCTCCATGCCTCAGTTTAAATTCCTCCGACTCACAGAGGACGTTCCCAACCACACTGTCTGCTGGCCACTGACTCCTTCTCTCTCTTTTTGTTAGAGATAGGGTCTCGCTCTGTTGTCCAGGCTGGAGTGCAGTAGTGTAATCATAGCTCACTGCAGCCTCCAACTTCTGGCTTCAAGTGATCCTCCGGCCTCAGCCTCCCAAGTAGCTGGGTCTACAAGCATGTACCGCCACACTCAGCTAATTTTAATTAATTAATTAATTAATTAATTTTTTGTTGAGACAGAGTCTCACTCTGTCACCCGGGCTGGAGTGCAGTGGTGCAATCTCAGCTCACTGCAACCTCCGCCTCCCAGTTTCAAGCCATTCTCCTGCCTCAGCCTCCCGAGTAGCTGGGGCTACAGGTGCATGCCACCATGCCCGGCTAATTTTTTTGTGTTTTTTTTTAGTAGAGACAGGGTTTCACCATGTTAGCCAGGATGGTCTCAATCTCCTGACCTCGTGATCCACCCACCTCGGCCTCCCAAAGTGCTGGGATTACAAGCTTGAGCCACCACACCCGGCCATACCCAGCTAATTTTAATTTTTTTTTTTTGTAGAGATGGTGTCTTACTATGTTGCCCAGGCTGGTCTCCAATTCTTGGTCTCAAGCAATCCTCCTGCCTTGGCCTCCCAAAGTGCTAGGATTACAGGCATGAGCCACCATGCCCAGTCAACCTTGACTCTTTTGAAGAGCACTGGCCAGGTGTTTTACGGAAGGTCACTCAATTCAGGCTTTTCTGGTGTCTAATCATGATTAGATGGAGATTCTGCATTTCTGCCCAGATCCCACTGAGATGATGCTGTGGTCCCCTCAGAACATCAGATCAGGAGGCACACACTGTCAATGTGTCTTGTTGCTGGGGGCATTAATTTTGATCCCTTGGCTAAGGTGGTACCAGCCAGATTTCCCCCCAGAAAGTTATCTTTATTCTTTTCCAATGAATAAATATCATGAGAGAGTTACTTTGAGACTGTGCAAATATCTTGTTTCTCCCTCAACTTTCACCTGGTAATTCTAGCATTCTTTGATTGATCCTGCCTCTCACATGCTTTATCTTATCTCCTTCTTATTTCTCTCCTGGGACTCACCACTGTTTGAAACATTCTTGTTCAGTTGTTCAAACATAGTTCAATATTTGCCTCCTCCACTAGACAGAATTTGTGAAGGTGGGGGCTGGGTTTGTTGTGGTCACTTCTGTGTCCCAGTGCCCAACACAGGCTCTGGCACATAGAAGGTGCTTAGCAAATATGTGATGAATAAACAAATGAAATGAGATGACACCAATCAACAAATCCCAGGTGCTCAGGAAGTATGATTGGGTGTCATCTCAAGAATGAAGTGTGTTCTAGGAGCAAAGATGCTATGAGATGCTACTTTAGAGGAATGCTCATCCATGGATGAATCCCTAGAGAAAACGCCAGTGCTTCCATCTGCCAACAGCTCCCTTGGTCCTGCTGGAAGTCTGTATATGGAGCTGACACCACATGGATCTTGCTCTTTGAAATCTATGTCCAGGCTGGGCACAGTGGCTCATGCCTGCAATGCCAGCACTTTGGGAGGTCAAGGCAGGAGGATTGCTTGAGGCCAGGAGTTTGAGACCAGTCAGGGCAACATAGCAAGATCCCATCACTACAAGAAATAAAATAAATTAGCCAGTCGTTGTGGCATACGCTTGTAGTCCCAGCTACTTGGGAGGCTGAGGTGGGAGGATTCACTTGAGCCCAGGAGGTCAAGGTTGCAGTGAGCTATGATTGTGTCATTGCACTCTGGCCTGGGCAACAGAGCAAGACTCCATCTGAAGAAGAAGAGGAGGAGGAATAAGAAGAAGAAGAAGGAGAAGAAGAAGAAGAAGGAGGTGGAGGAAGAGGAGGAGGAGGAAGGAGAAGGAAAAGAAGAAAGGAAGTCTATGTCTAATAAAGCTACAGTAAACAAGACAAGGGTATTGGCATAAGGATTGACAAATAGATCCATGAAACAGAACAGAGAACACAGAAAAAGACCCCCCCCCGCCCCCGCCAACATATACACACATGGTCATTTGCTTTTAGATGATCCAATGACGAAAGACAAGTACTTTCAACAAAAGCCTCTGGAACAACTGGCTACCTGTGTGGGGAAATAAAGAACCCTAACCCCTACCTCACACCATACACAAAAATCAATTCAAGATGCATCATAGACTAAACATGAAAGCTTGAATTACAAAATTTTAGAGGAAAATAAAAAGAATATTTTTATGGCTTCGGGGTAGGCAAAGTTTCTCTGGACACAGGGAGCAAGAACCCTAAAAGAAAACCAACTGGTCGATTTCACTATAGTAAAATTAAAAGCTGATCAGCAAAACACCCCAGTGAAGAAAGTCTAAACTCAGTGCAGAGTGTGGGAGTAGTGGGAGTGGAGGTGGGGTCTCTGTGTGTGAGGATAGGTCCCCAAGGCTGTGTGTCTGGTTTTTATTTTTGTTTTTTGTTTTTTTTTGGTGGTGGTGTTTTTGAGATAGGGTCTCACTCTGTTGCTCAGGCTGGAGTGCAGTGGCACAATCTCAGCTCACTGCAGCCTCAAACTCCTGGGCTCAAGTGACCCTCCCATCTCAGCCTCCCAAGTAGCTGCTACTACAAGCATGCACCACCACACCTGGTTAATTTTTTTGGTAGAGACAGGGTCTAGATATGTTGCCCAGGCTGGTCTCAAACTTCTGGGCTCAAGTGATCCTCTTGCCTCAGCCTCCCAAAGTGCTGGGATTACAGGAGTGAGCCACCATGCCTGGCCGCCAATTATTTGTTGACTCATGAGCTACCCAGACAAGACTTAGGGAAATGCCAGCCCACCAGAGTCAGGTGACATGAATTTGAGTCTTGTCTTTGGCCCCAACACACTGGGTGAGCATGCACTGGGCCCGCATCTCTCTGGGCTTCATTTCTCTGCCTGTCCATGAAAAGGTACAGTGCAATAATGTCTGACCCCCACCAATGTGTTCCACCCATGGGTTTCTCTCTCTTCTTCCAACCCCTAGTCACCAGGAGCCCCAGGCAGAATGTGGGTTGCTGGAAAAGGCAGTGTAGAGTGTGCCAACCCAAGACATATCACCCTGTACAGACAGATCTTCCTTCCCAGCAGTGTTTTCTGTCTTTGAGAGTTTAACTATCCTGGCATAAAACCTGAGACCTTGGAGCAGGACGGGAGAAACGACAAAAGAAGCAGTCTGATCTCGGACAGCAAATCTGTTTAATTTGCAGCTGGACACCTGGCCTGGCAGGGGCCAGGCTGGGACACAGCCAGTGAGGCAGGAGGTTTGGGGAGCCGGGTGTGGGGAAGGGCCGATGCTGAGGCCTGGTGCAGCTTCTCCTTAGGTGTGGCACTTGGGCAGGGGCGGTTTCCTCTCTGTATGCCGGCTTCCTCCTGGGAGAAATGGGGAACATCACACCCCCCGAGCTCAAATGGTGATAGGAGGGCTCATGGGCAACTGTGTGCAGAAAGCGTATGTGGTCTCTGCTTCGAGTCACTGTCATTTGACAGCTGGGGAAGCTGAGATGCTGAGGGGGTGATATGGTCTGGCTGACTCTGTGTCCCCACCCAAATCTCATCTTGAATTGTAATCCCCACATGTTGGGCAAGGGACCTCGTAGGATGCGATTAGATCACGGGGGCGTTTCCCCCATGCTGTTCTTGTGAGAGTGAGTGAGTTCTCATGAGATCTCATGGTTTTATAAGGAGCTTCCCCCTCTTCACTCTTCGCTTCTCTCTCCTGCCACCATGTGAAAAAGGACATGTTTGCTTCCCCTTCTGCCATGATTATAGGTTTCCTGAGGCCTCCCCAGCCATGCAGAACTGTGAGTCAATTAAACCTCTTTCCTTTATAAATTACCCAGTCTCAGGTATTTCTTCATAGCAGCGTGAGAATGAACTAATACAGAGGACAAGTAAGTGAGGGGCACCTCGGCTCACTGCAACCTCCACCTCCTGGGTTGAAGTGATTCTCCTGCCTTAGCCTCCCATGTAGCTGGGATTACAGGCGTCCGCCACCAGGCCCAGCTAATTTTTGTATTTTTAGTAGAGACGAGGGTTTCACCATGTTGCCCAGGATGGTCTTGGACTGCTGACGTCAAGTGATCCGGCCACCTCAGCCTCCCAAAGTGCTGGGATTACAGACGTGAAGGAGTGCCCCTCCAGAAGAGTCTTCTTTTTGATCCTTCTTGGACAAATCCCAGGGCTGGCTTTCATTGGCCCAGCTTGGATCACGTGTCCCATCCTGAACCAATCACTGTGGCTTAGAGGGTGCAATCCTTTCATTGGCTAGGCCTGGGTCATGTGACTATCCAGAACCAGGAAGAAGGTCTCTTCTCTCCACTCCTTGCAGCCACATGTACTCAGTGGAAGACAGGTAGTTTCCCACAGCTGCACCATGCTGCTGGCCCCAAATACATGTCTGCCATAGGTAGCTAGCACTGTTATCCTCATTTACAGAGGAGCAAGTCAAGACTCTGAGGGGGCAGTGGCATTCTCAGGGGCTTCACAGTAAGTAGCAGGGCTGGGAATTTGAACCCAGGACTTTTTTTTTTTTGAGATAGTCTGTCTGTGTCACCCAAGCTAAGCTGGAATGCAGTGGTGTGATCATAGCTCACTGCAGCCTTGACCTCCTGGGCTCAGGTGATCCTCCCGCCTCAGCCTCCCAAGTGACTGGGACTACAGTCAGGCACTACCGGGCTTGGCTAATTTTTAAAAATGTATTTGTAGAGATGGGATCTCGCTATGTTGCCCAGGCTGGTCTTGAACTCCTGGGCTCAAGAAATCTTCCTGCCGTGGCTTCCCAAAGTGCTAGGATTACAGGTGTGAGCCACCGTGCCCGACCTAAACCCAGGACTCTTGATTCTCGTATTTGGGATCCTTTTTGTGGATGTGTGCAAGGGACTGAAGGAATGGTAATGTTGAGCTAGGCTGAGCGAGGTGTGTGGAGGGCACTCTGGACACAGAAAACTGCCTGTGCAAAGGTGTGGAAATGAGACCCAGCACTGTGGCAATCAAAGAGGTGGAGGAAGCACATTAAATTTTGTATTTGCCGGCCGGGTGCCGTGGCTCACACCTGTAATCCTCGCATTTTTGGAGGCCATGGCGGGAGGATCACTTGAGGTCAGGAGTTCAAGACCAGCCTGGCCAATATGGTGAAACCTCGTCTCTACTAAAAACACAAAAATTAACCAGGTGTGGTGGTACATGCCTGTAATCCCAGCTACTTGGGAGGCTGAGGCAGAAGAATCACTTGAACTTGGAAGGTGGAGGTTGCAGTGAGCCAAGATCATGCCACTGCACTCCACCCTGGGCGATGAGGCTCAGTCTCAAAAAAAGAAAAAAAAATTGTATTTGCATGAAGTACCTCTTTAAAATCTCCCAGCAACAATATGAGGTACATGCTGTTAGGATGTCCATTTTCCATATCCATAAAGTGGAGCTCAGAGAGAGAAATGGCCGTGCCCATCGTCTCAAAGAAAGCCAGAAACAGCACAGCCAGCTTCAAATCCAGGTCTGGCAACTCCCCAAGCTGGGCCTCCTTCCCTCTCACCCCTGTGTTATGGGTTGAATTGCATCCTCTCAAAAAATATGTTGAAGTCCTAACCTCTGATATCTGGGAATGTGACCGTATTTGGAAATAGGATCTTTGCAGACGTAATCAAGTTAAGATGAGGTCATTAAGATGGACCCTAATCCAGTATGACTGGTGTCTTCATAAAAAGAGGAGGTAACAAGTTTGTGGCTGCATCACTCCCAGTCTCTACCTTTGTTGTCACGGGGCTGTCTTCCCTATGTCTTTGTCTCTGTGTCTCTTCTTTCCTTTTTTTTACTGAGACAGAGTCTCCCTCGGTCACCCAGGCTGGAGTGCAGTGGCGTGACCTTGGCTCACTGTAACTTCTGCCTCCCAGATTCAAGCGATTCTCTGCCTCAGACTCCCAAGTAGCTGGGATTACAGGCACGCACTATCATGCCTAGCTAATGTTTGTATTTTTAGTAGAGATGGGGTGTCGCCATGTTGACCAGGCTGGTCTCGAACTCCTGACCTCAGGTGATCCACCTGCCTTGGCCTTCCAAAGTGCTGGGATTACAGGTGTGAGCCACTGAGCCCCGATCCTCCAGTGGTTTTAGTCAGCACCGCAGAACAAATCCGTTTCTTTTTTCTTTTTTTTGAGACGGAGTGTCTCTGTGTCCCCAGGCTGGAGTGCAGTGGCGCGATCTCAGCTCACTGCAACCTCTGCCTCCCAGGTTCAAGCAATTCTCCTGCCTCAGCCTCCCGAGTAGCCAGGGCTACAGGTGCACGCTACCACACCCGGCTAACTTTTTGTATTTTTAATAGAGATGGGGTTTCACCATGTTGGCCAGGATAATCTTGATCTCCTGACGTGATCCGCCCACCTCGGCCTCCCAAAGTGCTGGGATTACAGGCGTGAGCCACCATGCCCAGCTCAAAATCCATTTCTTACTAAGCTCTACGAGGGCCTGCACGACCTGCCCTATCCCCTTCCCACCCTCCCCTCCTCCCTCTCCCCCCAACTCACTGTGCTGCTGCCATATGGGCCTCTGGCTGTTCCTCCAACATGTCAGGTGCAGTCCTGCCACAGGGCCTTTGCACAGGCTGTACACTCTGCCTGGAATGTCCTTCCTGCACTAACGCCTCCTTCCTCCCATTTCAGTCTCAGTTTTTGTTTTTTTTGTTTTTGTTTTTGTTTTTGAGACAGGGTCTCACTCTGTCACCCAGGTTGTAGTGCAGTGGTGCAATCATAGCTCACTTTGAGCTATGAGCTTTGAGCTCCTGGGCTCAAGTGATCCTCCCATCTCAGCCTCCTGAGTAGCTGGGACTATAGGTGTGCACCACCATACCCCGCTAATTTTTGTATTTTTTGGAGAGATGGAGTTTCACTATGTTGCCCAGGCTGGTCTCAAACTCCTAGACTCAAGTGATTTGTTCACTTCAGACTCCCAAAGTGCTGGGAGTGCAGGTGGGAGCCCCTGTGCCCGGCCCTGATCTCAGTTCTGATGTTTCCTCGCTGACCTCCCTGACCACCCGCCAAGCTCTCTCCATCTCATGACCCCCTTGTGTTTTAGCCCCAGGATTTATCTCCTGCTGACATCTCCCTGCTCGTTTATTTAATTATATACTTTGTGTCTATCCCCCACCCTGGAATAGCAGTCCCTGGAGAGCGGGGACTTTTCTCTGTTTTGTTCACTGCTGTGTCTGTGTGCCTAGAACAGCATCTGGCACAGAGTGGGCGCTCCCTGGAGGTTGCTTGGGCTTGATTCGGAATCTTGCACGTGACTCTCACATTCACACTGTTCCAGGGGACGTCACAGAGGCGACCTTGACCCTTTTGCTCCTATGACCTCACCTAGTAGCTATTTCTCGTTGGAGCATGGCCAAACAGCCCCCTCACTGCCTAGAAAACTCCCTTGCCTCCTTGCATTTTTTTTTTTTTTTTGAGACAGAGTCTCGCTCTGTTGCCCGAGCTGAAGTGCAGTGGTGTGATCATAGCTCACCTCCCAGGCTCCAGCAATCCTCCCACCTCAGCCTCCCAAGTAGCTGGAACTACAGGCATGCATCACCACACTTGGCTAATGAAATTTTTTTTTCCTTTTTGAGACGGAGTCTCACTGTCACTAGGCTGGAGTGCAGTGACATGATCTCGACTCACTGCAACCTCCGCCTCCCGGGTTCAAGCAATTCTCCTGCCTCAGCCTCCCGAGTAGCGAGCGGCTGGGATTACAGGTGCGCACCACCACGCCCAGCTCATTTTTGTGGTTTTTAGTAGAGACGGGGTTTCACCATGTTGGCCAGGATGGTCTTGATCTCCTGACCCACCTTGGCCCACCTGTGCCCACCTTGGCCTCTTAAAGTGCTGGGATTACAGGCGTGAGCCACTACGCCCGGCCTAAAAAAATTTTTTTTGTAGAGGTGGGGTCTTGCTATGTTGCCCAGGCTGGTCTCAAACCTCTAAACTTGAGCAAACCTCCCACCTCGGCCTCCCATCCCATCACACCTGGGATCCCATGAGACATCAGAGGAAACAGAGTAAAAGGGGTTGGAGAACTCTGTGGCACCTTTGCAACTTTTCTGGAAATCTAAACCGATTCCAAAATAAAATGTTTATTTTAAAAGAAAAAGTGTGAATGAAGAATAAAGCCATCCGGGACGAGTGGCCCGTGTGCCAGGGACTGGAACCAAAGCACGGACGCCCCGTCTCAAAGCCACTCCGGCAGCATGGTCACAGCCGCCCCGAAAAGGCCCCCCAGCCCTCACCACCCCTCGTTCACCTGCCCGCAGAAACGGGCATTGGCCTTAGGCTTGATGGGAATGGGTGTCCCCCGACCCCAGCCAGAGGCGGGTGACCCAGCAGCAGCGAGTCTGAGAATCCGCTTTCAAACCCACTTTATTCTTTTCAGACCAGAAACATTCCTCATTGCGCCCCCTCCCTGCCCTAGATCTTTACCGACCAGGGGCCTCAGGAGGGGCTCGGGAGACAGTGGTATCCTCTGCCTCCAGGGATGTGGTGCTGCAGCGGCAGTAGGGACTGGCGCGGCCCAGCAACTCCAGCCTCCGGGAGCGTAGCCGGGCTTGAATGGCCCAGATGGGGGGCTGGTGACCCAGTAGGGAGGGGTCCTCCTCCCTGAAGCTGTCGGTGGTGGAGTCAAAGCCATCTTCTGTGCCGGCTACCGACTGTTTGCACACGGGGCAGGAGCGCCGGGGGGCTTGGGAGAACCAGGGGTCAATGCATTTGCAGTGGTAGGTGTGGGAGCAGGGCAGGATCTTGAGTTGGTCGCCCTCCTCGTACTCATCCAGGCAGATGGCACACAGGTCGTTGCGCCGCGTGAAGATGCGGACCTGGGCCTTCTGGCTGGTAGACGTCTTCACCGGCCGTTTGCGGCTGCCGCAGGCCTGGGCCCAGAGCCACAGGCGGTTCAGGACGAAGAAGGCTGATCCGACCAGGACCAGGGTACAGCCCAGCACCCAGGACACGGTCAGCACGAGGTGACAGTCCAGGTCATGGCATGGAGGGTCGTCGGGCAGGAGCAGCACGTGGGCCGACTTGTCGCAGCCCATGACCCGCAGGTCCTGCGAGGCGGCCTCACCCACGAACACCGAGGGGATGGCGATCTGGTCCCTCTGGTCCTCGTAGACGTGGGTCATGCTCACGAGGTCGTTGGAGTGGACGTTGTGCACGATGGCTGCCTCGAAGCCGGCGCGCTGGGCGTTCAACACCTTGAGGTCGAAAGTGCAGTCGTAGCGGCGGATCAGCGCGATGGCGCCCAGAGAGCGGTTGCCCAGTCGCGGGGCCTCGATGGGATGGCATGCGTTGGCTGGCTTGACCTCCATCAGGTAGCCCCGTATGCCCTCGGGGGCCAGGGGGACGCCGAACAGCGCCGGCAGATCCGCGAAGTCCACCGAGCTCGAGTTGTCTTCCAGCATGGCCCGTACCACCGCCTGCGCGGGCACCTGGAGCACCGACAAGACCAGCAAGGCTTTGATTGCCACCATGGCTCGGCCTGGCCGTGGCCACCCCATGGTCACCCACTTTGCTGGCTGTGTGCTGCTAGGTCCCAGTGGAGACGGCAGGCATGAGGCCTTTGGGCATCTCCTGGGCCTCCCAGGGGGCCTGTGGCCAGGATGCGAGGGCAGTTGAGTTGGAATGACCGCGTGGCTCAGAGACAGTGACGCGGCCACTGTGACCCTGGTGGCTCTAGGCATTAAGTGCTCCGGACGGCAGAGCAGCATGCATCGTGTCTTTGAAGGCCGATCTCAGGAGGTGCTGGCCCAGGTGGCCTTTCTGGCAGATGACGTGGAGACCAGGAGTTGCCAGAGTTCTAGATGCCCCCAGCTTCTGTGACATCGCCCTGGTACATTCTGTCCCAGGAGCTGCCAGCTCCCTGGGCCTGTGGCCAATGGATCATTCCTAGGTCTGTGATTTGCCAGTGCCCGGGCAACCTTTGAGATAACTTCTCGAAGGCTCAGGGCATCTTTGGACCCAAGGAGGCCCAGGGATGCCTCAAAAGGGCTGCTGGCCCCCAGTGGTGCAGATTCAGCCCTCACTGTGCTAAGACTCTACCAGCATCAGCTTCTGGAGGTTCCTAGCAACACACTGTAGAAGGTTCAATGTTACCCTTGTCTGAGGGTCCCTCCAAGAGGGACCCAGACTTTTTCAAGCCACGCCCCCCTACAATGAGGTCAGTGCTTAAAACTCAAATTCCTGACCGCCTCTCACCATCCCTCACTCTGCTCCAGCCACACAGATCTCCTTGCTGTTCCTCCCACACACCAGGCAGGATCCTGCCCCAGGGCCTTTGCATGGGCTGGGCCTCCTGCCTGGAAAGCCCTTTCTCTCGGTAGCTGGCTCTTTTATCCGGACTCAGGTCTGAGTCCATATATCCTCAGAGCCCAACTGGACTTGATTTGGAGGGAGGGTGAAGTGCTGGGGTCAGGGTGGGGCTGGTGGGGGTCAGTGGTCCCAAGTCCTCACCGCCAGGTTGGCTTCCAGGCTTGCACCAGCTTCATTCTCTCTCCCTATAGCATTGCCTCTCCAGCTGGGTCTCCAGTTGTGCCCCCTGCCTGAGCTTCAGCCCTGGGCATCAGCCTCACCTCCTCCCCAGTCCCCATCCCCCAAATTTCACACCCTCAATCTGTCTGCAGCCCACTCAAGTCGGATTTCTGTCTCTACCATTCATAAGCTGTATGACATCAGCTAAATTCCTTAGCCTCTCTGGGCCTCAGCTTCCAGACCTGTAACATAGTCTTTCCCATGCTCTAAACTCTCCCATGGCTCCCCATTGCCCTCCAGATAAAGACCACACTCTTCTCTGTGGCCTACATGCACCCCTGTGGTTGGGCCAATCTCTGAAGCCTGGATGATTTGCAATGCCCCAGAGGCATCTTGCTTTGCTCACCTCTAGAAGTTTGCAGATGCTGTTCCCTCTGCCTGGAACAGAATTCTTGCTCCTCAATTTCACTTTGTCAGGCTGACTACTTAGTCTTTAGGTTTTCTGTGTTGGCCTAGTACCTCCCAGAGCAGCCCTCAGCCAGTGACAGATGGGAAGTGGTAGATAAATGCCCCCACTCCCTCGTCCCTCTTGTGGGACGAATCGAAGTATGTTCTACCATGTCTCCTAGAGATCCCCAGTCGAATGAGCTCCATAAGTCAATGAACCCAGTACTGTCTTGTCAGTGAGCCCGCTACTGTCTCCTTCCCTTCTCCACCCACTTCTCTCCCCTCCCAGAGCTTCTGAGATCACCTCCCACACAAATCTCTTATACCATGTAGTCGGTGGAACTGTGGCCCCAAATAGAGATGTTGAACCCCTAACCCCTGGTTCTGACCAACCCCTGTGAATGGACCTTATTTGGAAATAAGATCTTTGCAGATCTTTTCCTTCTAAGAAAGGGAGAAAAGGCCGGGCACGGTGGCTCATGTCTGTAATCCTAGCACTTTAGGAGCCCGAGGCAGGCAGATCAGTTGAGGCCACGAGCACATGCTGCCATGCCCGGCTAATTTTTGTATCTTAATAGAGACAGAGTTTTGCTAGGTTGCCCAAGCTTGTCTCGAACTCCTGACCTCAAGTGATCTGCCAGTCTCAGCCTCCCAAAGTGCTAGGGTTACACTGTGAGCCACCGTGCCCGGCCCCTGGTGGCACTCCTGCCCCTGCTCTGTCTATTGCCACAAACGGAGGCCACACTATCCAGAGGCCACTGCCTTGGCCACTGTGGACGGCCCTTGCAGGCCAGTGCTACCAAGCAGAGGCAGGTTTTTCAGTCCAGCAGGCATGAGAGGAGGCGAGGGTGGAAAAACAGAACCAGAGGGGGACAAATGTAGTGGTCAGGCTCGGGTTGGCTGTGGCATGCAAGACCCAACCACAGCGGTGTAGGTGTACAGGGCTGATTTGCTCCTGAATGTGGAATGTGAGTAGTCAGTCCTGGGATGGCATGGAGATGCTGTGGTGTCTGCAGACCAGACTCCTTCCATCCACCATATCCTCAGTAAGTGGCCTCCTCCTCGTGGGACAGGGCAGCTGCGTGAGCTCCAGCCATCACATCTGCCTCCCAGGCAATGAGGAGGAAAGAGTGAGGAAGAGCTCACCCTGTCCCTTTAAGGACACTTCTTGGAAATCCCAGGCACCACTTCTGCTCACACTGCATTGGCCAGAATTAGTCATGTGGCCATGTCTGGCAGAAAGCTTGCTGGGAAATGTAGTCTTTATTCTGAATGACCAACTGTACAGCTGAAAACCAGGGCTTCTATTACTATGCAGGACGAGAGAACAGATGTTGGAGGTGTCCAACACCACCTGTCACTCAGACACACTTGAGTAACCTGGCCTTTAATGGCTGCCCGATACATATTTGTTGAATGAATGAATCCCCACACCTCCAGCTTAGGCCTCCTTTAGTGGTGAGTGAGCTCACCGTCCCTTGGGATGGAAATCAGCTTTTCCCGGGCCCTTCTGTGCACCAGACTCCAGGCCGTGTGGCTTCACTCCACCATTCAACCACTCTGAGCCTCAGTTGCCCCTTCTGTAAAAAGGAGGCAGCATCAGCACCTGCCACGCGGGGTTCGCTGAACATGGACAGTGCTAAGCATAGTGCCTGCCACCTACGAAGTGCTCTGTCTGCATTTGTTGATGGCCTAAGTGACCTGCCCACAGCCCAGTTATAATGTTGGGTGATCACAGCTACTCGGGAGGCTGAAGCGGGAACATCGCTTGAGCCTGGGAGTTTGAGGCTGCAGTGAGCTCTGATCGTGCTGCTGCACTCCAGCAGTGGGCCACAGAGCAAGACCCCACCTCTAAAAATAAAATAAATATTGAGTGATCAAACCATGATGGGGAAAACTCAGGCACTGTGCCAACCCAAAGGGAGGCACCTGGCTTATTCTTTTTTTTTTTTTTTGAGACGGAGTCTTGCTCTGTCGCCCAGGCTGGAGTGCAGTGGCGCCATCTCATCTCCCTGCAAGCTCCGCCTCCCGGATTCACGGCATTCTCCTGCCTCAGCCTCCCGAGTAGCTGGGACTACAGGCGCCCGCCACCACGCCCGGCTAATTTTTTGTATTTTTAGTAGAGACGGGGTTTCACCGCGTTAGCCAGGATGGTCTCGATCTCCTGACCGTGTGATCCACCCGCATTGGCCTCCCAAAGTGCTGGGATTCCAGGCGTGAGCCACCGCGCCCGGCCGCACCTGGCTTATTCTAGAGAATCTAGAAGGCTTCCTGGAGGTGGTGTCTTCTAGACTGAGATCAGAATGAGCAATGGATAGTGCTAGGAACAGGAAACGTGATCCTGGCAGCTAGAACAGCACGGGCAAACGCCCTGCCTGAGTAGCCTGGTCTGGCATCCAGTAGATGCTTAATAAGTGAACATAGAACTCCCTGCCATCACTCAGGGCCTGCCCCCTCTGAAAAAGGGTCTCAGCTTCATCCCAGCTTCCTCAGTCCCCCAACAGCCAGGCCTGGGCCCTTCTCCAGCCGCCTCCACGAAAGCAGAGTGGTGCCAAGGACTGGCAGCTTAACGAGGCCGGCCCGTGCCAGCCCCACCAGCCCCCACCTTGGCTGCTGTTCTTCGTGAGAAGCTGCCAAGGCCCCCTCCTGCCCAGCCAGGTGGTGCCCCGTCTGTGTTTGTCTAAGGGGGAGTGTGGCCAAATGGGGAAACTGAGCCCCAGAGGAGGGGGGCACTCGGGGATGGCAGGAGCCACCAGCACTACCACTGAGCAATGCAGCCTGCTGGGTGCATGACCATGTTTTGGGGGAAACTCCACTGTCGAAGGGGGACTACAAAGCCGCAAAGTGACTGAGCTGGGATTCAAACCCTGGCCCCATGAATGCACTCGCTGAGTATTTAGGGTTCCCCACTGGGTGCCCACATCCGCACTGGGAAACACAGGGGACTCCAAGAGTTTTCCAGCCCCTGCCCAGCCCTCAAGGAGCCCCAGGCTTGGGTGAGAGATGGACCCAGACAGCCAGGGCTGAGGGAGCCCAGATAATGGGGGCCAGGGCAGGCTTCCCGGAGGAGGGGAGATTTCAAGTGGACTTGAAAGACAAGTAGGAACTTGGCAAGGAAAGTGGAAGCTGGGGAAAGAGCACCCCGGGGGATGCCCGGTTCACAGTCTGTGCGAAGGGACGGGCGGTGCAGTTGATTCTGAGCATTTTGGAGAACTGCAAAATAAGTCCTTAGGGCTAAGATGAGGGAGGGCTGGGATGTTTGAGGAATTAATTACCAAGCGAACTTAATTACCAAGAAAAGGCATTTGCTTGTGTTGTCACTGATTTGTCTATTCTGCCATTCAGCAAGCATTCCCTGAGGCTGCACCCTGGCTGGGCAAGGCTAGGTAGGTTCCAGGGCAGCTGCAAATGAGGACTGGGGCTTTTGCCCACAGGACTTGGGGAGCTTAGGGCTGGTGCCTGCTGGATTAAACCTCCCCACACCCTGCAAGAGAGGCATGTTAATACCACCTTCCAGATGAGGAACAGAGAGGTGATACAACTTACCTGAAGCCACACAGCACACCAAGGGCCAAGCCTGAATTCAAACCCAGGTTCACAGAGCCCTGTGTGCTTTGCTCTTTCACTAGACTGTCTCTCTTTTTTTTTTTTTTTTTTTTGAGACAAGGTCTTGCTCTGTTGCCCAGGCTGGAGTGCAGTGGCGCAATCCTGGCTCACCACAACCTCCACCTCCCAGGTTCAAGCGATTCTCCTACCTCAGCCTCCTAATCAGCTGGGATTACAGGCATGCACCACTGTGCCTGGCTAATTTTTGTAGTGGGTTTTGTCATGTTGCCTAGGCTGATCTCGAACTCCTGCCTCTTGATCCATATTTAATGAGCACCTGCTATCCCCTAGTGCTGTGCTGGGGACACTGCTATGACCAAGACAGACCCCACTCTCAGGGAGTTTATTATCTAATGAATTGCAGTTTTTTTGTTTGTTTGTTTTTTTTTTTTTAGTGCAACAAGATGATGGAGTAGCAGGTTATGGAGGGGGGTGGTGAATTTAATTAGGAGTGATCAGGGAGGGCCTCCCTGAGGAGGTGACATATGTGCAGAGACCTAAAAGATGGGAACGATTTGGCCAGGCGTGGTGGCTCACGCCTGTAATCCCAGCACTTTGGGAGGCTGAGGTGGGTGGATCACGAGGTCAGGAGTTTGAGACCTGCCTGGCCGATATGGTGAAACCCCATCTCTACTAAAAATACAAAAAATTAGCCGGACATGGTGACATGTACCTGTGGTCTCAGCTACTCGGGGGGCTGAGGCAGAAGAATCACTTGAACCTGAGAGGTGGGTGGAGGTTGCAGTGAGCTGAGATTGCGCCATTGCACTCCACCCTGGTGACAGAGCAAAACTCTAACTCAAAAAAAAAAAAAAAAGATTGGAAAGATTCAACCACAGAAAGACATGAAGGGAGATGTGGGGAACAGCATTCCAGGCAGAGGGAACAGCAAGTGCGGAGGTCCTGAGGCAGGAAACGTCCAAGAGGGCAGTGTAGCCAGAGGAGACTGCATCTGGGAGCAGAGGAGAAGTGGTCATTAACGTTTAGTCTGTAGGTCTACGAGTTTTGACAAATGCACAATCATGTAACCCCACCACAATCAAGATACAGAACAGTCCCATCTCCCCAGAATGCTTCCTTATGTCCTTTTGTCCTCTACCAGGAATGCTTCAGTGGACAAAACCTGTCTTGGCCAGGCATGGTGGCTCACGCCTGTAACCCCAGCACTTTGAGAGGCTGAGGTGGGAGGATCACTTGAGTCCAGGAGTTCAAGACCAGCCTGGGCAACATGGTGAGACCCATCTCTACAAAAACAAAACAAAAACAAAAACAAAACAAAACAAAAACAACAACAACAAAAATCCAGGCGTGGTGGTGTGCACCTGTAGTCATAGCTACTTGAGAGGCTGAGGCAGGAGGATTGCTTGAGCCCAGAAGGTTGAGGTTGCAGTGAGCTATGATCACACCATTGCACTCCAGCCTGGGCAACAGAGCAAGACCCCGTCTCAACAAATCAAAAACAGGCCGGGCGCGGTGGCTCACGCCTGTAATCACAGCACTCTGGGAGGTCAAGGCAGGTGGATCACCTGAGGTCAGGAGTTCAAGACCAGCCTGGCCAATATGGTGAAACCCCACCTCTACTAAAAATACAAAAATTAGCTGGGTGTGGGTGCATGGACCAACAAGGTCCCAGCCACTCAGGAGGCTGAGACAGGAGAATTGCTTGAACCCAGGAGACGGAGGTTGCAGTGAGCCGAGATCACACCACTGCACTCAAGCCTGGGCGACAGAGCAAGACTCCATCTCAAAAAAAGAAAAAAGAAAACCAACCAACCAACCCCCACTGCCCCCACCACACACACACACCCTAGTCTCTGCCCCTATCCCTTTCCTGGAGGAAAAGACACACCCCGGGGGTTCCCTGAGCAATTTCCAGAACATCATTATAAATGGGAGCATACAGTGGGCGGCCTTTTGTGTCTGGCGTCTTTCACTCTGCAGAATGCATTTGAGAATCACCCACATTGTTGCGTGTCTCGGGTGCTGTTCCCTTATGACTGCCGAATATTACTCTGCTGCGTGGAGGTGACCTGGTTTGTTTATGCAAACACACCTGCTGGATCACTTCCCGTTTGAGGAGATTAGGAATAGAGCTGTTAGAAACTGCCAGGTACGGGTTTTTGCACGGACGTGTGTTTCCATCTCTCTTGGGGGAGCTCCCCGGAGCGGGATTGCTGTGGGGTGTTTGGTGCATGTATGTCTAACTTCATAAGGAGTTAAGGGGTTGCACCGTTTTGCCTTCCCATGGGCAGCGTAGGAGAGCTTAGGATGCTCGCCATCCTCACCCGCTCTTGGTATTGTCAGCTGAAAGAATTTTAGCCATTTTAGCAAGTGTGAAGTGATATCTCACTGTGGTTTGGATTTGCATTTCTCCAGTGACTAATGGCATTGAGCATCTTTGCACGTGCTTTTTTTTTTTTTTTTTTTTTTTTTGCCATCTGTGTGTCTTCTTTGGTGAAGTGGCAGTTCAAGCCTTTTGCCACAGGGAGCTGATTAATGCTTTTAAAGGCTTCGTTTGATGCGGAGAGTGACGGGTGGAGAGGTGTGGAGAGGGAGGAAGTGACGGTCTTGATTCAGGCAGGAGCCGATGGGTGGGCGTGGAGGGGTGAAAGTGGGCCAGTTCTGGAGGCAGAGCCCTTGGCTGAGATGTGGAGGGGCCAGAAACGAGGCGCATCCGAATGACAGCTGAGAAAACTGAGCCCAGAGAGGGAAAGCGACTTGCCAAGGTTGCACAGCAGAGCAGTGGTTGAGTCAGGATTTGAACTCATTTCTGAGGACTCCCCGGCCCCAGGACTGCCCCGACTGTGTGAGGATATCAGAGCTCTGAGGGGTCCCTCCTAGTGGCTTGGCTTGAAATGTTCAAGAATGGCAGTTCCATCTTTTTTTTTTTTTTCTTTTTCGAGACAGAGTCTTGCTCTGTCACCCAGGCTGGAGTGCAGTGGCGCAATCTCGGCTCACTGCAGCCTCCATCTCCGGGGTTCAAGCGATTCTCCTGCCTCAGCCTCCCAAGTAGCTGGGATTACAGGCGCCTGCCACCACGCCCGGCTAATTTTTTGTGTTTTTAGTAGAGACAGGGTTTCACCATGTTGGCCAGGCTCATCTCGACCTCCTGACCTCAAATGATCCACCTGCCTCAGCCATCCAAAGTGCTGGGATTACAGGGGTGAGCCACCACGCCTGGCCAGCAGCTCCATCTTTTCAGGGGCTCAGGCCAGAAACTTGGGATTCAGCTCAGCTTCCCTCTCCCTTTCTCCCCACCCCTCCGTCAGCAGGGCCCCTGGGCTCTGCTCTGAAAATCAATCCTGAATCCATCCACTTATCCCTGTACCTCTGCCTCCAGCACTGTCACCACTCATATGGACCAGCCCAGTCCCCACCGCCCTGGTCTCCCGGATCCCACCCTCACCCCTCCACAGTCCGTTCCCTCCACAAAAGCCAGAGGGCACCCGTAAGCACCTGAATCAGGTACCATCCCTCCTCTGCCTACAACCCTCCATGGCTCCCACCTTCCTTGGGTCAAAGCCCAAGTCCTCCCCATGGCCCACAATGCCCTGCAAGACCTGCCCCATCCCTTCCCCGCCCTCTCTTCTTCCCCCTCTCCCCCTCACTCTGCTGCAGCCACACAGGCCTTCTTGATGTTCCTCCGACATGCCAGGCATGGTCCTGCCTCAAGGCCTTTGCATGGGCTGTGCCTCTGCCTGGGATGCTGTTTCCACACGGCTTCCTCTCTCACTTCCTTTGATTCTCAGATCAAATGTCACTGCCTCATTGAGGCCACCCCTGGCACCCCGTTTAAGCTGCAACTACCCCACCCTGAGGAACCTCACTTCTCTTCCTCGCTGAACTTTTCCTCACTGGATTTACAACTCTCTGACCTAATGTTTTGCTTTTTAAAATTATCCGTTTTCCCCGGTAGACCGTGAGCGTCACAACTTTGGAGACTTTGTCCCTAGCACGCCCAGAATACATATGTCACCCAGTGGGTGCTCCGTGGCTATTTAGCGAATAAATGAGTGAGTGAATGAAACGCTTGCCAGGAACCCCGCCATTCTCCTGAACTCCCCCTAAACAAGCCTTTAAATGCTGAGGCAGGAGGATTTCGTGAGTCCAGGAGTTTGAGACCAGCCTGGGCAACGTGGTGAAACCCCGTCTCTACAAAAAAAAAAAAAAAAAAAAAGCCAGGTATGGTGGTGTGCATCTGTGGTCCCAGCTACTCAAGAGGCTGAGGCAGGAGGATCGCTTGTGCCATAGGAGAGCCATGACTTGCCCAGGGCCACGTTATCCCGAAAGGTGCAGGGCTGGTCAGACCCACTCGGAAATCAGTCTCTGCTTTGCTGACAACCCACCTGCTCTTCAGCTCACAGTCCACAAGGGCTGTTAACGCCCTCGGTGCCTGGCCTGTGCTCATGTTCTTGGGTCTGAGCAGGGCTCCGCCCCAGGGTCCCTGCTGGAGGGGAGACAAATGTGGAGAAATACGGGGCTACAGTGGCATGGTGGCCCAAGCACCTCCCTACCCTGCACAAAACCCAGTGGAGGGTCCCTCTTGCCCTCTGCTGAGGCTTGAGGGAGGAAATGGAGGCAAAGAGTGTGGAGAGGAATCCCAGCGTGAGCTGAGGAGGCCACCTTCAGGATGGAACCCCTGACTATGTGCTTGCATGCCTGTGGCGACAGAGAGCTCATTCCAGCACCTGAGTCATTCTTCTCTGTTTTTAAAATGTATTTTATTTATTTATTTATTTTTGAGACATGGTCTCACTCTATCACCCAGGCTGGAGTGCAGTGGTGTGATCTTGACTCACTGCAACCTCTGCCTCCCGGGTTCAAGCAATCCTCCCACCTCAACCTCCCGAGTAGCTGAGATTACAGGCACCTGCCACCATGCCCAGCTTATTTATTTATTTATTTATTTTATTATTTTTAGTAGAGATGGGGTTTCGCCATGTTGGTCATGCTGGTCTCGAACTCCTGGCCTCAAGTGTTCCTCCTGCCTCGGCCTCCCAAAGTGCTGGAATTACAGGTGTGAGCCACAGCACCTGGCCTGGCCCATTTTTAAACGGCTCTGACTTTGAATTCCACTGGCCTCTACCTTGCAATGTATGGGTCAGAGCTCTCGCTGTTTATCCACACAAGTGCTGACTACCTACTTCTTCAGGTCTGTGCTGAGCACCCAGTCCCTGCCTGCCTGGGGCTTCCAGTCCAGTGGGGAAGTCGGAGTGTGACCAGGCAGGGGCAGGGTGATTAGGGCTGTGATGGAGGACACGCAGGTCCTGTGGGCACCCAGAGAGGCACTTGCCTCAGCCTTGAGGGCCCGGGAAGGCTTCCCAGGGAGGAGGATTCCACATCAAGGCTCGTAAGTAAAACTGAAGCCATTGGGCAGGGGTGGGAAGGGTGTTCCAGGTGGAAGGAACAGCATACGCGAGGGCCCAGAGTTGCAGAAGGCACAGGAGTTCTCAACCTTATTGAACACTTCACCCCTTTCAATACACACACACAGTTCTCGTAATAACAGAGATCTCTTCAGTAGCCTGAAAATACTTGGGCTCAATTATTCTAGAAAGACAAATGACAGGCCGGGCATAGTGACTCACGCCTGTAATCCTAGCACTTTGGGAGGCTGAGATGGGCAGACTGCCTGAGCTTAGGAGTTCGAAATCAGCCTGGGCAACATGGTGAAATCCCGTCTCTACTAAAACACAAAAAATCAGCAGGGCGTGGCAGCAGGTGCCTGTAATCCTAGTTACTCGGGAGGTTGAGACATGAGAATTGCATGAACCCAGGAGGCGGAGGTTGCAGTGAGCTGAGATCGTGCCACTGCACTCCAGCCTGGGCAACAAAGTGAAGTTCTGTCTCAAAAAAAAAAAAAAAAAAGAAAAAGAAAAGAAAGACAAATGGCAATAGGTTATGTTCTAATCAACCCCATTTTCCAGATGAGGAAACTGAACCCAGAGAGGTTAAGTGACTTGCCCCAGGGCAAACAGCAGGGACAAAGCTAAGATTCAGTTTCAAAAGCCCATCTCTGTAAGTCAGGGGGTCATGCCTGTAATCCCAAACTCGGCTTCATAATCTCGGTTTTGGGACGCTGAGGTGGGAGAAACACTTGAACCCGGGAGTTTGAGACCAGCCTGGACAACACAGAGAGACCCTCATCTCTACAAATAATTTAACAATTAGCCGGGTGTGGTGACGTGCACCTGTAGTCCCAGCTACTTGGGAGGCTGAGGCCAGAGGATTGCTTGAGCCCAGGGAGTTGAGGCTGTAGTGAGCTCTGATTGCACCATTGCACTCCAGCCTGGGTGACAGAGCGAGACTGTCTTTATAAAAGAAAAAAAAAAAAGCGCCCACCTCCAGAGGCTGTTGGTATTTCTGTACCATCCCCATGAAGAATGGTCAGAATGAAGGAGCTCATTGTGGAACAGGGACAGAGTGATCTGTCCCTCTTAGGCCAAGACTGCTCAGCGTGTCCTTCACCCCTGGCTCTGTCCCAGTTCCTTCTCCCAACCTCCTTTGGTAGGTGCCAACCCTCTCTAATATGGGCTAAGAATAGTGGGCTCTTCACCTCCTCTGTCCCACACCCTCTGCTCCTCGTGATACAACCAATGAGAGGCAGATCCCCAGAAACTGTTACTGCCACTCCCAGAGGCCACTGGAGGAGGCTGGCTGCCAAAGATCTCAGCCCTGATAGTGTGAAGAAGGCCATGATTCATCACCTGGTCCTCCCTCCTCCCTCCTCCTCTGTCCCCGCCTCCTCACCCTGTTTTCTTCCTAGCCCACCCCTCACAGCCTCCCAGCCAGGCCCAGGAGGGGAGGACGTTTTTAGGAACAGATGGCTGCCTTCCTTGCCCAGCACTCTGCCAGTTAATTAACGCCGCCTGTAATTAAACTTCCCACAAATTAGCTGTCAGCTACGCTAAAGGGAACCGTCCCTCTCAAATGCCACCTTGACTTACTGAATTGTGAGCCTTGTCGACAAAATAATTAAAGGCAGGAGGAGGCAACCAAAATTTGGACCCTTTTTTTTTTCTCCCCCTAATATCTCTATTGGCGTCCACAGCCAAATGCTTCCAGGCAGGACTTGGGAATACAAAGCTATTTTTTTTTCCCCTGAGGGTTCATGACTAATCCCTTCCATTGTGGAAGGAATCTTTATTGAGCACCTACTGTGTGCCAGGCATGGTGCTGGAGTCACTGCCTTCTTGAAACTCACATCCTTGACATAATGTTTTCTTCTTTCTTTCTTTCTTTCTTTTCTTTCTTTCTTTCTTTTCTTTCTTTCTTTCTTTTCTTTCTTTCTTTCTTTCTTTGTTTCTTTCTTTTCTTTCTTCTTTCCTTCTCCTTTTTGTTTTTTTTTTTTTTTCTTGAGATGGAGTCTCGCTCTGTTGCCCAGGCGGGAGCACAGTGGCATAAACTCAGCTCACTGCAACCCCTGCCTCCTGAGTTCAAGCAATTCTCCTGCCTCAGCCTCCTGAGTAGCTGGGATTACAGGCCCATGCCACCACGCCTGTCTAATTTTTTGTGTTTTTAGTAGAGACGGGGGTTTTGCCATGTTGGCCAGGCTGGTCTCGAACTCCTGGCCTCAAGTGATCCACCTGCCTCGGCCTCCCAAAGTGCTGGGATTACAGGCATGAGCCACCACACCTGGCCAACATGTTTTAAAAGGAAAAGAAGTAAATGAAGTTATTCCAGCCGGGGGAAGAGCATTTCAGCCTGTGTAAAGGCCCTGAGGTAGGACTGCACTTGGTGTATTGAAGGAACAGCCAGGAGCCCCGTGTGGCTGGAGCAGAGGGAGCAAGAGGGAGACAGGAGGACGGGAGGGCAGGACAGAGACAGGGCAGGTCATGCAGGGCCGTGTGGGCTTCAGTGAGGACTTGGGCTTTGACCCAGAGGAAGATGGGAGCCATGGAGGGCTGTAGGCAGAGGAGGGACGGGACCTGATTCAGGTTCTCACCTGCGCCCTCTGGCTGCTTCAGAGAGGACTGTGGGGATGGGGGTGGCAGGGGTCAGGGTGGAGGTGCCTCACCTGCTCCGGGAGGGCAGTGATGGGGCTGGACCAAGATGGAGACACAGGAGCGGGGAGAAGTGGGTGGACCTGCAGAGGTGTCGGAATGGCTGATAGATTATATGGAGGGGACTGAGGGAGGGAAAGAACAGAGTTTCAAGCCTGGGAAGCAGAAGAAAGGGACAATTGATCCACAAAGATGTCAGATTTCCACAGAGCGAGGACTTTTTCAGAGAGCAAATTCTTCAGCCTCAGATGAGCCAGCTGCCAAGGCCCAGGGAGTGTGGCTGTCTGGAGTGAGACCTCCCCGACCTGTCTCCCCTGCCCCCACCCCAGCATCAAGGATGAGGGTGAAGTTTGAGGGAGGGGGTCCTGATGGCTGCAGGGTCAAGCCCCCAGCAAACCTCAGGGGAGATGAGATCAGTGATTGCCCCCTGGATACCTGCTGGCTGCAAAGACTCAATCGAGCCCTGGGGTCAGAGGAGGGCTCTGGGCCTCACCAGGTAGGTTAGAAAGTCAATGTGGACATCTGTGTTCTTCCACCTACCAGGATAACTTGAAGCCCCACGGGGCAGACGTCAGGCCCTCGAAGCACCTCAGGGCCTTTGCACAAGCTATACCTGCTGCCTGGAGCCCCTCCTCTCCCCTCCCCTCCCTTCCGCTCCCCTCCTCTCCCCTTCCCTCCCTTCCCTTCCCCTCCTTTTCCTTCTTTCTGATGGAGTCTCACTTTGTCACCCAGGCTGGAGTGCAGTGGCATGATCTCAGCTCACTACAACCTCTGCCTCCCGGGTTCAAGCGACCCTCCCTCCTCAGCCTCCTGAGTAGCTGAGATTACAGGTACCTGTCACCACACCCAGCTAATTTTTGTATTTTTAGTAGAGACAGGGTTTCACCTTGTGGGTCAGGCTGGTCTCCAACTCCTGACCTCATTGCTACCGCTTTCTTATCCTTCAGGTCTTTGCTCAGGCATCGCTTCCTCCAGGAAGCCTCCCTGATGCCCCAGCCTGAGTCGGGTGCTCCCTCTGGGCCCCACCGTGCCTGTGACTCCCCCATCACGGCCCTGATGCTGTAAACACGATGCCCTGCGTCCTTCTTCCTTCACTGGACTGTGAACCCGTAAGGGCCAGGTCTGTTCTAATCACCAGTGCTTAGAAGAATTTGGCTGGGCGTGGTGGCTCATGCCTGTAACCTCAGCACTTGGGGAGGCTGAGGAGGGCACATCACTTGAGGCCAGAAGTTCAAGACCAGTTTGGGCAACATGGTGAAACCCCGTTACAAAAGTTAGCTGGGCATGGTGGCACAAGTCTGTAATTCCAGCTACTTGGGAGGCTGAGATGAGATGGGATGAGAATTGTTTGAGCCTGGGAGGTGGAAAAAAAAAAAAAGAATTTATGCACACAGTAGGCCCGATAAATAATAATTGAGCTCACCTGAAACCCTTGGGCCAGATGCATTTCAGAACTCTAGAAGGTTCCAGATTTTAGGATGCTGATAATATGCACTCAGCATAAATTATTTAACACTCCCAGCAGGGCTGGGGGTAACTCATCCCCATCCCAATCAAACACTGTCAAAGATGGGAATATTCGGCTGGGCACGGTGGCTCAGGCCTGTAATCCCAGCCCTTTGGGAGGCTGAGGTGGCCAGATCACGAGGTCGGGAGATCGAGACCATCCTGGCTAACATGGTGAAACCCCATCTCTACTAAAACATACAAAAAATTAGCTGGGCGTGGTGGTGGGCACCTGCAGTCCCAGCTACTCGGGAGGCTGAGGCAGGAGAATGGTGTGAATCCGGGAGGTGGAGCTTGCAGTGAGCTGAGATCGTGCTACTGCACTCCAGCCTGGGGGACAGAGCGAGTCTCTGTCTCAAAAAAAAAAAAAAAAAAAAGAAAAGAAAAAAAAAGAATGAGAATATTCATAGTTAATGGCATAAATAAAAGTTATTAATATACAAAGGTCAGGCCAGGCGTGGTGGCTCACGCCTGTAATCCCAGCACTTTGGGAGGCTGAGCGGGGTGGATCACTTGAGGTCAGAAGTTTGAAACCAGCCTGGCAAACAGACGGAGTTTCACTCTGGGAGACAGAGTGAAACCCCGTCTCTATTAAAAATACAAAAAAATTAGCCAGATGTGGTGGCACATGCCTGTAATCCCAGCTACTCAGGAGGCTGAGGCAGGAGAATCGCTTGAACCCAGGAGGTGGAGGTTGCAGTGAGCTGAGACTGCGCCACTGTACTCCAGCCTGGGCGACAGAGCAAGACTCCATCCCCAAAATAAATAAATAAATAATAAATAAATAAAGTAACAACACATGTCCTGAGGGAGCTTCCTGGGGTGATAAAAATGTTGTACATCTGGAAGGAGGTAGTGGCTACACAGGTGTATACACTTGTCAAAGTTCATCAAAATGTATCCTTAAATTACATCTCCATAAAGCTGATCCAAAGGGAAGATATAAGAATGCCGAGAGAGGCCAGGTGCGGTGGCTCACGCCTGTAATCCTAGCACTTTGGGAGGCTGAGGCGGGTGGATCACGAAGTCAGGAGATCGAGACCATCCTGGCTAACACGGTGAAACCCCGTCTCTACTAAAAAGTACAAAAAATTAGCCGGGCATGGTGGCGGGTGCCTGTAGTCCCAGCTACTCAGGAGGCTGAGGCAGGAGAATGGCGTAAACCCAGGAGGCGGAGTTTGCAGTGAGCCGAGATCGTGCCACTGCACTCCAGCCTGGGCGACAGAGTGAGACTCCGTCTAAAAAAAAAAAAAAAAGAATGCCAAAAATACGCACTTACGGGCGCGCTCCTCCACTGCTGGAGGGAATGCAAAATGGTACAGCCACTCCAGGAAACGGTTTGGCAGTTCCTTAAAAAGTTAAACAGACACCTACCATACGACCCAGGCACCCACTGCTAGGTGTTTCCCCGAGAGAAACAGAAGCATATGTCCACCCGGAGACATGTGCGAGGATGTTCGTAGCAGCTTTCTTCGTGACAGCCAAACACAGGATACAAACCCAAATGCCTATCCGCTGGTGGCTGGTGGCTCAGGGCTCGGTAAACAGACTGCGGTCCACCCAGGCACTGGAATACGACTCAGCAATAAAAAGGGATGGACTATGGAGACACGCAGCAGCTTGGATGAATCTCCAATGCAACAATGCTGAGTGGAAGATGCCAGATTCAAAACATCAGTTTTAAAAATAGGCAAAGGAAATAGTGGTGATGGAGAGTAGGAAGATGCACCTGGGAGGAGAGGGGCAGTTCGTGACAGGGGTCTGAGAGATCTTTTGGGTGCTAGAATGCTCTTCCCCAGTGCAGGGCTAGGGTGAGGTGGTAGAGGGATTCTCCCCAGGAGCAAACTTTAAGGGAGGACCAAAAAACTCAACAACAGCAACAAAAACTCAGCAATCAGGCTAAACAGCATCTGACTGCATCTTCTTTTCTCCTCTTCTCTCTCTTTCTCTTCTCTTAATTCTCATCTCTTCAATTCTCGTCTCTTCAATTCTCTTCTCTTCAATTCTCTTCTCTCCTCTTTTCTTTTTGAGATGGAGTCTCGCTCTGTCACCCAGGCTGGAGTGCAGTGGCGTGATCTCAGCTCACTGCAACCTTCACCTCCTGAGTTCAAGCAATTTTCCTGCCTCAGCCTCCTGAGTAGCTGGGATTACAGGCACACGCCACCACGCTCAGCTAATTTTTGCATTTTTAGTAGGGACGGGGTTTTGTCATATTGTTCTGGCTGGTCTCAAACTCCTGACCTCAGGTGATCCACTGCCTTGGCCTCCCAAAGCGCTGGGATTACAGGCCTGAGCCACTGTGCCCAAACTTTCTTTTTATTTTCTTTTTTCTTTTTTTTCTGCTTGCTTCTTTTTCTTTCTTTCTTTCTCTTTCTTTCTTTCTTTCTCTTTTCTTTTTTCTTTCTCCTTTCTCTTTCTTTCTTTCTTTTCTTTTCTTTCTTTTTCTGTTCTTTCTTTTTCTCTCTCTTCCTTTCTCTTCCTTCCTTCTCTTTCTTTCCTTTCATTCCTTTCTTTCTTCCTCCCTTCCTTCCTTCCTTCTCTCTCTCTCTCCTTTTCTTTTTTTTTTTTTTTTAAATTAATTTATTTTTTGGTGGAGTCTTGCGCTGTCACCCAGGCTGGAGTGCAGTGGCATGATCTTGGCTAACCGCAACCTCCACCTCCCGGGTTCAAGCAATTCTCCTGCCTCAGCTTCCCAAGTAGCTGGGATTACTGGCGTGTGCCACCATGACTGGCTAATTTTTGTATTTTTAGTAGAGATGGAGTTTCACCATGTTGGCCAGGCTGGTTTTGAACTCTTGACCCCAAATGATCCACCCGCCTTGCTCTTTTTTTTTTTTTTTTTTTTAAACAGATCGGGTCTTGTTCTATTGCCCAGGCTGGACTGCAGTGGCACAACCACGGCTCACTGCAGCCTCCATCTCCTGGGCTCAAGTGATCCTCCCACCTCAGCTTCCTGAGTTGCTGAGATCACAAGCATGTGCCACCATGCCTGGCTAATTTATTTCATTTTTTGTAGCGATGGGGTCTTGCTATGTTGCTCAGGTTGGCCTCTAACTTGTGGGCTCAAGCAATCCTCCTGCCTCCGCCTCCCAAAATGATGGGATTATAGGCATGAGCCACTGTGCCCAGCCGACTGCAATATTTTTTTTAAAAAATCAAAATTAATGCAAATAAAATATCCAGATGGCCCATCAATGGTAGACTGGATTAAGAAAATGTGGTACCTAGGCTGGGCGAGGTGGCTCACGCCTGTAATCCCAGCACTTTGGGAGGCCGAGATGGACAGATCACGAGGTCAGGAGATCGAGGCCACCCTGGCTAACAACGTGAAACCCTGTCTCTACTAAAAATACAAAAAAATTAGCCGGGCGTGGTGGCGGGCACCTGTAGTCCCAGCTACTCGGGAGGCTGAAGCAGGAGAATGGCGTGAACCTGGGAGGTAGAGTTTGCAGTGAGCTGAGATTGCACCACTGCACTCCAGCCTGGGCGACAAGCGAGACTCTGTAAAAAAAAAAAAAAAAAAAAAAAAAATTGAAGAAAATAAAAAAATCTGGGATGAGCCGGGCACGGTGGCTCACGCCTGTAATCCCAGCAGTTTGGGAGGCCGAGACGGGCAGATCACCTAAGGTCAGGAGTTCGAGACCAGCCTGGCCAACATGGTGGAACACTGTCTCTACTAAAAATGCAAAAATTAGCCAGGTGTGGGTGGTGGATGCTTGTAATCCCAGCTACTCAGGAAGCTGAGGTGGGAGAATCGTTTGAACCCTGGAGGTGGAGGTTGCAGTGAGCTGAGATCATGCCACTGCACTCCAGCCTGGGAGACAGAGTGAGACCCTGCCAAAAAAAAATAAATAAATAAATCCAGGATGAACACAACATCAAACTTGCTAACAAAGAGAGAATTCCGGCCAAGTGCGGTGGCTCACGCCTGTAATCCCAGCATTTTGGGAGGCCAAGGCGGGCAGATCACCTGAGGCCAAGAGTTTCAGATCAGCCTGGCCAACATGGTGAAATCCTGTCTCTATTAAAAATACAAACATTAGCCAGGCGTGGTGGCGGGTACTATAATACCGGCTATTAGGGAGGCTGAGGCAGGAGAATCTCTTAAGCCTGGGAGGAGGTTACAGTGAACCGAGATTGTGCCACTGTACTCCAGCCTGAACAACAGAATGAGACTCTGTATCAAAAACAAACAAACAAAAAGAATTCCTTGTTCTGCTACAAGACTCACCTTATTCCCCTCCCCCTAGTTGGGGGCCCTAAATCTCTATCTCCATCTGGGTGCTGGTGACAAGCACCCTTGTGTGTTTAGGTCAAAATTCACCCAGCTGTACACTTGAGATTTCTGTGTTTGTGGTTTCCAAGTTTCACCTCAATAAGAAAGTTAAGAAAAAAGAAACCCGGCCGGGCACGGTGGCTCACGTTTGTAATCTACTAAAAATACAAAATTAGCTGGGCGTGGTGGTGCACGCCTGTAATCCCAGCTACTCGGGAGGCTGAGGCAGGAGAATCATTTGAACCCAGGAGGCAGAGGTTGCGGTGAGCCGAGATCATGCCATTGCACTCCAGCCTGGGCAACAAGAGCAAAACTCCGTCTAAAAAGAAAAAAAAAGAAAGAAAAGAAAAAAGAAACACAGGTAGACAAAACAATCTTACCAGTTTCAAGAACACCTACAAGCTTTTTTTTTTCAAGCCCATTCTGAACTTTGGGAGGCTGAGGCAGGAGGATCGCTTGAAGCCAGGAGTTCGAGACCAGCCTGGGCAACATAGCGAGACCTTCTTTCTTTTTTTTTCTTTTTTGTTTTGAGATGGAGTCTTGCTCTGTCGCCCAGGCTGGAATGCAGTGGTGCCATCTTGGCTCACTGCAAGCTCCACCTCCCAGGTTCAAGCCATTCTCCTGCCGCAGCCTCCCAAGTAGCTGGGACTACAGGCGCCCACAACTACGCCCGGCTAATTTTTTGTACTTTTAGTAGAGACGGTGTTTCATCGTGTTAGCCAGGATGGTCTCAATCTCCTGACCTCGTGGTCTGTCCACCTCGGCCTCCCAAAGTGCTGGGATTACAGGCGTGAGACACCGTGCCCAGCTGCGAGACCTTATTTCTATAAAAAATGTAAAAATTAGCTGGCGGTGGTGGCATGCACCCCTACTCCCAGCTACTTGGGAAGCTGAGGTGGCAGGATCACCTGAGTCCAGAAGGTTGAGGCTGCAGTGAACTGAGATCACACAACTGCACCCCAGCCTGGGTGACAGACCCTGTCAAAAAAAAAAAAAAAAAAAAAAGCCAATTCCAGTGGTTACGGGGACAGAGGAGGAAAAAAAGGAAGAAATATACAAAACAAGAGGCAGTGGAGTGGGGAGCGGGGACTAAGGACATATTTGCTGAAATGAATACAGCGTTGGACGAGGAGATACGGTCCCCAAAGGCTCCTGGAGGCCACAGTAAATAAACAAGGGAACAAGATCATTAAGAGGGGCTGTCCCCAGCTGGGCTCAGTGGCTCACGCCTGTAATCCCAGCACTTTGGGAGGCCGAGGCGGGCGGATCACGAGGCCAGGAGATGGAGACCATCCTGGTTAACACGGTGAAACCCCGTCTCTACTAAAAATACAAAAAATTAGCCGGGCGTGGTGGCGGGCGCCTGTAGTCCCAGCTACTCGGGAGGCTGAGGCAGGAGAATGGCGTGAACCCGGGAGGTGGAGCTTGCAGTGAGCCGAGATCGCGCCACTGCACTCCAGCCTGGGCGACAGAGCGAGACTCCGTCTCAAATTTAAAAAAAAAAAAAAAAAAAAGAGGGGCTGCCCCCTCCTGCCTCTGCCTACCCTCCTCACCCTCCATCCGCAGCACCGACTAGGAGGGGGAAGACGTGGCTGGTGGCCTGTCCCTCTTCCCCATTATCCTGGGAGCCCCGTGGGGACAGGGACCCGGGGCTGATGTCGCCACCGCTGCATCCCCAATGAGTCTCGGGGCTGGCATACAGTACGCGCTCTATACATGCGCGAGTGTCTGGGATGGGCAGCTCGGGGGTCTTTGACTACTGGGGGCATGAGGGTGTCTTTTGTCCTTCCTGCTCCTATGGGAGGAATCGGGGGTCCCTGGGGGCAGGAGTCCCCCAAAGTCCAGCCCCTGGACCCTCCTGGGCCCGAAGAGGGGGAGGGGCAAGTGGGGGGGTTTCACAGAGAGGAGGATGAGGGAACGCAGGTGTCCAGGTGCCACCATGGGAGGACCCCGCCCGCGCCCCGCATGGTCTCCACTGCTTGCAGGGAACAAGGGAATGGGCTCCAGGCTGGCCAATGGGGATGCAGAGAGGGCGCATTACCTCATCAGGCGGCGCGGCCATTGGCTGCGGACGTCCAGTGGGCGGGAGCGCGGCGCGAGCTCCCGGGACCGGGAGGGGGTTGCATGGGCCAGCCCCGGAGGATCTTGTGGGAGGGGGGAAGGGGAGGAGAGGGGAGGGGAAGCGAGGGGGGGAGTGCAGGAAATGGGGAATTTGCAGTATCTGCGAGGCTGTGAGGGGGTCTTTAGAAGAGTGTGGCCCCTACTCCCTGTCCCCCAACTCCACGCTGCCCCCTGTGCCGTATCGTCCCCCTCCCAGGAGGGTCCCCTCGCCTGGGCATCTTGGTGGGGGAGAGGGAGGGGTGGGAAGAACAGAAGGGGAATGAGAGGGTCCCCTTCCCCCAGCGAAACAGCTCCCCTCCCAAGGGCACTTTTATCACCCCTTCCCCCCCCCCCCCCCCGCCTCCGCGCACGCACACACACACATTGTCCCCCAGGCGGCACGGACAGACGCACCCACCCCCCACTCAGAACACACCTCCGTTTGTGGAGCTACACGAGACCACAGCATTCCTCCCACAGAATTCCAGGGAGCGCACATGGTCCACGGACATCCTCGGAGCACCCACAAGTCGTGGGAGGGGGGGAGGTCTCCATGTCTTTGAGCCTCAGTTTCCCCTGTGTGAAATGGGGTAGATAAAAGCCTCCACATCCCGGGACTGCTGTGAAGATCCATTCAATCAAGCAACAAGCACTTACCCATACGGGGTGCTGGGGATACAGCACCACCGGCACCACTGAGTTGGGCCCAGGCTCTACTGTGAGGTCTGGTGGGGGAAAACAGAGGTAGATGGGTAGATACAGTGGGTCATTTCAAATGACTATACATGCAAAATAAAAGAAAAATGACGAAAATGAAAACAAGGGGATGAGGTGGAGAGTGAGTTGGATGTTACTTTAGACCAGCAATCAAGGAGGGCTTTCCTTAGGAGGTGATGTTTAGGGAGAATAAAAAGAAGCTGTGGGAAGAACTGGGAGAAGAGTTCCAGGTGGAGGTGACTAGCCCGTGCAAAGGTCCCGAGGCAGCGCTAAGTCTGGCGGAACAGCCAGGAGGCCTGTGTGGCTGGAGCGGAGTGAGGAGGGGGAGAGAGGGAGGAGGGTAGCAGAGGGTGGGGAAGGGATGGGGCAGGTCGTGCAGGGCCTTTTAGCACTTCATAAGGACTTGGGCTTTGATGCCTAAGGGAGATGGAAGCCGTGGAGGGCTGTGGGTGGAGGAGGGATGGACGCTGACTCATAGGAGTTTCATAGGAGCTCTCTGGCTGCTTGCTGTGGGGAGGATAGACTGTGGGGTGGGAGCCACGGGCCAGGATGGAGGTGACCCTGCTCATCCAGATAAGCAACGATGGTGCCAGATCAAGGCTGGAACCACAGGAGGAGTGAGGAGAGGACAAGACCAGCTCTATTTGGAGCCAACAGATTTCATTCTAGAAGTATTGGGTTGTAGGGGAGGTGGATCGGTGGTGCCTGCACAGGACTGGACCCACAGAGGCAGGAGGGGTGAACAGTAGTGGGATAGTTGGGTGGTCTTTTCCTTCCCCCACTCCCTACTCCAGGCCTCTACATTCAAGGCCAAATGAATGAGTGAGTCACCTCCAGCTGAGAGTGGCTGGGAGAGGTATACACTAGGCACTGACTCAAACCTCCCACTCTGGCGCCTGTACTCCTGAGTCATCCACACCCCCTGCTCCTCACTGTCTCAAAGTCAGAGGGCCAAGTGTACCCCCCAAGCAAGATTAGTAACACATCAAACCTCTCTCAGCATCTCGCCCTCCTGCCTGAGAACCCCAATTCTGCACTCCCAGCCTCAGCCCCACCTGATATTGAAATCCCCCAGGGTCCCCCGGGTGGTTAGTGTGACCTTATTTTGCATGCCTCCAGGACCAGGAAGCTCTCTCTTTTTGAGTAAGTGAAATATCATATAAGTGGCCCCCAATTTTTAAAAAATATTATCCTGGATTGTGTTCACCTGTTGTGAAACCTCCATGACTCCCTATCACCCTCAGGACAAAGTCCCATCTCCTCAGCATGTCTTATAAGTGGTCTGGGCTCTGCTGACTTCCCCAGCTACACCCCCATCCCCATCCCTGCCCCACTTCCCACCCAGTCACGCTCATGGTTGTAAGCGTAATTCCTTCTCAACCTTTGCACAAGCTGTTCTCTCTCTTTGGAAGGCCTTTCTTCCTTCCTTTTTTGCTTGCCTGCCTCAAAGTATACATTTAAGCACAGTTTAGATGTCAGCCCTTCTGGGAAGGCTTCCCCCATCCCCTAGGGCGAGTTAAAGAACCTTGATCTCTCTTGGATACATTGTATCTCCCCTAATCTAGCCTGGCGGATTAGAACTCCCACTCGCCAGCTGCTGACTTCTGGGCTGGTAGCTGTTTGCAGGGCTCAGAAATTCGCCAGCCATGGGTTTTTGGTAGGGAAATTCTAGTCTTCCCAGAACTGTCCCTCTGGCTATCTCTGAGGACATCATTAGTTTAAAACCATCTTCTCCGATCTGCTCCCCGCAGGCCGCCCCCCATGCAACCACAGCCCCGGGGTGGAGAAGTGGGGGGTTCCTTTTGAAGAGTGATTGACTAACAGCCATTAGATTAATGGGCAAAGCGCAGCGTTTTCATTTCTGCTGCATCTACAAACTAAATGTTCCCATGTAATTACAATTAAGGACATGTTCGCCTGTGACAGCTCCTGGCTTCCTGGCTTCCCCAGCCGCTGTCTCCCGCCCCTTCTCGGGCCATTTGCTACTTTCTCCTCCTTTTCCCCCCTCTTCTTCGGCTTTCTCTTCTCCAGTCCTCAGTTCTTCTTCCCAATTTCCTCATTTCTCCCCACCTTTCTGCTTTGAAACTCCTTTTCCTTCTTCTTTTCGTCTCCCTGCCTCTTCCTGTCTCTCTGCCTCTGTCTCTCTCTCTTCCTATATCTCAGTTTCCTCTATGTCTCTCAATTTCTGTTTATCTCTTTGTCTCTCTTTTCTCTGTTTCTTTTTTTTTTTTTGAGATGGAGTCTTGCCCAGGCTGGAGTGCAGTGATGCGATCTCGGCTCACTGCAAGCTCCTCCTCCTGGGTTCACGCCAGTCTCCTGCCTTAGCCTTCCGAGTAGCTGGGACTGCAGGTGCCCGCCACCACACCTGGATAATTTTTTTTTTTGTATTTTTAGTAGAGACGGGGTTTCACCACATTAGCGAGGATGGTCTCGATCTCCTGACCTCGTGATCTGCCCGCCTCGGCCTCTCAAAGTGCTGGGATTATAGGTGTGAGCCACCGTGCCCAGCCTCTTTTCTCGTTTCCATGTCTCTTTCTCTCTGTCTCTGCCCCTCTCTGAGTCCTCCCTCTCTTTTAATGATGTATAACTTATAACGTGCTCAAATCTTGTGTGTAGCTTGAGGAATCGTGACATGGACATAGACCCCCTTGGCTATCACCACAGCAAGACGTAGAACATTCCAACCCTCAGAAGCTCCCTTGGTGCCTCCTCGCAATTAGACCTTCTCAAGGATAACTGTACTTTTTTCTTTTTTTGAGACAGAGGCTCGCTCTGACGCCCAGGCTGGAGTGCAGTGGCGCGATCTCGGTTCATTGCAACCTCTGCCTCCCGGTTTCAAGTGATTCTCCCGCCTCAGACTCCTGAGTAGCTGGGATGACAGGCAAGCTCTACAATGGCTGGCTAATTTGTTGTATTTTTAGTAGAGACTGGGTTTCACCATGTTGCCCAGGCTGGTCTCAAACTCCTGACCTCAATTGATCCACCTGCCTCGGCCTCCCAAAGTGCTGGGATTATAGGAATGAGCCACTGCGCCTCTCTTTAGCCTTCCCAACCCTGGCGTCAGACCTCTGCCCCCCAACCCTGATCCTGGGACTAGAGTGTCCTCGACACCTCCCACCCTCCCCAGTTGCCCTTTCAGGGCAGGCACAGATGAGGGCTGTGGGCCTGGGATGAAGGAAGTCCTTCTGTGGATGAAGCAACCCTTTAGAAGAGCCAGCTATGGCCCCCCCTGAGCTCCCCAGGGGACATTACAGGCCAGGACCCTTTTTGTCCTAAACCCCTTTCTGATTCTGGTCTGAAAATCCCCCTCACTAGGCTTTTTTTTTTTTTTTTTTTTTTTTTTGAGACAGAGTATCCCACTCTGTCGCCAGACTCGAGTGCAGCGGTGTGATCTCGGCTCACTGCAACCTCTACCTCCTGGGTTCAAGCGATTCTCCTGCCTCAGCCTCCCAAATAGCTGGGACTACAGGCGTGAGCCACTGCCCCCAGCCTCACTAGGCTCTTTTGAAGACAAACACCCTCCTGGGGGTCCCAGCGCCCTCTGACCTGACCCTACAGATGAGCCTTTTGGCTCAGGAAACTTCGCTTTTCCTTCCCCCTCTACAGATGGTACGACTGAGGCCCAGTGTGGGGTGCTTGCCCAACGTCAGACAGTAGAGTCTGAACCTGGTGGGCATAGGACCCAGGCCTGCAAGGGGACAGCTTTGAGCTGTGTGGCCTCAGGATGTCTCCTTCTCTGTCCCGAGCCTGTTTCCTCACCTGTGAAATGGGAGACTGGATGTTGGGCCAGGTGCCCTGATGAGCTCTGAGGCTATCCGACCTGGCTGCAGGGTGCTGATCCCCTGGCCCCTGCTCCAATCAGGTGGGTGATACTATGGAGAGTGGCAGGGGAGCTTTCTTCCTGCCTGGGAAGTTCAAGGCCAAATGGGGGCTTCCCAGGACAGAGAGCAGGTTAGATCATTATCTGCCTTTGGTCCTCTGGTGTCATCATGGATTTGTAGGAGCACTCCCTGATGAAACAGGACATAGGATGGACATGTTCAGTCACTTGTCCCCAGCAAATTCCAGTTTCAATCCCACCTCCACTCCTTTGCTTAGGCCTGTCCACCTACTGGACCATCCTACCCCTTGCTTCCCTGCTTACCCAAAGCCTCCCAGCCTCCAGAGTCAGGACTTTTTTCTTTCCCTACAGTAACCTAGCACAGGGCTGGGTCTCTGGTTGGAAAAAAAATACCAACAGTGGGCTGGGTGTGGTGGCTCATGCCTGTAATCTCAGCACTTTGGGAGGCTGAGGCAGGTGGATCACTTGAGGTCAGGGGTTCGTGACCAGCCTGGCCAACATGGTCAAACCCCCATCTATAGTAAAAATACAAAAATTAGCCAGGTGTGGTGGTGCACCCCTGTAATCCCAGCTACTTGGGAGGCTGAGGCACAAGAATCTCTTGAACCTGGGAGGCGGTAGTTGCAGTGAGCCAAGATGGTGCCTCTGCACTCCAGCCTAGGTGACGGAGTGAGACTCTGTCTCAAAAAACTAACAAACAAAAAAACCAACAACAACGACCTTCATCACCATCACCATCATCCGTGCATTACTGAGCATTCACTATGTGCCAAGCCTTGTGCTGAGGATTTAACCTGAATCCTCTTGGATAATCCAGGCCATCATTCACAGGGTCTTCTGAAATAAACCCTGTCATTGTCTCCATTTTCGAGATGAGTAGGTCAAAGCTCTGAGAAGATGCGGTGCTTAGCTGAAGGTCATGCAGCCGGTAAATGGCAAAGCTGGGATTTGAACCCATCTCTGGGCGACCCCAGACCTCCAACACTGGAGGAAAATGACAATATAAACTCGATCCCTCCTCTCCCCTCCCTGTGGCTGAAACTGGGTTTGCAGACACCAAATGCAGGCTGTCAGCAGCTCCTCTGGCCTCTGATAAATCGAAAGAATTAAAATCCATTTAGAGGGAAATCTCTAAATAGGTCTGCATTGTGTTTTGTGTGTGTGGGTTTTTTTTTTTTTTTTGCCATCTATTTTTTTTTTTTTCCCTCTTCCCCCGGCTGTCTCCAACTGGGTAATGTATTCTAGGAGCAGAACTGATTCTGACTTAATTGAATTTAAAAGCAGGTATTACATCTGCACCTTGTAAGCGAACGCACGTGGAGGGAACGGCTGCTGGGATAGAGTGTTGTTTTTTATTTTTTATTTTTTTGAGACAGAATCTCGCACTGTTGCCCAGACTGGAGTGCAGTGGCACGATCTCGGCTCACTGCAACCTCCGCCTCCTGTATTCAAACGATTCTCCTGCCTCAGCCTCTGGAGTAGCCGCCACCACGCCCAGCTAATTTTTTGTGTTTTTTAGTAGAGATGGGGTTTCACCATGTTAGCCAGGCTGGTCTTGAACTCCTGACCTCAGGTGATCCACCCGCCTTGGCCTCCCAAAATGCTGGGATTACAGGCGTGAGCCACTGCGCCCGGCCGGGATGGAGTGTTTTTACCCAGTGTTGCCTTAATCTTTCTTTGTACTGAAGAAGTGGCATCAATCCCCATTTGGGACTCCTTCTTAGGGGCCACCCCAGGCTGGGCCATAAAGGGTGGCGGGTTTGGAGACGTCAGGCCACGAGGACTTGCAGGTGAATTGGAGTGCTTGGGTATCAAGAGAATGGGTGCAAGAACTCAGCTGCCTGCTTTATCTTTCATCTTCCATTTCACTCTCATCTCTCCCTGGTGTCCTGTTAACCCCATCTCCAAGCCATGCCCAAACCACACCCCAACCACGCCCCCAACCTCCCACCTCTCACCCTCGCCTTTGCCCTTATCCTGATCTGAACCCCCAACACCTCCTGGACTTACTCTATCCTGGATCTCCTACAGCAGCCAAAGTGATTGCATACTTTTTTATTTATTTTTTTCTTGAGATGGAGTCTTGCTCTGTCTCCCAGGCTGGAGTGCAGTGGTGTCATCTCAGCTCACTGCAACCTCTGCCTCCCAAGTTCAAGCAATTCTCCTGTCTCAGCCTCCTGAGTAGCTGGGATTACAGGCACCTGCCACCGTGCGTGGCTAATTTTTGTATTTTTAGTAGAGACGGGGTTTCACTATGTTGGCCAGGCTGGTCTCAAACTCCTGACCCTTGAGTGATCCATCCACCTCAGCCTCCCAAAGTGCTGGGATTACAGGCCTGACCCACCACGCCTGGCCTATTCATTTCTCTTTCTCTCTCTTAAAAAAAAAAAATTGTGGTAAAATATGCATAATATAAAATTCACCATCTTAACCACTTTTATGTTTATTTTTCTCAGAGACAAGAGTCTTGCTCTGTCACCCAGGCTGGAGTGCAGTGGTACAATCATAGCTCACTGCAGCCTTGAACTCCTAGGCTCAAGTGATCCTCCCACCTCAGCCTCCCAAGTAACTGGGATTACAGGTGTGTGTCACCACGCCCAGCTTTTTTTTTTGAGACAGAGTCTTGCTGTGTTGCATAGGCTGGAGTGCAGCAGCACGATCTAGGCTTGCTGCAACCTCCGCCTCCAGGGTTCAAGTGATTCTTGTGCCTCAGCCTCCCAAGTAGCTGGGATTACAGGCATACACTGCCACGCCCAGCAAATCTTTTGTATTTTTAGCAGAAATGAGGTTTCGCCATGTTGGCCAGGCTGGTCTCAAACTCCTGGCCTCAAGTTGATCCACTTGCCTTAGCCTCCAAGGTGATGGGATTACAGGCGTGAGCCACCGTGCCCGGCCCAAATTTTAATTTTTTTTTTTGTAGAGACAGGGTCTCGCTATGTTGCCCAGGCTAGCCATTTTAACCATTTTGAAGTGTACAATTCAGTGGCATTAAGTACATTCATAATGTTGTGCGACCATCACCACTATTTCCAAAAATTTTTCGTTAGCCCAAAAAGAAACCCTGTAACCATTAAGCAGTAACTCCCCATTGCCCTTGGCAACCTTGATTCTACAGCCTGTCTCCAGGAATTTGCCTCCTGTAGGCATCTCATGTAAGTGGAATCATAGGGTATTTGTCCTTCTGTAGACAGTAGGCTTCTTTCATTGAGCGTAAGGTTTTCAAGGTTCATTCACCTTGTAGCATATGTCAGAACTCCTTTTCTTTTCTTTTTTTCTTTTTCTGAGACGGAGTCTCCCTCTGTCACCCAGGCTGGAGTGCAGTGGCGCAATCTCGGCTCACTGCAAGCTCCGCCTCCCGGGTTCACGCCATTCTCCTGCCTCAGCTTCCTGAGTAGCTGGGACTACAGGCGCACGCTGCCCCGCCTGGCTAATTTTTTGTATTTTTAGCAGAGACAGGGTTTCACCGTGTTAGCCAGGATGGTCTGGATCTCCTGACCTTGTGATCTGCCCGCCTTGGCCTCCCAAAGTGCTGGGATTACAGGCGTGAGCCACCGCGCCCGGCCTCTTTTCTTTTTTGAGACAGCATCTCACTCTGTCACCCAGGCTGGAGTGCAGTGGCACGATCTCGGCTCACTGACACCGCTGCCTCCCAGGTTCAAGGGATTTTCCTGCCTCAGCCTCCCGAGTAGCTGAGATTACAGGCGCACGCCACCACGCCCAGCTAATTTTTTTGTATTTTTAGTAGAGACATCATTTTGACCGGGCTGGTCTCAAACTCCTGACCTCAAGTGATCTGCCCACCTTGGCACCCCAAAGTGATGGGATTACAGGCATGAGCCACAGTGCCCAGCCCATTTCTTTCTTCTTTTTTTGAAACAGTGTCTCACTCTGTCACCCAGGCTGGATTGCAGTGGCACTATCATAGCTCACTGCAGCCTCAACCTCCCAGGCTCAAGCAATCCTATAGTCTCCACCTCCCAAGTAACTGGGACTACAGGTGCACGCCACCATGCCCAGATAATTTTTTTATTTTTAGTTTTTTTCTTTTTTTAGAGACAGGGCCTCACTATGTTGCCCAGGCTGGCCTCGAATTTCCATGCTCAAGAGATCCTCCCACCTCGGCCTCCCAAAGTGCTGGGATCACAGGCGTGTGTCACCGTACCCAGCCATAACTTCTTTTCTTTTTAAGGCTGAGCAATATTCCACTGTTTGGATGGACCACACCGTGTTCATCCATTCATCCATCCATGGACACTGGGTTGTTTCCACCTTTGGCTGTTGTGAATCGTGCTCTGTGAACATGCGTGTACAAGGATCTACTTGAGTCCCTGCTTGGAATTGTTGAGTTATATGATCGTTCTATGCCAAAATGATTTTTTTTTTAGCAAATGCCATTCACTCTCCTGCTCTAAATCCTTCTGTGGCTCCATATTGTCCCCAGAAAAGTGGAAACCCTGTCCCACGGGCCTCAAAGCACTGCCAACTTCTCCCTCCACATCTCCCCTACGCCTCCTCTTCCCCACCCACTCCATACTCCAGCCACACTAAGTAACCTTCATTTGCTCCCAGGCCTTCGCACATGCTGTTCTTCCTCCCTGAAAACATTCTTCCCCATTTGTTTTGTTTTATTTATTTATTTATTTATTTATTTAGAAGCAGAGTCTCACTCTGTTGCCCAGGCTGCAGTGCAACGGTGCAATCTCAGCTCACTGCAACCTCTGCCTCCCAGGTTCAAGCACTTCTCATGCCTCAGCCTCCCGAGTAGCTGGGATTACAGGCACCCGCCACCATGCATGGCTAATTTTTGTATTTTTAGTAGAGATGGGGTTTCACCATGTTGGCCAGGCTGGTCTCAAACTCCTGACCTCAGGTGATCCGTCCACCTTGGCCTCCCAAAGTGCTGGGATGACAGGTGTGAGCCACTGCACCCGGCCTGTTGGTTTGTTTTAGAGACAGGGACTTGCTCTGTCACCCAGGCTGGAGTGCAGTGGTGCGATCATAGCTTACTGCAGCCTCGACTTCCTGGCCTCAAGCAATTCTCCCACCTCAGCCTCCCGAGTAGCTGGGACCACAGGTGTGCACCACCACACCTAGCTAATTTCTTTTTTTAATAGAGATGGGGTCTCGCTATGTTGCCCAGGCTGGTCTCAAACTCCTGAGCTCAAGGGATCATCCTGCCTCGGCCTCCCAAAGTGTTGGGATTACAGGCATCAGCCATGGTGCCCAACTTCTTTCCTATTGCTTATTTTGGTTGACTCCTTCTCAGCTTTCAGCTCAGCTGTCCCTGCCTCCAGGAAGCCCTCCCTGATCTCCCAGGCTGGGTCAGACACCTTCTCTGGGCCCCCAGAGCTGCCTGAATCTCCCCCATCATGGCTCTGATTGTGGGCCACTAGTGACCTGTACATCTCCCCCACTGGGAGGGTGGAGCTGGGTCTGTCTCAATGACCAGCACCCAGTGCAGGATCTGGCACACAGTAGGTACTCAATAAATGCTTGCTAAATGCTGCCATGATTATTTCTCTCCCCCTGAACCCCCACGCCAGACCCCGTGCCCTTGAGAAATAGAGACACAGCCGCTTCCACACCAACTTCTTCCATCTAATGGCAGACCTCAAACAGTATCTCAGGCTGTCGATTAGAAATAGATCCAATCAATGTGCTTGTTTTTCATTCCACGGTGCGTCTGTGATGGATGGGCGGGTGGGAGTGCTATTAAGCTGGGAGAATTTTCTATACGTTCCAGGCTCTGGGTAGACTTTCTTCAAAAAGCTATCCGGCCAGATCTCAAATGAGAAAGTCATTAAACACACACACTCTCTCTCACACACACATATTGCAGGAGAGCATCCCATTCTCAGGGAAAAAAAATAAAAGCAATTAATACATAACTGCAAATGTGGCAGTCTTTGCATGGAGGCTGTGAAGACTACAGCTGACAGGGATAAAGAGGCAATTATTTTTCTTTTTTTCCCAAACACATCAAAGTTTTCCCTGGAAGCGGCAGCCAGTAAATTATAGACTCATTTTCACTACAGTGTCTTAAGTTGGATACCCCAGAAGTAGCTCCTGAAACAAGGATTTGGGGGTAAGTTGTTTATGTGGGAAGTGATCCAGGAAGCCCCAGGAGAGTGGGGAAGTGAGACAAGGAAGGAAAGAACCAACGCTTATAGCCGGTGACTGCCCTGAGCAATTGGGCTCGGTCCCACTGGATACCCTTGGGAGATGGCATATAGCATGCACTTGTTCTTCCCAAGAGACTGAGGGAGCTGGGGTATTTATCCACCAGTGCTTGTCCATCACTGGCGAAGGGCTGCTTTCTGAGACATCAATTCTCTGTCACTTCCAGCCTGGCCCTCAACCAGGTGACTGCAGAAGGATGCTGTTGGCGGGTGCTGAAATGTGGGTGCAGTAGGGACACCCACAGCGTCTGCTACACATAGTAGCATTCACAAAGCCTCTATTTCCTATCACCATCCATTCATTCAAAAATATTTATTAAGCTCACACTGGGTGCTGTGCTGGGGGCTGGAGACAGTGGTGAAATAGACCCAAGCTTTGCCATCTAGGAATTCAAAGACACATAACCAGGCAGTTACAGTGTAGAGTGTCAGCCTCTGATGAGGGAAGCTCAGGCAGCTGGGGTAGCTCAGGAAGACTCCTTTCTCAGCATTGTAGAGCGGGGTCAGGTGAAGCTTCCCTGAGGGATGACATTTAAAGATGAGCAGGTGCTAGGTGAACAAGGAGAAGCAGGGGCGGAGCAAGGAAGAATGAAGTAGCTAGACTATGAGGAATTTTGAAAATAAAGTTTAGACTTTCTCTTGAGGGCAATGGGGAGCCATGGAGAGTTACGGAGGGGAGAGGGGAAGAGTCAGACTTACACTTAAGATCGATCCTCCGGCTGCTGTGTGGATGCTAGGAGCCCATCAAGAAGGCTATTGTAGGAGCTGATGGTGTCTATTGAAAAACACAAGTGGGGGTACACAGTGGGGCTGCCATGGAGACAGTACCGTTGAAATCAACAGGACTCGGTGAGTGTGAAATTGGCAGGGCGGGGTGTTGATAAGAAAGGGAGATACGGAGGCTTGTGCACGACTTTCCAGAAAAAGAGTGGGAGGGGGTTACAGGAGGAGGTGCTGGAGGGAGGATAAAAAGGATGCATTGGGAGTTGGGTAGGATGTACCTAGTGGACCTCCAAGAGGAGGCATCCAGGAGGAACTGGAGAGAGATCTGGGGCCAAATCTGGGTGGAGACAGAAGTCAGGGCATCTTCAGGATGATTAAAGCTGCAGGAAAAAGTTCCTAAATTTGGATCATCCAGGAAATAGGCGAGTTTCAATTGCAGGGTATTAAAATAATAGTAACAATAAATAATAAATTTCTTCTTTTCTTTCCCAGTGGTGAATGTCAGAAGCCCAGTTCCCTAGTTCTGTGTCCTGGTTCCAGCAACCCCAGTGGTCCTCCAAGCGATGATGCCTAGAAACCCATCCAATAGTGCCATCTGCATCCTTCGGTCACATGACCAGACTGAGCCAATCAGGAGGCCAGCAGGAATAGGCTTCAGTGATTGGCTGGAGCCGGAGGTGGAACCAGTTCACTCACAGAGTTGGAAAAGAGGAAAGGTGTGCACTGGTTAAGGTAACACTCCCTGCCATTATAAACTGGCAAGCCTCACTGACCCAACAGAAGTTTGTTGCTCATATAAAGAGCAAACAGGTGTTCCTTTGTTTCCACTGAGTAACTCAGGGATCAGGCCCCACTGTCTTGTACCTCCTCCACCTTTAAAGTGTAGGTTGCAGAAAGAGCCTGGGCCAGAACGTAAGTCATGGGCACATCACTTCTGCCCATCTTCCATTGGCTCAATTAAGTCACATGGCTGCCCCACCTGCAAGGGATGCTGGGAAATACCTTGCTGTGTGCCCTGAAGATGGAGGAAATGGGTTTGGAGAGCAGCCAGGCAGTGGCGAAACCAGGTTGCTTCTGCATCCTACAGGTGGAGGGAAGAAAGAAGGTCGGGGAATACCCATAAATATCTTCCAAGACGACCCTTATCACTAAAAAAAGTGGAGGAAAATTCTCTAATCCACCTCATGTTGTTGCTTAAGGGATGGAGAGTGTCCTCACTGGTTCAGAGGCCTCAGGGGGTTGGTGACCACGTATGTCTTGGTCACTACTATGTATCCATATTCTAGAACAATGCCTGGCATAGAGTAGTTGCTGGATATGTATTTACTGAATAGGTGAGTGGATGGCTGGGTGGGAAGATGGATGGGTGGATGGATGGATGGTTGGGTGAATGGATGGGTAGAATGGGTCATTAGATGGATGGCAGGTGGATGAGTGGATAGGTGGATGGACAGGTGGGTCTATTTGTAAGTGAAGCCATCTCTTCTCCATCTTTGGGCTGCACTGAAATGGCCGTGGGCACTAATAGTATGAGTCCCCAAATAGATCCCTGGCCATAATTCTAGAACTCTAAGGTATTGGGACAGTCTTCCTGCCCTTCAGGTAGATAGAGCCCAGCCTGGTGGCCATGAGATGGTTTTAGGTGACGCATAAAACAGTCTTAACACCACGGACTCTTACAGGGAGAGAGCTCTTCCTTTGCATGTCTTTTGCAAGAAGAAAGTCTTAATTGGGTGTGAATCAGTCTTTAACACCTTCTTGGACATGTGAAATATCCTTTTTGGACAAAGAGAGAGATCAGGCTCCAGCTCAGAGCTCAGAGGCAACTGTCGTTAGTCAGAAATTAATAATATGATTTTATTCTCATTAAGTTAGTTTCTACTTACGGTCAGTGATTCTGGCTTTTCATTTACAGTCATGATAAACAATTTCCTTCTAAATACATTTAAGGTTTTAAGAAGTGGGTCCATTAGAAGAAAAATATTCAGGAAATAATAGTAGAAGTAGTAGAAAGGTGATGTAAGATGGACTGAAATTTGGGCAGCTGAAGTTTGAGCAGCTGACCTGACCTGCCTCACAGTTGCTGTGTGAACTGGGGCAAATCATTTCACATCTCTGATCTTCAGTTTTCTCATCTGAAAATGATTTCAATAATTCTGGTCTCACCAAAGAGTTTTGGTGGCCAGGCGTCGTGTCTCATGTCTGTAATCCCAGTGCTTTGGGAGGCTAAGGTGGGAGGATCACTTGAGGCCAAGAGTTGGAAACTAGCCTGTGTGGCATAGCAAGACCCCATCTCTCCAAAAATAAAAACAATGAGCCTGGGGGTGGTGGCACATGTCTGTAAGTCTCAGCTGCTCGTGAGGCTGAGGCAAGAGGTGTGGGGGTCCAGTCAGGGTGGCGGGAAATATTTTACAGGAAATAAACACAAACCTTCTTGGAAGGCCGAGAGGTTTGCATAGCTTTAGTAAAAGTCTTGGCTGAAGGCAGCCGAGTTCTCTTAAAAGCTCAGGGCAAAGATGCGTAGGAATGTAGCGGAGTTTATCTAACGAGCTTGTTTACTCATGTGGTCCTAAAACTAACTGATCACTCATGGGCAAGATGGCTCTCCCGGGGTGGAAGCAACCAGATTAATTACCCACAGGTGTGTTGACTCAACGCCTTTGTCATTAAAAACTGTGCTAAGGCCGGGCGCGGTAGCTCACACCTGTAATCCCAGCACTTTGGGAGGCTGAGGCGGGCGGATCACGAGGTCAGGAGATCGAGACCATCCTGGCTAACACGGTGAAACCCCGTCTCTACTAAAAATACAAAAAAAAAAATTAGCCAGGCGTGGTGGCGGGCGCCTGTAGTCCCAGCTACTCAGGAGGCTGAGGCAGGAGAATGGTGTGAAGCCGGGAGGTGGAGCTTGCAGGCAGCCAAGATTGCACCACTGCACTCCAGCCTGGGCGACAGAGCGACTCCATCTCAAACAAACAAACAACAAAAAAAGCTGTGCTAAATAAATGTCCTCAGGGCCAGCTAGTCGGGGCTGTGTCTGCTGACTCTTTACAGCACCTTCCGTGGTGTCTGTGAGTGGCTCGGACCCGTAGCTGCTCTTTCACTGAATATCGGTGTCTGGATACGTTATTCATCCATCATGCAAGCTGGGGTCTGCAGGACAGGTCCCTGCAAAGAAGATTGCTTGAGCCCAGGAGTTTCAGGCTGCAGCGAGTTGTGATAACAGCATTGCACTGCAGCCTGGGCAATAGCAAGACTCTGTCTCTAAACAACAACAACAACACACCAAATAGTTTTGGTGATTAGTTTGGTGATAGTTTTGGTCACACACACAGCTGTGTGACCCTGGGCAAAGTCTCTCCCCATTCTGGGTCTGATTTTTGTCTGTCAGCCTCAGAAAACAAAGTGGAAATGGATGAAAAGTTTCCCCTGAAGTGAGGGAGGATTTATTATGGATAGGAGCCATCTCTTAGCAGTTCTTAGGAGTTTTGGCTTTTTTTTTTTTTTTGTCGTGGATGAGACTACCCTTTTAACCTATTCTCAGGAAAGGCTCTGGGGTCTGTCACTCATGCTGTTACTGCTTTTGCCGGAGATTATTCGCAGAGCAAATCTGTGTGCTCTCGGTGGAATGAGACGCGTTGTCACCCTGGACAGTTCTTCAGGCACTTAGAGTGTGTTGGGGGAAAGATTTGGGGAAGGATTTCCAGGAGCTTAATACTCACACCTGGAGACAGAGCTCTGGGGATTCTGCCCAGGAGAGGACTTAAGGCCAGCCTGGAATGACGCGGGTGTGAGTGTGAGTTTGTGTGTGTCTGTACGAGTGTATATCCTAGTGATCTTGGGGTTGAGCCCCTCGCTGCATCCTCTCCTCCTGTCCCCCACCCCTCCAGCCAGGCCCGGTGTGTTTTCCCTCGATGACATTTGAAATCTTTTAATAGTTGTCACATTAGCATACATTTGCATACCTTATGCTAATCAGGCTATTTATTTTTGAAAAAGCACTTTGACTTGTGGGGCCCTTTCTCAAAGGGGGAACTCACTGAGTTTTTCCTGGAGACTGTCTACCTCCCTTGGGGGTGGGTGTCAGGAGGGAAACTGCATTCTGCCACAAACTGGAGCGGGGGTGACCCCCTTCATAGACACACCCCAGGGGAGAGAGACATGTCATCAGCCTGGACTTTTGCTGGGTGCCTAGATCATGCCTGGGTGATGGACACTGTTCTTTTTTTTTTTGGAGATAGAGTTTCGCTCTTTTTACCCAGGCTGGAGTACAATGGCATGGTCTCGGCTCACTGCAACCTCCACCTCCCGGGTTCAAGTGATTCTCCTGTCTCAGCCTTCCAAGTAGCTGAGACTACAGGTGCCCACCACCACACCCAGCTAGTTTTTGTATTTTTAGTAGAGATGAGTTTTCGCCATCTTGGCCAGGCTGGTCTCGAACTCCCGACCTCAGGTGATCTGCCCGCCTCAGCCTCCCAAGGCGCTGAGATTACAGGTGTGAGCCACCACACCCAGCCTGGATACTGTTCTTATGCCTGTTTTACAGAGTAGGCAATAGAGGCAGGATAAACACAGGCTCTGTGTCCCCACCCAAGGATGTGGCTTCAGCACTTGGCCCTTTCTCTTCGGTAAATCTTCTGGCTCTGCGGGGCAGGTCCCATCTTATAGGGAAAAAGTAAACTTCCACATCCCCCTCCGGCGACCAACCATATCCTTGCCTCTTTGTTTTTTGAGATGGAGTCTTGCTCTGTTGTCCAAGTTGGAGTGCAGTGGTGTGATCTTGGGTCACTGCAACCTCTTGGGTCACTGCAACCTCTTGGGTCACTGCAACCTCTGGCTCCTGGTTCAAGCAATTCCCCTGTCTCAGCCTCCCAAGTAGCTGGGATTACCGGCGCACACCACCATGCCCAGCTAAGTTTTGTATTTTTTAGTAGAGGCGGGGTTTCACCATGTTGGTCAGGCTGGTCTTGAACTCCCGACCTCAGGTGATCCACCCACCTTGGCCTCCCAAAGTGCTGAGATTACAGGTGTGAGCCACCACGCCCGACCTCCTTGCCTCTTTTTATGGCCAAACTCCTGGAGATCGAGTTGTCTACACTCACTGTCTGCACTTTTGTTCTCTCTTTCTCCTGAGCCTTCTCCAATCAGCCTGGCCTCTCACACCTTCCGCCACTAATGCTGCCCTTGTCAAAGTGTTACCCGAAGGGGTCCTGATCCAGACCCCAAGGGAGGGTTCTTGGATCTCGCACAAGAAAGAATTCAAGGTGAATCCATAAAGTGAAAGCAAGTTTATTAAGAAAGTAAAGGAAAAAAAGAATGGCTACTCCATAGTCAGAGCAGCCCTGAGGGCTGCTGGTTGCCCATTTTTATGGTTCTTTCTTGATGACATGCCAAACAAGGGGTGGATTATTCATGCCTCGCCTTTTTAGACCATAGAGGGAACTTTCTGGCGTTGCCATGGCATCTGTAAACTGTCATGGTGCTGATGGGAGTGTAGCAGTCAGGAAGACCAGAGGTCACTCTCGTCGCCATCTTGGTTTTGGTGGGTTTTAGCCGGCTTCTTTACTGCAAGCTGTTTTATCAGCAAGGTCTTTATGACCTGTATCTTGTGCCGACCTGCTATCTCGTCCTGTGACTTAAAATGCCTAACTGTCTGGGAATGCCGCCCAGTAGGTTTCAGCCTTATTTTACCCAGTCCCTATCCAAGATGGAGTTGCCCTGGTTCAAACGCCTCTGACAGAAGTCAGCGTTGACCCGCCCCATCCTCCTCCTCGTCCCTCTGGACAGCGTCTGACCGGCTGGTGCCGCGCCCCTCCTGGAAACACTGGCCTTTCCTTCTACCTCTCTGAGTCCCTCTTCTGTGTCTCTCTCTGTCCATTGCTGGTCAAGGGCTGGGTTCTCAGGCCTCTTTGCTCCTCTATCCACTCCGTTCCAGGTCGGCCTCATTGACTCTCAGGGCTCTAAACCCGTCTACACCCACTGATACCCACAGTCCTGTCTCCAGTCTGGGCCTCCACCAGCTCCAAACTTGGCCTTGATGGGCATCTCACACTCAACACAGCCATGTCGGGCTGCACCGGACCCCCTAAACTGCTCTTCTTGCATCTCCCCATCTCAGCGGAGGTCAGCCCTTGTAGCTGCTCAGACGGAATCTTGGGGTCTCCCTGCCTCTTCTTCCTCCCACCCACATCCTCAGCAAACCTCAGCACTCTACCTTGGAGAGCTCCATGAAGCCTTCCCCTCTCCCTCTGATTCCACACGGAACGCTCTTTTCACCCTCCCTGCCTTTGCCCCTTGCACTCTCCATGCCTGTGCTTATTCGCCCCTTTGTGTGCCAGGCAAGAGCCAGCCTCAGGGTCCGTGCCCTGGCTGTCCCCTATGCTTGAAACCACCTGTAGATAAGCCTGTTTTGCTTCCTGTATCCCCAGCACATAAAACAGCACCCAGCACCCAGTAGGTGCTCAATAAACACCTTGGTGCTTATGGAATGCATAATTCATTAAACCTGCATTCATTTGGTGCATGCCAGAATATATATGCATAGAAAAAAAATCTCTAGAAGGATATATCCCACCCACACACCCACCCACCCCCGCGGCACTGGGGGTGGTTTTTGCTGAGATAACAGATCTCAACATTTTAAAATATTTGCCACAAGGAATGTAACTTCATCGGGCATGAAAAAGACAAACAAAACACTCAGTGCCGTTTCAGTGCAGTGACCCACCAGCTGTGTGACCCCAGGCAAGTGGCATTCCTTCTCTGAGCCTCAATTTTCTCATCTCAGAAAGCAGGGATTATCCTAGCACCATCCCCAGCAAAGCCCTCGAGAGCTGTGCCTCCAAGTCTCAAGGAAAGAGTTAAATCCCGGTCTGAGGCGGTGATATTTGCAATGCATGAAGTTTAAACATTTTCAATAAAGAAAAACAAACCCAGGCCGACGCGCTTTCTGATTTATAGTAATTGCAAACCAGCAGCCGTTAATATAATTGTTCGGTGGAGGGGGGCGGGGGGGGGCTTCACGCGGGGCCCAATCAGCCCCGGGTGGGATGCAGCCCCAGTCAGGTTAAGCAAACGCGTTACTTTAATAACCTGGGGAGGCGGCTGGAGCCATTAGCAAGAAGGGAGAATAAATATTATCCCAAGAAGCTCCAGAATCCGCAGTTTTATCACCGAGAATTGTCCCCCGTGCTATTTACTTTCAATTTAGATTTTCGGGAAAGTGGTTCTTGGCACATTTTATATATGAAGGAGAATGACTGGAATTGAAAAATGACCTGATTTTGCCGTCTGAGAGAAAAAAGAACCACAGTTTTTTGGGGTCGAGTGAGCTCTCGGCGCTGTCCCACTGAGTCACTCTTAAGATCAAAGCACCGAGACACAGAGGCTCACACACGTTGTGCAGGCGCTGGGGTTTGACCTGAGTCTGCTCCAGAGGCGCAGGGAATATGGGGACAAACGTCCAGGGATGTGGCCTCATTTGATGACAGCGGACTTTAGAGATCTTCTGGTCTCGTTAGTTTGTTTGCCGGTGGGGGAAGATTGAGGCTGAGAGCGAGGCTGTCATGGGCTACTTCACTCTACTCACCTGGTTCTTCTTGCCAACTGTATCTTCTCTCACTCAAGAACCCTCACTGGCTCCCTAGGGTCCCCCGAATCAAACCCACTGCTGCTATTTTTTACACTCAGAATGGAATTCAAAACGGATCACAGGGGCCGGGCGCGGTGGCTCACGCCTGTAATCCCAGCACTTCCGGAGGCCGAGGCGGGTGAATCACTTGAGGTCAGGAATTCAAGACCAGCCTGACCAGCATGGTGAAAACCCATCTCTACTAAAAGTACAAAAATTAGCCAGGCGTGGTGATGCATACCTGTAATCCCAGCTACTGAGGAGGCTGAGGCAGGAGAATCGCTTGAACCCGGGAGGCGGAGGTTGCAGTGAGCTGAGATCACACCACTGCACTCCAGCCTGGGGCCTGGGAGACAGAGCAAGACTCAGTCTCAAAAGAAAAAAAAAAAAAAAAAAGGGATCACACAGGTCTACACGTAAAACGTAGAAGAAAACATAGAAACAAATCTTCAATAGGGTCTCCTGTCTCGGCTTTGGAGCCCGCCTCCTGCTGTGTCTCTGTAGGGAGCTGCTTCCTTCTTTCTTCTGCCTTCTTGCCTATTGAACTCTCTGCTCCTTAAAACAAAACAAAACAAAACAAAACAAAATCTTCAAGACATGAGGTTAAGCAAAGAGTTCTTAGGGATGACACCCAAGAATGAGCCATAAAGGAAGAAATTGATGAATTGGACTTCATCCAAATTAATGATTTCTGCTCTATGCAAAAGACTATACCGTTAGAGAGGGTGAAAAGACAAGCTGTGGTTTGGAAGAGTCTACTTGCAAATCACATAGCCAACACAGAATTTGTATCTAGAATATATAAAGAGGTCTAGGCTGGGCACAGTGGCTCACGCCTGTAATCCCAGCACTTTGGGAGCCCAAGGCAGGCAGATCACTTGAGGTCAGGAGAATCACTTGAACCCGGGAGGCGGAGGTTGTAGTGAACTGAGATAGCGCCACTGCACTCCAGTCTGGGCAACAGAGCGAGACTCCATCTCCAGAAAAAACAAAAACAAAAAACCAATAAACAACCCAATTAAAATATGGACATAGACGGAAACAGACATTTCACTGAAGAGGAGATACAGATGGCAAATGGGTACATGAAAGAATGTTCAACCTTATTAGCCACCAGGGACCTGCAAATCCAAACCACAATGTGGTATCACTACATACCCATCAAAATGGCTAAATTTAAAACAAAAAAGTTGATTACATCAAATGCTGACAAGGATGAAGACCGAATAGCTCACTCAGTCCTACATTGCTGATAGAGATGGAAAATGGTATAGCCACTGTGGAAAAAGAGTGTGGCAGGATTTTGTTTTGTTCTGTTTGCTGTATTGTGTTTTGTTTTGTTGTACAAAATAAAGCACGCACTTACCATATGACCCTGGAATTGCATTCTTGGGCATTTATATCCCAGGGAAATGCAAACTTATGTTCATATAAAAACCCAGAAGTGGGGCCAGGAGCGGTGGTTCACGCCTGTAATCCCAGCACTTTGGGAAGCCGAGGCAGACGGATCACTTGAGGTCAGGAGTTCAAGACCAGCCTGGCCAACATGGTGAAACCCCGTCTCTACTAAAAATACAAAAATTGGCCAGGCGTGGTGGCGGGCACCTGTAATCCCAGCTACTTGGGAGGCTGAGGTGGGAGAATTGTGTGAAACTGGAAGGAGGAGGTTCCCGTGACCCCAGATTGCGCCACTGCACTCCAGCCTGGACAACAGAGTGAGACTCCATCTCAAAGTAAAATTAAATAAAACAAAATAAAATAACTGTAAAGGTATAATTGGATTGCTTCTAACATGAAAGATAAGTGTTTCAGGGGATGGATACCCAGTTTTTCATGATGTGATTATTACACGTTGCATGCCTGCACCAAAATAGCTCATGTACCCCATAAATATATATACACCACGAGGTGCCCACATAATTAAAAAGAAATACATAACAACAACAACAAAAACTGAAGGTTACAGAGCATGCCGTTCCATTAATATAGGCTTCCTGAAATGACAGAATTATAAGATGAAGAATAGATAAGGGGTTTTCAGGTAGGAGGAAGAGAGAGATGGCTGTGACATAAAAAAAGTGCAGCACAGAAAATCCTCGTAATGGAATATGTTGTGTGTCCTGATTGTGAAACTACACATCTAAATGTTGCATGGACACACACACACACACACACACACACAAATGAGTACACATAAACCAGCAAAGTCTGAATAAGGTTGATGGATTATGTTAATGTTCATTTCCTGTTTATGATATTCTAAGATGTCACCATTGGGGGAAGCTGGTTAAAGGCACAAGAGATTTCTCTGTACTCATTTTTTACTTTTTTAAAAACATCTTTATTGAAATAATTCCCATATCATACAAGTCACCCATTTGAAGTATATAATTCAGTGGTTTTTAGTATATTCACAGAGCTGAGATGATGTGCAACCATCTTTACAATATAATCTTAGAATGTTCTATTTTATATTTTATTGAGACAGAGCCTCACTCTGTCACCCAGGCTGGAGTGCAGTGGCATGATCTTGGCTCACTACAGCCTCTGCCTCCCGGGTTCAAGTGATTCTCTCGATTCAGCCTCCCGAGTAGCTGTACCTACAGGCGCTTGCCACCACGCCCGGCTAATTTTTGTATTTTTAGTAGAAACAGGGTTTCACCATGTTGGCTAGTCTGGTCTCGAACTCCTGACCCCAAGTGATCTTCCCACGTTGGCCTCCCAAAGTGCTGGGATTACAGACATGAGCCATCGTGCCCGACCTAGAATATTTTAGTCACCCTAAAACAAACCAATTAGGGCTGGGCACAGTGGCTCACGCCTGTAATCCCAGTAGTTTGGGAGGCCGAGGTGGGCAGATCACGAGGTCAAGAGATCAAGACCATCCTAGCCAACATGGTGAAACCCTGTCTTTAGTAAAAATATAAAAATTAGCTGGGCGTGGTGGCACGTGCCTGTAGTCCCAGCTATTCGGGAGGCTGAGGCAGGAGAATCACCTGAACCTGGGAGGCGGAGGTTGCCGTGAGCTGAGATCGCGCCACTGCACTCCAGCCTGGATGACAGAGTGAGACTCTGTAAAAAATAAAGAAAGGAAGGAAGGAAGGAAGGGAGGGAGGGAGGGAAAGAAAGAAACCAATTATGCTGGGCACGGTGGCTCACACCTGTAATCACAGCACTTTGGGAGGACAAGGCAGGTGGATCACCTGAGGTCAGGAGTTCGAGACCAGCCTGGCCAACACGGCAAAACGCTGCGTCTACTAAAAATACAAAATTAGCCAGGCATGGTGGCGGGTTCTTTAATCCCAGCTACTTTGGAGGCTGAGGCAGGAGAATTGCTTGAACCTGGGAAGTGGAGAATATAGTGAGCCGAGATTGTGTCACAGCACTCTAGCCTGGGTGACACAGTGAGATTCTGTCGCAAAACAAACAAACAAACAAAAAAGAAACCAAATTAGTAATCACTCCCCATCTCTTCCCCAGCCCCTGGCCACCACGAATCACGAATCCACTTTCTGTCTCTGGATTTGCCCGTTCTGGAAATTCCATATGAGCAAGATCATACGATATGTGGCCTTTGTGTCTGGTTTCTTTCTTTCTTTTCTTTTTTTTCTCTGCCCAGGCTGGAGTGCAGTGGCACAATCTCAGCTCACTGCAGCCTCCACCCCCTGGGTTCAAGCGATTTTCCTGTCTCAGCCTCCCGAGTAGCTGGGATTACAGGCACCCACCACCACGCCCGGCTAATTTTTGTATTTTTAGTAGAGACGGGGGTTTCACCATCTTGGCCAGGCTGGTCTTGAACTCCTGACCTCTCGATCCACCCACCTTGGCCTTCCAAAGTGCTGGGATTCCAGGCGTGAGCCACTGCGCCTGGCCTGTGTCTGGTTTCTTTCACAGAGCATGATGTGTTTAAGGTTCACCCACATTGTAACCTGTACCAGGGCTTCATTCCTTTTCATGGCCAAATACATTCCATTGTGTGGACGGACCACGTCTGGCTTTTCTGTTCATCAGTTGATGGACAGTCAGATTGTTTTCACTGTTTGAATTGTTATCGATAATACTGCTATCAACATTTATCCTTCAGATTTTGCATGGGGTCAGGCGTGGTGGCTCACGCCTATAATCCCAGCACTTTGGGAGGCAGAAGCAGGCGGATCACTTGAGGTCTGGAGTTCAAGACCAGCCTGGCCAACACAGTGAAACCCTGCCTCTACTAAAAATACAAAAAATTAGCTGGTCATGGTGGAACTGATATCACACCACTCCATTCTAGCCTGGGTGACAGAGTGAGACTCTGTCTCAAAAGAAAAGAAAAAAAGATTTGCATACACATATTTTTTTATTTTAATTTTTTTTTTTTTTGAGGCAGAGTCTCACTCTGTTGCCCAGGCTGGAGTGAAGTGGCACGATCTCGGCTCACTGCAACCTCCACCTCCTGGGTTCAAGTGATTCTCCTGCCTCAGCCTCCCGAGTAGTTGGGATTACAGGTGTGCACCACCATGCCCGGCTAATTTCTGTGTTTTTGGTGGAGACAGGGTTTCACCATGTTGGCCAGGCTGGTCTCGAACTCCTGACCTCAAGTCGTCTGCCCATCTTGGCCTCCCAAAGTGCTGGGACTACAGGCGTGAGCCACCGCACCAGGCCTATTGTCTGTCTTTTTAATTTTAGCAAACCTAGTGGGTGTAAAGTGGTATCTCATTGTGGTTTTGATTTGCATTTTCCTAGTGACTAATGATGTTGAGAATCTTTTCATGTGACCATTGGCCATTTGTATATTGTCTTTGGAGAAACGTTTACTCAGATCACTTGCCCGTTTCAAAAACTGGGTTATTAGGCTTGGCGTGGTGGCTCACGTCTGTAATTCCAGCATTTTGGGAGGCTGAGGTGGGCAGATCACTTGAGGCCAGAAGTTTGACACCAGCCTGGCCAACATGGTGAAACCCCGTCCCTACTAGAAATACAAAAGTTAGCCGGGTGTGGTGGCGGGCACCTGTATTCCCAGCTACTCGGGAGGCTGAGGCAGGAAAACGGCCTGAACCCGGGAGGCGGAGCTTGCAGTGAGTCGAGATCGCGCCACTGCACTTCAGCCTGGGCAACAGAGTGAGACTCCGTCTCAAAAAAAAAAAAAAAATGGCCAGGCATGGTGACTCTTCCCAGCACTTTGGGAGGCCGAGATGGGTGGATCACGAGGTTAGGAGGTCGAGACCAGCCTGGCCAACATGGCAAAACCCCATCTCTACTAAAAATACAAAAATTAGCCAGGCATGATGGTGCCCACCTGTAGTACCAGCTACTTGGGAGGCTGAGGCAGGAGAATCGCTTGAACCCGGGAGGCTAATTTTTGTATTTTTAGTAGAGATGGGGTTTCACCATGTTGGCCAGGATGAATCTCGATCTCTGGACCTCATGATCTGCTCATCTTGGTCTTCCAAAGTGCTGGGATTACAGGCGTGAGCCACTACACCTGGCCTTGATTCTTAAAAATTAAAAAAATTACCTTTATAGATCATCTGAGCAAGCAAATGCAACAAATTTTGTGTCGTGGTCTTGTATCCTTCAACTTTGTTGAATTCATTTATTTTATTTCACTTTATTTTATTGTATTTTATTTTATTTTTTGGAGACAGAGTCTCGATCTGTTGCTCAGGCTGGAGTGCAATCATGTAATCATAGTTCACTGCAGCCTCGACTTCCTGGGCCAAGAATCAATTTTTTTTAAGTGAAAAAATTTGGAAAAAGAAAATTTAAAAAAAGAAGAAAACAAAGTTAATTGCATTTGTATATATTAGAAATGAATAATCTGAAAGTGAAATTAGGAAAATCATTATCTTTATGATAGCATCAAAAAGAACAAAATACTTAGGAGTAAATTTAACAGAAAAGTGCAAAATTTATACTCTGAGCACTATAAAATATTGTTGAAAGAAATTTAAGACCTAAATAAAAACCTCTCATATTCTTGGATTAGAAAATGTAATATTGTTAATACTCCTTAACCGGTCTGTAGATTCAAAACAATCCCTATTAAAATCTCAGCTTTTTTTAAGAAATTGATCATTCTAAAATTTATATGGAAATTCCAGGCACTTAGAGTATCCAAAATAATCTTGAAATGAAATAATAAGTTGAAGGACTTACACTTTCTGATTAGAAACCTTACATCAGCCGGGCGTGGTGGCTCACGCCTGTAATCCCAGCACTTTGGGAGGCCAAGGCGGGTGGATCACGAGGTCAGGAGATTGAGACCATCCTGGCTAACATGGTGAAACCCCGTCTTTACTAAAAATACAAAAAATTAACTGGGTGTGGTGGTGGGCGCCTGTAGTCCCAGCTACTTGGGAGGGTGAGGCAGGAGAATGGCATGAACCCGGGAGGCAGAGCAATGGGGTACTGGCGCAATGACAGACTTTTAGATCCATGGTAGAAAATTGAAAATCCAGAAATAAATTCTCACATTTATGGTCAATTGCTTTTCAACAAGGACCAAGACAATCCAATGGAGAAACAAATAATCTTTTCAACAAATGATTTCAGGACAACTGGATATCCACATGCAAAAGGATAAAGTTGAATCCCTACCTCACACCAAGCACAAAACTTAACTCAAAATACATCACAGACTTAAATGTAAGAGTTAAAACAATAAAACTCTTGGAAAAAAAAAAAGGAGTTTCATGATCTTGGGACTGGCAATAGTTTCTTAGACATGACACTAAGAGCACAAACAACCAAAGAAATACCAGATGAATAGGACTTCATCAAAATTTTTTTTTTTTTTTTTTTTGAGATGGTGTCTTGCTGTGTCCCCCAGGCTGGAGTGCAGTGGCGCGAGCTCGGCTCACTACAAGCTCTGCCTCCTGGGTTCACGCCATTCTCCTGCCTCAGCTCCCCCGAGTAGCTGGGACTACAGGCGCCCGCCACCACGCCCGGCTAATTTTTTTGTATTTTTAGTAGAGACAGGGTTTCACTGTGTTAGGATAGTCTCGATCTCCTGACCTCGTGATCCGCCCGCCTCGGCCTCCCAAAGTGCTGGGATTACAGGTGTGAGCCACCACGTCTGGCCGACTTCATCAAAATTTAAAAATGCTGTGTTTCAAAGGACACCATCCAGACAGTGAATAGACAACCCAGAGGATGGAATAAAATATTTGTAAATCATATATCTGATAAGGAACAGGTATCTAGAATATATAAAGAACTCACAACTGTGAATTTATTACCTTATATGGCAAAAGGTATTTTGCAGGTGTGATTAAATTATAGACCTTGAGATGGGGAGATTTTCTTAGAGATTCCAGGTGAATCCAATGTCATCACAGGGGCCCTTATAAGAGGAAGGCAGGAGCATCAAAGAGCAAAGCCAGAAGCAGAGGTCAGAGGGATGTGAGACTGTGAACCTAGAAATGTGGTCAGCCCCTAGAACCTGGAAAAGACCAGGGAATAGCTTCTCCCCTAGAGTCTTCAGAGCAAACACAACCTTCCACATTTTAGAATTCTGATCTCCAGAACTCTAGGATAATAATTTTGTGTTGTTTTAAGTCACTACATTTAGGGTAATTTGTGGGGAACTAAGACATATTTGACTTGGGAATAATACTTATCCTTTCCACCCACATGCCATTGGTCAGAGCATGTCACATGATCATTCCTACTGCAAGGGCATCTGGGAAATGTAGTCCATGGGTGGGCAGCCACTTTCCAGGGCAACTCTACGTTGTGGGAAGTGGGGCATGGATTTTTTTTAATGGATGCCAGACGTTTTCTGCCACATTGGTGTGGGTCATAATGAGGTTCTCTAGAGGGAACAAATGGCCCAGGTGACTGGCTAGAATTGGGCTCATGAGCATGGAGGGACTTGAGACAACGCGGAATCCACCATGCAGGGAATGAGCAGTGAAGGTGGAGCATGACCCAGCTCCATGAAGAAATAAGGAATGGCTCTCAAGTCCTTTCTTCCAGGATGGAGCCTAGATTATTCATCTTCATCTTTGAGGCCCTCTGGAAAACCCAGCCCCTAGCCTTTTTTTCTTCTTCTTCTTCTTCTTCCAGGCATCTTCTCTGTCAACCCGGTTTTCCCAGCCCCACCCACCTCTCCACCTGCCCATCTTCATATTCAGCTGATTCAGTCTCAACTGTCTTGGCACCAAGTCCTTGCCCACACGGAGCTCCCTGCCAAGCACACCCTCCTACCCCACGCCCCCTCTCTAAATCCTACCACTGTGAGATCCGGGAGGCGATGTGTGAGCTGAGGCTTGAAGGATGAGAAGGAGCTCATCACAGGAGGAGTCCAGGGCAGGGCATGCTAGGAGGAGGGGGCTGCAAATGCAAAGGCTCAAGGGTGGGAAGGTGCTTGTGCATTGGAGGAGTGGCAAGGAGGCCAGTGTGGCTGGAGCAGAATGGGGCGCAGGAGAGGAGGTGAAGGCTGGAAGGGGCTGGATTTTGACGGGAAAGGGGTCTTTTATTTTTCATAATTTTATTTGTTTTTAGAGATGGGGTCTTTCTCTGTCACCCAGGCTGGAGTGCAGTGGTGCGATCATAGCTCACTGCAGCCTCCATCTCCCAGTCTCAAGTGATCCTCCCACCTCAGCCTCCCGAGTAGCTGGAACCACAGCCACGTGCCAGCACGCCTGGCTAATTTTTTGTATTTTTGATAGAGGTAGAGTTCACCATGTTGCTTAGCTGGTCTTGAACTCCTGGGCTCCACTGATCCTCCTTCCTTGGTCTCCCAGAGTGCTGGGATTCCAGGCATCAACCAACATGCTCGGCCCTTTTATTCTTTTTATAATTTTATTTATTTATATATATATATATATATTTATTTATTTATTTATTTTTAGAGATGAGGTCTTGCTCTGTCACCCAGGCTGGAGTGCAGTGGTGCAATCATGGCTCACTGCAGCCTCGACCTCCCAGGCTCAAGTGATCCTTTCACCTCAGCCTCTTGGGTAGCTGAAACTACAGGCATGCACCACCACGCCAAGCTAATTTTTGTACTTTTTGTAGAGACAGGGATCTTGCTATGTTTCTCAGGCTGGTCTCGAACTCCTGGGCTCAAGTGATCCTCCCATCTCAGCCTTCCAAAGTGTTGGAATTACAGGCATGAGTCACTGCACCCGGCCTGGGGGGGTCTTTTTAGGCCATGGTGGAGGGTTTGAGCTTGATTTAAGTGCAATAAAGGACCCCGGGGGAGAGTTTGAATGAGTGCATGAATGAATGAATGAGTGAATGAAACAGGACTAAGACAGAGCTGCAGTCTTGGCCCATTCACTGCTCACCGATTACTAAGTGGCATCCGGCCACCCTCAATATGCTTTGAGGCTGCCTTCTTCCCTCAGCCTGGCCCCCAGCCACATGCCCCCTTGGGGATGGCTCACCTCGATAGATTCCAAGATACCCTGGTGGCAGGGCCCATCCCTGGCTCTTTTTTTTTTTTTTTTTTTTTTTGAGACGGAGTCTCACTCTGTCACCCAGGCTGGAGTGCAGTGGCATGATCTCAGGTCACTGCAACCTCCGCCTCCCAGGTTCAAGGGATTCTCTTGCCTCAGCCTCTCGAATAGCTGGGACTACAGGCAATGCCACCATGCCCAGCTAATTTTTTGTGTTGGTAGTAGAGACAAGATTTCACCATGTTAGCCAGGCTGGTCTAGATCTCCTGACCTCAAGTGATGCACCCACCTCGGACTCCCAAAGTGTTGGGATTACAGGCATGAGCCACCGCGCCCGGCCCTGGCTCTGTCTTAATCACACTCAAACAGCTACACAATACCAAATGGCTTCTCGCAATTATTATAAAATATTAAAATGACTCACAAAATAAATTATTCACACCCCTCATGTTCCTGCTTCCAGGTGTTTGGGGGCTAATGAGGTTTGTTTTTAGGTGTGGAGCGGGGAGCGGCCCTTGGGAATCAGAGGCAGTGAGAGATCGCCTATTGATCATGTCACTGTGTAGATAGGGACAAGGGATGATGGGAGACAGAGGCGGACTGGGGCAGGAGTTAGCCTCAAGGGCTGTTTATGCGCCCAAAACCATGTCGCTTATAAGTGGTGAATGCAGGCTTGGTGAGTGGCTGGGGTCTTTGCTTCATTTTCCCTCTCCTCAGGTGGCTGGAGAAAGTTGGGCCCATTGCAGGGCAGCCAGAAGGGTTTGTGGCTTTTAGAGTGGTGGAGAGGGAGAGAGAGCTGGAAAGAAATGCAGAGACACAAAGAAAGCCAGAAAGAGAGGAAGAGACAGAGACACACACAGAGAGACAGAAAGAGACATAGAAAGACAGGCAGGCAGAGACAGAGACAGAGACAGAGAGGTACAGAGGTGGAGAGAGACACAGACAGAGACAAATAGAGAGAAAGAGAATAGAGAGATGGGCAGAGACAAAGACAGGGATAGAGACAGAGAGACAGAGGTGGGCAGAGACACAGACAAATAGAAAGAATAGAGAGACAGGCAGAAACAAAGAGATACAGAGACAGAGAGACAAAGACAGAAATAAAGACAGAGAGACAAGACAGAGATAGAGACAGGGAGACAGATACACACAGAGATAGGAAGACACAGAGATGGGCAGAGACAGAAAGCCACAGAGAAAAATAGAAAATCAGAAAGAGAATAGAGAGGCAGAGACAAAGACAGATGCAAAGACAGAGACGAGGAGACAGAGAGACAGAAAACTGATTGAGTCTGTTACCCCAACAACCTAGGATCCCCTGAATTCTCACGTGGGTAGGTAGGGTTTGGGGCCAGGTGGGATTTGGGAGGCCAGCCTCCCCAGAAGGAGAGGCTCATGCTAGCAGAAGTCACCAAGCTCGGGGCCAGGGAGGTGGTTCTGTGAAAGAACCATGCAAGTTCCTGAAAGCCCTGAATTTCGCAGCCCTGCATGTGGACAGCGCAGGCTCCCTACCAAGGAGCTGCTAGGAGGGAACAGGAGATGCTCCACCCTCCTTTAAGCCGCTCCTAGCAGCACCGTTCAGCACCACGGACAGCGACACACCCCTGGTGCCAGGAGAGGAAAGGAAACCCCAGGGTTTTGCCTTCTCACTCATCCTTTGCAGCAGCCAGCAGTCTTCTCCGTGAGGGAGAATGGTTGCGCTCTCTCTTGGTCGCTCTATTCTCTCTCCCTCCCTCCCTCCCTCCCTCCTTTTTTTTCTTTTCTTTCTTTCTTTCTTTCTTTCTTTCTTCTTTCTCTTTCTTTCTTTTCTTTTCTTCCCTTCTCCTTTCTTTCTTTCTCTTTCTTTCCTTCTTTCCTTCTTTCTTTCTTTCTTTCTTTTCTTTACTTTTCTTTTCTTTTCTTTTTCTTTAGACAGAGTCTTACTCTGTCATCCAGGCTGGAGTGCAGTGATGTGATCTTGGCTCACTGCAACCTCCACCTCCTGGGTTCAAGTGATTCTCCTGCCTCAGCCTCCTGAGTAGCTGGCACTACAGGTATGTGCCACCATGCCTGGCTAATTTTTGTATTTTTAGTAGAGACGGGATTCCCATGTTGGCCAGGCTACCCTCAAACTCCTGACCTCAGGTGATCCACGTACCTTGGCCTCCCAAAGTGCTGGGATTACAGGCCTGAGCCACGACACCCAGCCTGACTGTGCTAATTTCTATTGTGTGACCTCAGGCAACTGATTGTTTGTATTGGTTAGCTATTGCTGTGTAACAAACTACCCCAAAACTTAGTGGCTTAAAACAACACTTACTTATGATCTCAGTTTCTGCAGATCAGGAATCTGGGCATAGCTTGACTGGGTCCTGTGCTTCAGGCTGTCACAAGGTGTTGGCCAGCAACAGAGTCTCATCTGAAGGCTCAACGGGGTAGGATTTGCTTCCACATTCATATGGTTGTCAACAATATTCAGTTCCTTGATGGCTGGAGGCCACCCAGATTCTTGCCATGTGGGTCTCCTGATCACATCAGCCTGCTTCATCAAAGCTAGCAAGAGGCTGGGCACAGTGGCTCATGCCTGTAATCCCAGCACCTTGGGAGGCCAAGGCAGGAGGATCACTTGAGGCCAGGAGTTTGAGACCAGCCTGGGAAATAGGGTGAGACCACCCCCCGACCATCTCTACAAAAAAAAATTTTTTTTAAACAAATTAGCTGAGCATAGTGGCACATGCCTATAGTCCTAGCTACTCAGGAGGCTGAGGTAGGAGGATCACCTGAGCCTGGGAGTTGAGGCTGCAGTGAGCCATGATCATGCCACTGCACTCTAGCATGGGTGACAAAGTGAGACCCTGTCTCAAAAAAAAAAAAAAAAAAGAGATGTGGTTTTGCTCTGTCACCCGGGCTGGAGTGCAGTGATGGGATCGTAGCTCACTACAGCCTCAAATTCATGGGCTCATGAGATCCTCCCACCTCAGCCTCTCAAGTAGCCATAATTACAGGTGCAAGCCACCACGCCCAGCTGTATTTTATCCTTTAGAAGAAAGGGAAGAGATTCTACAAGGGCAGGAGTACCAGAAATGGGATCAAATGAGGACATCTTCGTAAGCTGCCCACTACAGTGCCCACTTTGAGCCTCAGTCTCTTCATCTGTAAAAGGGATAGTGAGTTCCTACTTTGCAGGGTCATGGGGAGGATGCTGTGCAATGGGACATAGAAAAGTTCTCAGCTTAGTGGGCAATCTCAAGCTCTTTCTCCTTCTGGAGACACAAGTGCAAGATTTGGGCCTCTGAACTGGGGGATTCCCTGCATTGTGTTCCCCCATTTAGAGGTGAGGTTGGCCTGAGCTGACATGGAGCTTTGCAAACTGTTCTGGCTCCCACAGTGCAGTCATCTGTTAATTCATTGGCTTACCTGCTGTGCGAGTTTCCTGTGACCAGGAACGGGTGGCTTAAATAACAGAAATGTGTCGGCTGGGCGTGGTGGCTCACACCTGTAATCCCAGCACTTTGGGAGGCCGAGGCGGGAGGATCACAAGGTCAGGAGATCAAGACCATCCTGGCTAATACGGTGAAACCCCATCCCTACTAAAAATACAAAAAATTAGCTGGGCATGGTGGCAGGTGCCTGTAGTCCCAGCTACTTGGGAGGCTGAGGCAGGAGAATGGCGTGAACCCGGGAGGCGGAGCTGGCAGTAGGCTGAGATTGCGCCGCTGCACTCTAGCCTGGGCGACAGAGCAAGACTCCGTCTCAAAAAAAAAAAAAAAAAGAGTCCTTCTCCTGCAGTCACTCCCAGAGCCCCTCCTCTTCTGCTTGCTCTCTGCCCATGGCACTGGATGGAATAACCCACCGTTGTAACTGTTTCTTTTATTTTGAGATGGAGTCTTGGTCTGTCACCCAGGCTGGAGTGCAATGTTGCCATCTTGGCTCACAGCAGCCTCTGCCTCCCAGGTTCAAGCGATTCTCCTGCCTCAGCCTCCCAAGTAGCGGGGACAACAGATGCGCACCGCCATGCCTGGCTAATTTTTGCATTTTTTAATTTTTATTTTTTAGTAGGGACGGGGTTTCATCATGTTGGTCAGGCGGGTCTCGAACTCCTGACCTCAAGTGATCCACCCACTTCGGCCTCCCAAGGTGCTGGAATTACAGGTATGAGCCACTGCGCCTGGCCCATTTTATGTTTTGGTGCCCAGCTCCTAGAAGAGGGCCTGGCTCACAGCATGTGGGCAATAAATGTTTTCGAAACTGGTCAATCCTAGGACTAATCGAGAGATCTTAGAATGACGGTGTAGACCTGTGGAATCGTGGAAGCTTGTGAATGGCTGCTGAATCCCAGGTGTAGAGTCTTAGAACTGCCACCCAATCATAGAGTCAGAAAGAAAGGAGTCTCAGGATCCCCCTACTCCAATTCCTTCATCATTTTCCTGGCATGGTTTTACAGATTGTCTTGGTTATCTCCCATGATGGGGACCTCACTACCTCTTAGGCCAATCCATTCAGGCTTTGGATAGTTCCACAGGTGTTGAAAAATCCTTCGTTAAGAACTGAGCATGCATTTTTCACTTTGGAATTCTCTCTAGTCCCAGAACCTGCCCTTCCCTGCCTCCAATCCTTCCATGTTGGCCATAATCAGTTCCTTCTGCCTCGTGGGGGTCAGTGGGGTGGAGGCGGGAAGAAGAGGAGGGATTTGAAAGCAAGAATCCTGCTTTCTGAGGCTCAGTTCTCCATTTGTCAGCTTGTCCTGAAATTTTCTGACAAAGATGATAGCTGAGGTGTTAGCTGATAAGTAAAGTGTTAGCTGATGACTTAGGTGTTAGCTGACAACTAAAGTGTAGGCCGATAACGAAAAGGTTAACTGATAAGAGAAGCCTGCCTGGTAAGTGGAATGTTGGAAGATAACTTGAGTGTTAGGTAAGAATTAAACTGTTTTGGCCGATCATCTCTTCCTCCCTCCCTCCATTCCTCCCTCCCTTGCAGCCTAAGAATTTATTAGGCACCTACTGTGTACCAGGTTCAGTGCTGGGAGTGGGTGTTATAAAATAGATCAGAAGCAATCTCTCCTTCAGGGTACTCAGGCAGACACAGCTAAGATCTAAGCTCTCTCAGAAGCCCCAGAGCCAGAAGAGTCTTTAAGACACCAAGGCACGGAGTTATCATGGTGGGATGTCGGCCAGCAGGGAGATTTTCCCCCGCCCCAACCAGCTCCCCGCCTTGCTGGCAGATGAGGTAAACCCCTCAAGCCTGTCTCTGGTGTTGGCACTTCTGGGCCGGCTCCTCTGTCTCCAGTGTGGGTGGCAAGTGACTTCATCTGGCCCCAGTAGCTGTCACTCAGCTCTAGTCGGACAGCCGACAACATGGTTGCCATGGAAACGGATATGCTTCCCCCTGGAGGCGGGGTGAGCCAGGGGAGAGGGAAACTCTATGTGAATTCGGGCACAAAGTGACCCAAGGCCTGATGAATCCAGTGGGGGAGCAGTTAACTCCTTCACTGCCACTCCCCCTCTCACTCCCTACGCTCTGGCTCTCTTGGGGAGCTCAGTATCAGGATTAAAAACCTTCATTCTGGAGTGTCAGGTGGCTAAAGCCCAGCTCTCCATCCAGGCAACTTAACCTCCCCATGCCTCAGCTTCCTCATCCAGAAGGTGGGTATGAGGATCTGCACTCACTCATTCATTCATTTATTCATTGAGGAAATTGAGCTCACAGGACATCTGCCACATGCCAGGCACTATATTCTAGCTGGGAAGAGGGTAGAAAAGACACTGGGCCCAGGCCAGGCACGGTGGCTCATGCCTGTAATTCCCAGCACTTTGGGAGGGAGGCCAAGGCAGGCGGATCACTTGAGGTCAGGAGTTTGAGACCAGCCAGGCCAACAGAGTGAAACCCCATCTCTACTAAAAAATACAAAAATTAGCCAGTCATGGTGGTGCGTCCCTGTAATCTCAGTTACTTGGGAGGCTGAGGTGGGAGGATCACTTGAGCCCAGAAGGTGGAGGCTACAGTGAGCCATGATCACACCACTGTACTCCAGCCTGGATGACAGAGCCAGATCCTGTCTCAAAAAAGAAGGAAAAATAAAAAAGCCTATGTTTCTGCTCACCTGGGTAACTGTTCAACAGGTGTCCTTTATCTGCAGGACTTGTCAGAGCCTTTACTATAGAAATCTGAGTCTCCAAAGTTGGGGAGGAAGGAGGTACCTTCCTAAACTTATCTGAGCCTGGAACCCTTCGTTTTCAGACACTTCTCAAGGGAGTAGATTCAGCCACTGTGGTGATGTGGAAAGAGCAGGGAACCTGATGTCACAGGCCTGGGTTCAAATCCTCACATTGCCGAGTGGCCTTGGGTATGTGTCTGTAAAAGGGGATGAGGCAGATGCCACAGGTACCCTGCCCATGTCCCCAGGTGGGTCCCAGCCGCCAGCCCCTGCATCCCTCTACCCACTGGCATTCTCTGGCCTCAGGACTGCGCTGGACCCACGTGTGCCAGGGACTGACCCCTAGGAGCAGCCCTCAGACAAGGATTGGCTGGTGTTAGAGGATAAATACCCCAGCTCCCTCGCCCCTCCACTGGGACACCTCTGAATCATGCCTCATACAGTAGTACCCAGCAGGATCAAGTTCCGGGTGCCCACGACAGTCACCTGCTCACCAATGTCCCCCATACTGGCTCCTTCTCTTGCTGGTCTTTCCCTCCCCTTCTTCCTCTACCTCCCAGATAACACTTCCTACTCCCAGACAGCCCCAGATGGTGCCTCAGGTCCCCGCTCACTCAGACCTCATTGTTCGCCGGCTTTCCCCCCAACACCTCCCTTGTTGGAAAACATCAGAGAAAATGTGTCCCAGCAGCACATCTTCTCTGCAGTCCTTCCTCCTAGCCTTTGCTTATACTGTACCCTGCTCCTGGAACCCCTTTCCTCTCCTCCTAACCAAATCCTTATTCTGTAGGTCAGGATTCCCCTCACTGGTGGGGCCCAGAGTGATTTCACATCGTCCCCAAACAAGTTTCTGAATAGCATTAGCTGGCAGGGTGAGACAGCCAGCCCCCTTCCAGTCCTCTTTCCTTCCTTCTGATGATTTAAAGGACAGGGTCTCTGCTGGGTAATCAGGGGAGTTTAACCCTTTCCTAGCCCTCGTGAACCCTCTTTTTAGGCAAAGCAATCACAGGCTGCAGGCTCCCAGCCTCGGGCAGGCAGTGACACCTCACTAGAATGAAATAACCGCGTTTTGTTTCTGTCGTGTGAGTTTTACCACCCACCTTCTATTTGTGGCAGGTGCAACCGGCTCTCCATTTTCAGGGAAGCAGAGCTGCTGTTTTTAAATACACTCACTAGCGAGGACATGATTCAGTTGGGAAGAAGATGTTAAATAAATCTTGGAACAGGTGGGGCACTGATGCAGTGGCCACCCTCACCCTGGTGCTGGCGGACGAAGCTTGGGAAACGCTCACCTCCATCAGGAAGCCCTCCAGATTTTCCCTGTCAAGCCTTCCAGACCTCTTCTTGTCTTGTCCTTTTTTTCTTTTCTCCTTCCTCCCTTCCTCCCCTCTTGCCTCCCCCCCCCACCCCCTTTACAGGCATGACGCACAGGCCCGGCCTCATTGCTTTCTTTTTTTCTTTTGAGGCAGAGTCTCGCTCTGTGTCCCAGGCTGGAGTGCAGTGGCACAGTCTCAGCTCACCGCAACCTCCGCCTCCTGGGTTCAAGTGATTCTTATGCCTCAGCCTCCCAAGTAGCTGGGATTACAGGCGCCTGATACCACGCCTGGGTAAATTTTTTTTGTTGTATTTTTAGTAGAGATGGGATCTCATTATGTTACCCAGGCTGGTCTTGAACTCCTGGCCTCAAGCGATCCTCCCGCCTTGGTCTCCAGAAGCGCTGGGATTACAGGTGTGAGCCACCACACGCCCGGCCCCATTGCTTTGCTTCCTAAGACCCGGCCTTTTTCCACCGGGGCCCCCAGTGTTAACACTCTGTAGGGTGCAGTTCTCATTCCGGGAGGGCAACCTGGAGCGGATGACAGGTGTCCCTGGGCCTCAGCCTTCCTGTTTGTGCCAGAAGGAGAGCCTGGAGGTGGCGGCTGCGCCGGGACGGTGAGGAGGGAAGAGGGGCAGGCGCCTCCGTGCCAGCTGGGCCTGCCTCCCGCAGCTGTTGGCGTTGCCATGGTTACCGAGCAAGCCTCTCGCCCCCCGCCCCCCACTCCAGCCCCTCACCCTCAGACCAGGCCCTTCCAGCGACCGGCGGCTCCTGGGTGTCATGGAAACGGTTTCCAAGCACCCACAGTGGGCTTCCTCATTGGCTGAGCGAGGTTACAGGCAAAGGTCATCCCCGGGGTCACTTCTAGGAGTTTCTTCAAGGTCCCCGCCACCCAACGAGAAGTGGGATGTCTGGAATGGGATCTTGATTTTTAATTCCTTCGTCCCTGGCGATGCTGGAGCGGCTCTCTTGGTGGGAGGACCTTCAGCCGCTCCCCCCGCCAAACTCCCCAAAGTCCACAACAAAAACCTCTTTACTAAGTAAACACATTCGGATCACTCTGTAAATGTGGCACGGAGAGCAGCCGCCAGGCAGCCCCTCCCCTTTCTTCCAGAACCTTCTTCCAGCAGCCGTGGCTGCTGCAGAGTAGGAGCTGAGGGGCCAAGACCCTGTACTCAGGAGCAGAGGACAGCGTGGCTGGGGTTGAGCCCTGGGAGATTGGAAAAAATAAAAATAGTAAGAATAGCAGCAGCTGATAATTTAGTGGTTTGCAACCCCCTGTTTTAGGTACACACACATATGAACTCATTTAATCCTTTAACATAAAGTGAACAGGGAGGTACCATTATGCCCATTTTATTTATGTATTTATTTATTTTAGAGACAAGGTCTCACTCTGTTGCCCAGGCTGGAGTGCAGTCCTTCAATCATAGCTCACTGCAGCCTCAACCTCTTCCCCCTAGACTCAGCGATCCTCTCACCTCAGCCTCCCGAGTAGCTGGGACCACAGGCTTGCATCACCACGCCCAGCTAATTAAAAAAAAATGTTTTTTTTCCATAGAGATAGGGATCTCACTATATTGCCCAGGCTAGTCTTGAACTCCTGGGCTCAAGAGACCCTCCTGCCTTGGCCTCCCAAAGTGCTGGGATCATGGGTGTGAGCCAGCGTGTCTGGCCTCCATTATCTCAATTTTAGAGATAGGGAAACTGAGACCCAGAGAGATCAGAATCACGCACTATGAACAAAAGCAGCAGCCTGGGACCTGAACCCAGGCCACGTGGCTCCAGGATCAGTGTTAGCCACCAGGCTCGTCTTTGCCTCTGACCATGTAGTTCAATGCCCCCTGAAGTGACGTCTGCACTGGAGGATGGGAGCAGGAAACAGGGACCACAAAGGAGATACGCAGAGAGGGATGAGACCCTGGGTAGCCAGAGGGGGAGATGGGCACTGCCAAGAGGATGGTTTGGGGGGCTTTCGACCCCTTTTAAACCTTCGTCAGGAAAGCCAAAGCCACCCCAAGGAAACTGACCATCCAAGTTTAAAAGGGGAGCCTGCCACGTGAACTCAGCTTCAAGGCAGACCCCTCATACCCCCAGCCATGTCTTTCAAACAGACACTGCAGCCAACCCCCTGGTTCATGGAAATTCTGGAAGCAAACTCAGGCTGAGAGGCATCTGAAAAGGAAAAGTGGATTCAGTTCAGGAAATGGTTTCAGACAGCCATTGTGTGACCAGCTGTGCACAAAGGGGCCCCCAGGGGGTTCCAGGCTGCTGTGGAGACACAGCCAGACACAGACACACCCAGGCCCTTGGGATCTGGAGAAGTCTGGGGAGAGGAGCTGGGGGATGGACATTGCAGCTGGGGCTGAGGATAAGCAGAAATTTCCCAGGCAAAAGAGAGGAGGGGGTTCTGGGCAGAGGGCACAGCCCAGGCAAAGGCCCTGGGACAGGACTGTGCCTGGCGTGTTGAAGGAACAGCAAGGAGGCCCGTGCAGCTGGAGCAGAGAGGGAGAAGGTGGGGTCAGAGAGGCCATGGAGATTGAATGTATAAAGGAAATCAGGCGGGCTTCTTGGAGGAGGTGATATTTGAACAGCGATTTGGAGGATGAGGAAGAGCAAGCCATGGGGAGATCTGGGGAGCAGATCATTCTAGGCAGAGGGAACAGCCAGTGCGAAGCCTCTGAGGCTTCCGCATACCTGGCATGTTCAAACAACAGCAGAGAGACCAGCGTGGCTGGAACAGAGTTAGTGAGGCAGGAAGAGCAAGAGGAAGCCAGGTCAGGGAAGTAGGTGAGACCTAACCAGCAGGTACTGTTGCACTAATCCAGGCAAATGATGGTGCTGGCCTGGCTCGGGCAGGGCAGTGGGAGTGAGCTGGAGCAATATGCTTGGATCCAGGGTATAATTAAGAGTGACAGCCCCAGGTCTCGATGATGGAAGGAAGTGGGGAGGGAGGGAGATGGAGAAATTAGAGATGACAGTCAGCTTTGGGTCCTTTCCTCCTTAACCCAGAGAAACCATCGGGGAATCTTTGGCCACAGACAGATGGCGGGACCAGGAGGCGGCTCAGGGCCACCCAGCCTCCCAGAGATGTGGCTGCACTTCGCAGCGTCCTGGTTCCCACCAGCTGCCAGCAACATGCGGCCCAGATGTTCCATTCTGGGGACATCTGTGCCGGGCCTTCCCCAGCATCAAGTGAGTTTCATCTGTGGCAGCGGCATCATCTGGGATGCCTCCGACGGAGAGGCAGGAAGGCAGGGCTGGAGCAAAGGAGGCACGTGTGGTCTCGGGCCAGAAGGCTGGGTTCAGGTCACGGGGAGGGGGCCACATGGGGACAGGCAGCAGTTCCCAGAGTGGCCAACACGGTGCTGAAGATGGGGTCTGTGATGCTTGAGTGGTGAGACATGGAAACTTAAAACTTACCGTGGAACGGGAGAAGGCTGGGCTCCCACTTCAGATGCTTGGGGTTCGCAAGTTCCCATCACAAGTCCCCACCTCCAAGTCCTTACTCCAGCCATGCCCCTCGCTAGGAGAGTCCTGTTCACTTTCACTTCCCCTTGAATTCATTCCCTTCACAGGCATGTACTGAGCACCTGCATGTACCAGTAAACACAAAAAGCCAAGAAAAAAAAGAACCTCCGAGTTTATAGGACTCAGTCAGGTGTGAGGGTCAGACAAATGAATAAGCTAATTTCTTTTCTTTTTTCTTTTTTTGGAAGAGATTCTCGGTCTGTTGCCCAGAGCTGAAGTGTAGTGGTGTGATCTCAGCTCACTGCAACTTCTGCCTCCCAGATTCAAGCTCGTCTCCTGCCTCAGCGTCCTGAATAGTTGGGATGACAGGCACCCGCCACCACACTGGGCTAATTTTTGTATTTTTAGTAGAGATGAGGTTTCACCATGTTGGCCAGGCTGGTCTCGAACTCCTCATCTCAAGTGATCCGCCCACCTTGGCCTCCCAAAGTGCTGAGATTACAGGCGTAAGCCACGACACCTGGCCTCTTTTCTTTTCTGTTTTTGAGACAGAGTCATGCTCTGTCACCCAGGCTGTAGAGCATTGGTGCAATCAAGGCTCACTGCAGCCTCAACCTCCTGGGCTCAAGGATCCTCCCACCTCAGCCTCCCCAGTAGCTGGGACTACAAGTGTGTACCACTACACCTGGCTAATTTTTAAATTTTGTATGGAGATGAAGACTCAATATGTTGCCCAGGCTGGTCTTGAACTCCTGGGCTCAAGCAATCCTCCTACCCCAGCCTTCCAAAGCGCGGGGATTATAAGCGTGAGCCCCCACGCCTGGCCTAAGCTATTTTCAACTAGTGAAGTGCTGGGACAGACACAGAACATGATGTGATATGAATGGAGGGACCCAGAAGGCTTCGTTAGCCCAGGGTGGTTGCAGCAGGGTGGCTCTTTGAGGAGGTGGTGGTCTTTTGAGCTGACAGATGAAACAGAAAGGAGGGCTGGGTGCGGTGGCTCATGCCTGTAATCCCAGCACTTTGGGAGGCCGAGGTGGGAGGATCACAAGGTCAGGAGTTCACAATCAGCCTGATCAACACAGTGAAACCCCATCTCTACTAAAAATACAAAAACACAATTAGGCGTGGTGATGGGCACCTGTAATCTCAGCGACTCAGGAGGCTGAGGCAGAAGAATCGCTTGAACCCAGGAGGCAGAGGTTGCAGTGAGCAGAGATCGCGCCACTGTACTCCAGCCTGGGCAACAGAGGGAGACTCCATCTCAAAAAAAAAAAGAAAAAGAAAGAAACAGAAAAGACAGCAGCCCTGGGGAGGATGCGGGGAGGCCTTTCAGATGGAGGGCACCCCATGTGCCAAGGCCCTTGGGCAAGACCATGCCTGGAGTGCTGGAGGAACAGCGAGGAGGTCCGTGTGGCTGCAGCAGAGTGAGTAATGGGGAGATGGAGAGGAGGGAAGGGCAGGGAGGACGCGGGGGGTAGGGGGGACATGGAGGATTCTAAAGGGTATGGATTTTGCCATGACTAAGGAGGGCAGAACTTGGCGATGAGGCCTCTCTGTGAAGATAGAAACTCAGATCAGGGCTGGGCACGGTGGCTCACACCTGTAACCCCAGCACTTTGGGAGGCCGAGGCGGGCAGATCACCTGAGGTCAGGAGTTCGAGCCCAGCCTGGCCAACATATGAAACCCCGTCTCTATTTAAAAATACAAAAAAATTAGCCAGGCCTGGTGGTGGGTGCCTGTGATCCCGGCTACTCGGGAGGCTGAGGCAGGGGAATCGTTTGAAACAAGGAGGCGGAGGTTGCAGTGAGCCGAGATCACACCATTGCATTCCAGCCTGGGCAACAAGAGCAAAACTCCATCTCAAAAAAAAAAAAAAAAGGAATTGAAATCAGTATCAGGTGTGTGTAGACTCTTTGCCAACAAACCTCAGAGAAGGTGAGACACTGGGCCACAGACACACAGCAGCAATTGGTGCCAATCCGGCTATTTCCCCACAAGCCTGAGACTCAGTGGGGAAGGTAAACCCCCATAGAAACTTTTCTCCCAATGGGATAAAAGAATGAAAATAAAAATAAAAAAGACCCCCACCCCACCAGCACTCGGCCAGCCCGGTGAGATCTCCCAGCTGGAGGGTGACAGAGGAAGAAGAGGGAGAAGAAAGAATGAATGAATGAAAAAACAAGAGCAATATTTTTCTATTGTCCTTATCCAAATAAATTGAGATGTATTTGTGAAACTGTCAAGAAAACCGGCAGGAGCGAAACTATAAAATCACACAGCTGCTCTGAGAGCCCATGACAGACAGCTCAGATTAATGTAGCTGTATTTTTATGGTCTGTTAACAACTGATATAGGTTTTAAATATATTATCTTCCTTTGTATTGTCTGTCATTTTAAAAACTGCTCGTGTCTCCCGTGTTTGCTTTTAAAAGGTTCTTATAGAACATTCCACCGCTGAGCTCCCAAATCTTTTTTTTTTTTTTCCTTCCTGGAGATATATCATCACAGATCTTCTCCCCTCCAAGCTAGATTTTCTCTGGTACTTTCATGGGCAATTTACCACAGAACCTATTGGAACCCCTTGAGTTTCTTAATTTACAGAGCAGCTATGGGAGTCCGGATTCCCGTCTAACTGGAGATTTCAGAGATATGTAGATGGGTCTGATCCAGACGGGATGAAAACTGTTGAGGATGTCCCTGGCCTCCATTTTCTCATCTGTCAAAAGGAGCCTGGCCTTGGGGAACTCTCCATCAGTTGATGGAGACTTGTAGCAGTCAGCAAGTGCTGTGTTAATGCCACATAACAAATCATTCTGAATCTCATTGGCTTGTCACAACAAATGTTGGTTTCTTTTTTTTTTTTTCTTTTTTTTTTATTTGGAGACAGAATCTGACTCTGTCACCCAGGCTGGAGTGCAGTGGCGCAATTTTGGCTCACCGCAACCTCCACTTCCTGGGTTCAAGTGATTCTCAGCCTCCTGAGTAGCTGGGATTACAGGTGCGTGCCACCGCACCCGGCTAATTTTTAATATTTTTAGCAGAGACGGGGTTTTGCCCTGTTGGCCAGGCTGGTCTCGAACTCCTGACCTCAGGTGATCCACCCACCTCGGCCTCCCCCAAAGTGCTGGGATTACAGGTGTGAGCCACCGCACTGGCCCAAATGTTGGTTTCTTGCTCACAGGTCCCTATTGTAGCTTTCTCTAGGCGGACGCATTTATTCCTGCAGTTTTAGGGATGGCTCCCACATCTGTGACCCTAAACTTGAGCTGGTTTCTGTGCTCCAAATCAGAAGACAACATTTGCTAGAATGAGGCTCATTTGCTCAAAGACCTGGGCATGAGCTGCCTCTCCTCCCTCATTGTCATCCATCAATGGTCAGTACCCACATTCTGCCCGTTCCTATTATCCATCCCCTCCTTTCCATTTTCTTTTTTCTTTTTTTTTTGAGACGGAGTCTCACTCTGTCACCCAGGCTGGAGTGCAGTGGTGCAATCTCGGCTCACTGCAAGCTCCGCCTCCCGGGTTCACGCCATTCTCCTGCCTCAGCCTCTCTGAGTAGCTGGGACTACAGGCGCCCCCCACCACGCCCGACTAATTTTTTTGTATTTTTAGTAGAGACGGGGTTTCACCGTGGTCTCGATCTCCTGACCTCGTGATCCGCCCGCCTCAGCCTCCCAAAGTGCTGGGATTACAAGCGTGAGCCACCACACCCAGCTAATTTTTCTCTTTCGTTTTCTTTCTTTCTTTATTTCTTTTCTTTCTTTCTCTCTTTCTCTCTTTCTTCTTTCTCCCTTCCCCTCCTCTCCCCTTCCCTTCCCTCTTTCTTTCTTTTTTGAGACAGGGTTTCAAAAAGTGGCACAATCACAGGTCACTGCAACCTCCACCTCCCAGGCTCAAGCGATCCTCCCACCTCAGTCTCCTGAGTAGCTGGGACCACAGGTGTACATACACTACCACACCTGGCTAATTTTTCTATTTTTTGTAGAGACAAGGTTTCACCAGGTTGCTCAGGCTGGTGTCAAAACTCCTTGGCTCAAGCAATCTGCCCATCTCAGCCTCCCAAAGCACCGGGATTACAGGCTTGAGCCGCTGTGCCCCGCCTGATTGTTTCTTTTTAAAAAAATATTCCATGATCAAGTCTCTCTTCCTGCTTAAATCCCATCATAGATTCCCAGAAGATAAGATCAGAGCCCCTCAATGTAGTGTTCAAAGCCCTTTCTATGCCTTCTTTCTCCCTAAATTTACCCCTGTTATAGTTCTACACTCCAGCCAGACTTTATTACTGTGTTTTACCCACTCAAACACTTCGCTCTTTCCAACATCTGAACCTTTGCATATGCTGTTCCCTCTTCTTGGAATGCTTTTCCACCTCACAAACTCCTATACATCCTGCAAAGCCCAGCTTCCATTACCTCTCTCCCAGCAGAGGGCACCTTTGGTCAGTGCCCCATTCTACAACCAGGATTTGTAGCTCCCAGGAATCATGTGTTTTTGGCCTGTCATCTTCCGCACTTGACAATGACCTCCCTGGAGACAGAGGCTGCATTTTCCTCCCTTGGACACTGCCCCAGCCCTACTGCAGGAATAAGTATGGCTGTAACTGCATGGAGAAGAAAGGAAGCCCTATCCTGAGGCGTTAATTACAGAGCCTGGACAACTAGAAGCGAGGCCGGTAGACTGCAAAAGTGCAGACGACCACACAGCCGTATATAACGAGGTACTAATTGTGCAAGGAAGACAATTAGGGAGGGAGGTTTTGAGCCACCAGCTCCACGGCCTGGACAATTAGACACCAGGCCATATATAAATGACGCCCTAATCGCTTGGTGCGGACAATTAACAGGGCGCCTGGGAAATAATAAAGCAAAATGCCACCAAGCAGCCAGGCACAGAGCCAGGTGGTGCCGCCTTCGGTACTAGAGTTTGGCTGTCCGGACATGAATCCTCCTAGGAGACCTCAAACGAGAGATTTCTCCGTGCTGAACCTCATTCTTCTCATCTGTAAAATGGGGATGTGTGTGGCGCCTGCATGGCGGATATGGAAACCAAGGAGGAGATGGAATAAGAAGCTAATTAGGCCGGGCTCAATGGCTCACGCCTGTAATCCCAGCATTTGGGAGGCTGAGGCGGGCTGATCACCTGAGGTCAGGAGTTCAAGACCAGCCTGGTCAACGTGGTGAAACCTCATCTCTACTAAAAAATACAAAAATTAGCTGAGCGTGGTGGTGGGTGCCTGTAGTCTCAGCTACTTGGGAGGCTGAGGCAGGAGAATTGCTGAACCTGGGAGGCGGAGGTTGCAGTGAGCCAAGATCACACCATTGCACTCCAGCCTGGGTGACCCAGTCTCAAAAAAAAAAGTAAAAAACAAAAACAAAAATAAAAACTAATTACTCCCTGCTGTAGACAAATCAGAGGAAGCCAGTGGGATGCACCTGCCCCATTCCAGCCTTTACAACCCACCCTTTGTGGATTTGTGCTTAATTGTATTCCCTGGGGACTTGAGCTAGGAGCACTTGCCTGGTAGGTATGGAGCAGACTGACCTGGGTTCGAGTCCTGGTATTGCCAGTTTAGGCAGGTGCTTTCCTCTGGCTGAGCCTCAGTTTCCTCATTTGTAAAATGGTGCACCAATAATCCTCATCTCTCTGGATTCAATAAGATGTCACACATAAGGCACCTAGCACCATGCCCGGCACAAGGTAGAAAGGTGATACACGGTGGCTATTTTATAATTGTTTTTTTCTTTCTTTCTTTTTCTTTTTTCTTTTTTTTTTTTTTGAGACGGAATTTCACTCTTGTTGCCCAGGCTGGAGTGCAATGGTGCAATCTTGGCTCACCGCAACCTCCGCCTCCCAGGTTCAAGCGATTCTCCTGCCTCAGCCTCCCTTAGTGCTGGCATTACAGGCATGAGCCACCATGCCCGGCCCACCGCCTTGTTTTATAATTGCTGTTGACATTAGTGTAATTATTGTTTTTGTTATTGTCATCCACCCTGATTGATGTGTTCCTTATGATTTCCCCATGGCTGTGTCTGGCATCTGCAGCAGGGCCAAAGGCAGGATTCAAGGGCATGCGGAGGGGCTTGGAATGATAGAGGTTGTCCCAGCTAGGCTAGAGTGAAATTTCTCTGTGTATGGAGGTGGTGATGCGTCCTGTCCACGGGTGGCAGGTGTCCAGTGTCTTGGTGGAGAACGATGGCTGGGTCAGCATGATGGTACTACGGTTAGATAAAAAGGAGCCATCCATGGAAAGGTCTGGAAGACAGCATTCCAGACAGAGGGCACAGCCAGAGCAAAGGCCCTGTGGCAGGGGCCAGCCTGGTATGTTCAAAGGACAGTGAGGGAGCAGGTGTGGTGATTCACGTCTGTAATCCCAGCACTTTGGGAGGCCGAGGTGGGTGGATCATCTGAGGTCAGGAGTTCGAGACCAGCCTGGCCAATAACGTGAAACCTCATCTCTACTGAAATTACAAAAAAAAAAAAAAAAAAAACTAGCCAGGTGTGGTGGTTGCACCTGTATTCCCAGCTACATGGGAGGCTGAGAAAGGAGAGTTGCTTGAACCGAAGAGGTGGAGGTTGCAGTGGGTGGAGATCATGCCATTGCACTCCAGCCTGGCCAACAGAGTGGAACTTCATCTCAAAAAACAAACAAACAACCAAAAAACCCTGAGGATTTGTGCTCTAAAGCATTGGAAAGAGAGACTGTTTTTTTTTCTTTTTTGAGACAGTCTTGCTCTGTTGCCAGGCTGGAGTGCAGTGGCACGATCTTGATCTTGGCTCACTGCAATCTCTGCCTCCCGGGTTCAATCGATCCTCCTGCCTCAGCCTCCCGAATAGCTGGGATTACAGGTGCACACCACTACACTCAAGTAATTTTTTGTATTTTTAGTAGAGACGGGGTTTCACCATGTTGGCCAGGATGGTGTTGATCTCTTGACCTTGTGATCTGCCTGCCTTGGCCTCCCAGAGTGCTGGGATTACAGGCGTGAGCCACCACACCTGGCCAAAAAGAGAGACTTTTAACAGACACTTGCACACCCATGTTCATACGAGCATGATTCCCAACAGCCAAAAGGTGGAAGCAGCCCATGTTCATGGATGGGTGAATGAATAAACACAATGTGGTCCATCCATACAATGGGATATTATTCAGCCTTAAAATAGAAAGGGATTCTGACACATGCCACACATGGGCAAACCTCTAGGATATCATGCTAAGTAAAATAAGCTAGCCTGGCGCGGTGGCTACTGCCTGTAATCCCAGCACTTTGGGAAGCCAAGGTGGGAGCATTGTTTAAACCCAGGAGTTCAACACCAGCCTGGGCAACATGGCAAAGTCCCATCTCTACAAAAAATTAAAACATTAGCTGGGTGTGGTGGCGCACACCTGTAGTCCCAGCTACTTGGGAGGCTGGCTGCAGTGAGCTATGATCGTGCCACTGCACTCTAGCCTGGGTGACAGAGTGAGACCCCATCTCAAGTAAAAAAGAAGGAAAAGAGAGAGAGAGAGAGAAAGGGAAGGAAAGGAAGAAAGAGAGAAAGAGAGGAAGAAGAAGAGAAGGAGGAAGAAGAAGGAGGAGGAGGAGGAGGGAGGGAAAGAAGGAAGGAAGGAAGGCAGGGAGAGAAACTAGACACAAAAGGACAAATATTGTATGATTCCATTTATAAGATGTACCTGGAGTAATTATCGGTGGCTCACGCCTGTAATCCCAGCACTTTGGGAGGCTGAGGTGGGCGGATCACAAGGTCAGGAGATCGAGACCATCCTGGCTAACATGGTGAAACCCCGTCACTACTAAAAATACAAAAAAATAGCCAGGCGTGGTGGTGGCACCTGTAGTCCCAGCTACTCAGGAGGCTGGGGCAGGAGAATGGCGTTAACCCAGGAGGCGGAGCTTGCAGTGAGCTGAGATCGTGCCACTGCACTCCAGCCTGGGCAACAGAGCGAGACTCTGTCTCAAAAAAAAAAAAAAAAAAAAGCCGTAACAACAGAAAGTCATAGAAACAGAAAATAGAAGAGAAGTTACTTGAGGTTGAGGGGAAGAGAAAACGGAGAGTTATTGCTAAACAGGTACAGAGTTTCTGCTTGGAATGGTGATAAGTTCTGGAAATAGTGGTGATGGCTATACAACATGGTGAGTGTACTTAACTCCATTGAATGATATCCTTAAAAGCAGTGGAAATGGTAAATTTTATGTTCTGTACATTTTACTGTATAATAACTAAATAAACAAACCTTAATAATAATTATAATAAGAGTGCAGTGAGGAAATCTGAGTGTTGGAGAGGAGAGGACAGGTGGGGAAAGTGGGAAGTGGGAGGGTAACATGGAGGGAATGAAGTAGATCCTGAAGGATCTTGCCTGTGGCAAGAGATGGATACTTTTGTGCTAACAGCAGGAGCTATTGCAGGGTTTGGACTGAGGATGGTCATGGGGAAAATAGATCGTAGTGGGCAGAAGTGGAATAGGAGACTAGGATGGATGACAAATGATGAAGGCTTGGACCTGTGCAGTAGCAGTGAGGAAAGAGAGAGGAAGGGGGCTAGAATATATTTTGGCAGTGGAGGCAAAGGAAGGATGCACAGACAACTCCAGGTTTTGAGCTTAGACAATGGGTGCCATTTACTCAGACGGAGAAGCCTAGGGAAGATGTTCAGTTTGGGAATCAATACATGTAAGGTGTTCGTTCAGCATCCACGTTGAATCCACGCCTCATGACTTCTCAACACTGCCTATGGGCAAACTGATTTTTTTCCCAGTCTAATGCATTTTAAAAGTATCTCGCTGTGGCCGGGCGCGGTGGCTCACGCCTGTAATCCCAGCACTTTGGGAGGCCGAGGCAGGCAGATCACAAGGTCAGGAGATTGAGACCACCCTGGCTAACATGGTGAAACCCCGTCTCTACTAAAAATACAAAAAAATTAGCCGAGCGTGGTAGCAGGCGCCTGTAGTCCCAGCTACTCAGGAGGCTGAGGCAGAAGAATTGCTTGACCCCAGGAGGCAGAGGTTGTAGTGAGCTGAGATCGTGCCATTGTACTGTAGCCTGGGCAACAAGAGCGAGAGTCCGTCAAAAAAAAGAAAGAAAGAAAGAAAGAAAGAAAGAAAGAAAG
>NW_026652290.1:93781311-93983535 GCF_009828535.3 Hylobates moloch
GAAAGAAAGAAAGAAAGGAAGAAAGAAGGAAAGAAAGAAAATAAAGTAGCCATACTTCACGTTCACCTGATTTCGTGGGCTAGCTATGAATTTTATTTTTCATCTGTGAATACAGAGCTGTGTCTGTCTCCTTCACCATTGTGTCCTGGATGTCTTGAGCACAGGGCCAGGCACCTAGTAGATCAGAAGTCAGTAAATTTTTTTCTGAAAAGGGCCAGATTGTTAAAAAAAAATTTTTTTTGAGACAGGATCTCACTCTGTCGCCCAGGCTGGGGTGGAGTGATCATGACTCACTGTCATCTCAACCTCTCAGGCTGAAGCGATCCCCCCACTTCAGCCTCCAGGGTAGCTGGGACTACAGATGCATGTCAACATGCTGGGCTAATTTATTATTATTGTTATTATTATTACTATTATTTGTAGAGATGGGGTCTTGTTATGTTGCCCAGGTTGGTCTTGAACTCGGGCTCAAGCAGTCCCCCCACCTGAACCTCCCAAACTGTTGGGATTACAGGTATGAGCCACTCCACCTGGCTGTAAATATTTTTTATTTTGCAGGCCATATGGTTCCCATCTCAACTATTCAACTCTGCCATATTAGCAAGAAAGCAGCCACAGACAACAGGTTAATGAATGGACATGGCTGTGTGCCAATAAAACTTTATTTACAAAAACAAGTAGGGGGCCAGATTTGGCCCACAGAGCCGTTGTTTGCTGATCCCTGAAGTAGGTGCTCCAGGAATAGTTGTTTGTTGGTGGGAGCAACTTCTGGAGGGAAAGGGCTGCTTTTGGGCTCTGACTGAGTCCTCCAGGTAAGCAGAGAAGGGTATCTCAGCAGGGAAAACTGCATTCAAAGGTCTGGAGGTGGGAATATGGGTGGGTGCTAAGGGTAATTCAGGAGTCGTAGGACAAAGTCACACAGGTTCTCATGGGGTCTGTAAGGGAGAGGGTTGGATTTACTCTAGAGAGCAGTGGGAGCTATGGAATGTTAAAGAGCGAGCGAGGACTTGCATATTACATTAGGAAAACACACTGGGTCTTAGCGTGAGTGTCATTCCTCTGTCCTGAGCAGGGCTGTCCAAGGTCACTTTTTGCTTTTATTTTTTATTTTTATATTTTAGACCACGTCTCGCTCTGTCACCCAGGCTGCAGCCCACTGGTGCGATCTCGGCTCACTGCAACCTCCGCCTCCTGGGTCCAAGCAATCCTCTTGCCTCAGCCTCCCAAGTAGCTGGGATTACAGGCATGCGCCACCATGCCTGACTAATTTTCGTATTTTTGGTAGAGACAGGGTTTCACCTTGTTGCTCAGGCTGGAGTCGAACTCCTGGGTTCAAATGTTCCGCCCGCCTCGGCCTCCCAAAGTACTAGGATTACAGGCATGAGCCACCGCACCCGGCCTACTTTTTGCTTTTCAGAAGGGGCTTGAGACACTCCCTCTGACAAATAGGTGCCCTTATGACAAGCCCTCAACATCTCACCTGCCTTGCAATAGCCACCATTTTTTTAAATAAAAAAAATCGTTTTAAGAGATGGGGTCTCCCTGTGTCACCCAGGCCGGAGCACAGTGACAAAATCATAGCTCACTGCAGCCTCAACCTCCAAAAGCCAGTATTTATTAATTGCTTACTTTATACCAGGACATGCATTTTCGCGATGACTCTTTGCATAACCAGACGAGAGACAAACTGTTATCAACTCTATTTGAGGACCCCCCATCCCACCTACTCAGTATCTCACATGGTTTCCTTGTGATCGTAAGATGATCAACCATCTGGTTTGTAGCTGAGTTCTCTGGGATGAGGGAATTTTGGTGCTAAAAACAGGAAAGTCCTGGGCAAACCTGGATGAGCTGATCACCCTATATGATAGCTGGAAACAAAATCTGGAGAGATCTAATCAAAACTACAATTCGAGGCCAGGCGCGGTGGCTCACACCTGTAATCCCAGCACTTTGGGAGGCCGAGGTGGGCGGATCACGAGGTCAGGAGATCATGACCAGTTGGAGGTTGCAGTGAGCCGAGATCGCACCACTGCACTCCAGCCTGGTGACAGAGCAAGACTCCGTCTAAAACAAACAAACAAACAAGCAAACAAACAAAAACCACACACACAATGAGATACCATCTCACACCAGTCAGAATGGCAATTATTAAAAAGTCAAGAAACAACAGATGCTGGTGATGCTGTGGAGAGATAGGAACACTTTTACAGTGTTGGCAGGAATGTAAATTCATTGAACCATTGTGGAAGACAGTGTGGCAATTCCTCAAGGATCTAGAATCGGAAATACTATTTGACCCAGCAATCCTATTACTGGGTATATACCCAAAGGAATATAAATCACTCTATTTTAAAGATACACGCATATGTGTGTTCATTGCAGCACCATTCACAATAGCAAAGACATGGAATCAACCCAAATGCCCATCAATGATAGACTGGATAAAGAAAATGTGGTACATATACACCATGGAATACTATGCAGCCATAAAAAGGAATGAGATCATGTCCTTTGCAGGGACATGGATGAAGCTGGAAGCCATCATCCTCAGCAAACTAACACAGGAACAGAAAACCAAACACTGCATGTTGTCACTTATAAGTGGGAGCTGAAAAATCAGAACACATGGACACAGGGAGGGGAGCAACACACCCTGGGGCCTGTCCGGGGAGGGAGTGCATTAGGATAAATAGTTAATGCATGCAGGGCTTAACACCTAGATGATGGGTTGATAGGTGCAGCAAACCACCATGGCACATGTTTACCTATGTAACAAACCTGCATATGTATCCTGGAACTTAAAATAAAATAAAATTTAAAAAATATCTGGGCCATGCACAGTGGTTCACGCCTATAATCCCAGCACTTTGGGAGGCCGAGGCGGGTGGATCACCTGAAATCACGAGTTTGAGACCAGTCTGGCCAACATGGTGAAACCCCGTCTTTACTAAAAATACAAAAAATTAGCTGGGCGTGGTCCTGTAATCCCAGCTACTCGGGAGGCTGAGGCAGGAGAATCACTTGAACCCAGGAGCCAGAGATTGCAGTGAGCTGAGATGGCGCCGCTGCACTCCAGCCTGGGCAACAAGAGCGAAACTCTGTCTCAATAATAATAATAATAATAATAATAATAGTAATAATAATAATTAATTAACTAAAAAGAAATCTGAAGAGATCAAGTTCTGTGCTTTTCCCACCCAATAGTCCCCATGCCTGGGACAGCTTAGAGTAATTCCCACAGATATCATAGGAGCAGTTTGGCTAAGTGCATCCTTTTTGCTGAGCACTTGTTTTAAAAAAAAGATCAATAAAAATAGTATCAGTAAACAAACTCCTAATCTTTGTCCCTGGAAGCGGTGGCAGAGCACAGCTGAGCCAGAGGGGAGGTGGCACCAAGGGCACAAGTTCTGGCTCTGCATCTAGCTCACCGGGCGACCTGGGGGTGACACTGGACATCTCTGGGCCTCTGAGGGCACTCGTAGCTAAGAGTTCTGCAGCTGCAGTGACTCTGGGGATTCATGAGCTTGTGTTGCTGGTGGTGCTGGGGACATGCCACTGCCCTGCAGATAAGCCACTCATGGTGGAGGGAGGTGAGGTGGAATGTGTATAACCTCATCCTCCTCCTCCTTCTGTGGTCTCCCCCAGGTCTAGCCCCCATCACTGCCCACCTGGACTCGGGCAGTTGCCTCAGTCCTGATTCCCTGGCTCCCACCCTCACCTGCCGCAGTCTGTCCTCCCCTCTGCAGCCACCAGAGGGTGCCTGTGAGCACCTGAGTCAGGGCCTGTCCCTCCTCTGCCCGCAGCCCTCCATGCCTCCCACCTTCCTCAGGGTTAAAGCCCAGGTCCATTTTATTTTATTTTATTTTATTTTATTTTATTTTATTTTATTTTATTTTATTTTATTTTATTTTTTATTTTTATTTTATTTTATTTATTTTGAGATGGAGTCTCGCTCTGTCACTCAGGCTGGAGTGCAGTGGCACAATCTCGGCTCACTGCAACCTCTGCCTCCTGGGTTCAAGCGATTCTCTTGTCTCAGCCCCAGGAGTAGCTGGGACTATAGGTGCCCGTCACCACACCCGGCTAATTTTTGTATTTTTAGTAGAGACAGAGTTTCACCATGTTGGCCAGGCTGATCTTAAACTCCTGAACTCAAGTGATCCACCCACCTTGGCCTCCCAAGGTACTGGAATTATAGGCGTGAACCACCATGCCTGGCCCCAGGTCTTTTTGCGACCCACAAGGCCCTGCATGACCTGTCCTCCTGTCCCTTCCCTGCCCTCCTCTCCTCCCTCTCTCCCCCTCCTCACTCTGCTCCAGCCACACAGGCCTCCTCACTGTTCCTCCAATGCCCCAGGCACTGTCCTGCCTCAGGGCCTTTTCATAGACTGTTCCCTCTGCTTGGAACACTGTTCCTCCACATGTTCTCACAGCCAGCTCCTTGTCATCATTCAGGTCTCATCTCAAATGTCACCTCCTCAGAGAGGCCCTCCCTGACCACCCCAGCTAAAACTGCATCCCTCCAACCTATCACTTTTTTCCACCTCACCCAGTTTCACTTCTGTTCATCAGTTATCACTGTCTGAAATGGTCATTTTCGGCTGGGTGCAGTGGCTCACGCCTGTAATCCCAGTACTTTGGGAGGCCAGGGTGGGCGGATCACTTGAGGTCAGGAGTTCAAGACCAGCCTAGCCAATGTGGTGAAATCCCATCTCTACTAAAAACACAAAAATTAGCCGGGCGTGTTTGTGCATGCCTGTAGTCCCAGCTACTCAGGAGGCTGAGGCAGGAGAATCATTTGAACCTGGGAGGGGGAGGTTGCAGTGAGCCAAGATCGTGCCACTGCCCTCTAGCCTGGGCAACAGAGTGAGACTCCATCTCAAAAAAAAGAATGAAATGATCGATTTATTTTGCTTACTTGCAAATTCCGTCTCTCTCCAGCTTCCATCAGTTCCAGGAGTACAGGAAATATTGTCTCTCTTGTTCTCTGCTGAGTCTTCAGTGTCTACAACGGGGCCACGCACACAATGGTTGTTGAGTGAATAAAGGAACAAATGAGGACAGAGAGAGTAGGAGTGCAGACATGGGCATTAAAGAACTGGTGATTCTGCCCAAGTGCAGTGACTCTTGCCTGACATCCCAACATTTTGGGAGGCTGAGGTGGGAGGATCGCTTGGGCCCAGGAGTTCGAGATCAGCCTGGGCAACATAGTAAGACCTGTCCCTATAAAAAATTAGCCAGGCCTGGGCTGGGCGCGGTGGCTCCCGCCTGTAATCCCAGCACTTTGGAAGGCCGAGGCAGGCACATCACGAGGTCAGGAGATCGAGACCATCCTGGCTAACATGGTGAAACCCTGTCTCTACCAAAAATGCAAAAAATTAGCCAGGCGTGGTGGCACGCACCTGTAGTCCCAGCTACTACCACTGCACTCCAGCCTGGGCGACAGAGCGAGACTCCATAAAAAAAAAAAAAAATTAGCCAGGCCTGGTGGTGTTCACTGGTAGTTCCAGCTACTCATGAGGCTGAGGTGGGAGGATCACTTGAGTCCAGGAGTCTGAGGCTGCAGTGAGCCAAGATCATGCCAATGCATTCCAGCCTAGGTGACCTCTGGTCCTTGTCTCTAAAAAGCCCTTGCCAGGACACGATACATGGATCAGCCTTCCTCCTCCTCCTCCTCCTCCTCCTCCTTCTTCTTCTTCTTCTTTCCTCCTCCTCCTCCCTCTTCTTCTCCTTCTTCCTCTCCCTCTCCTTCTCCCTCTCCTTCTTCTTCTTCCTCTTCCTCTTGTTCTTCTGCTTTCAGACAGGGTCTCACTCTGTCACCAAGGCTGGAGCGCAGTGGTGCAATCATAGCTCACTGTAACTTTCAACTCCTAGGCTCAAGCAATCCTCATGCATCAGCCTCCCAAGTAGCTGGGAATACAGGTGCACACCACCATGCCCAGCTAATTTTTAAAGCTTTTTTTTTTTTTTTTTTTTTTTTAGAGATGGAGTCTCGCTATGTTGCCTAGGCTGGTCTCAAACTCCTGGCCTTAACCCATCCTCTTACCTCAGCCTCCTGAAGCACTGGGATTACAAGGCATGAGCCACCACACAAGGCCCCTCTTTCTTTTTAACAGCTGCATATGTTTCCATAAGATGCACATTCTATAGTTTATCCACCATGACTCTGTAGGGCACATCAGCAAACAGGCGTCTTTGCACACGCATGTAGATCTTCTCTGGGTTAGAGATCTGGGTAGAGTTGCTGCATCGCAGTTTTATTTGATGCTGCGAAGCCTCCCACCATTCCTGGGCTCACTAGCTGTCCATGAGTCCCATTTCCCTCACCCTCATCAATAGTTAATTTCATCCATTTTCCCCCTCATTTACGCAATCTGATCAATGTGAAGCAAGATCTTGTTCTGGTTTTGATTTTCCATTTCCTTGACCACAGTAACTTTTCCCCTTCCTCTTGGCAGAATACACGTGCCTAGGAGATGTGGCCACCGCCATCTAGAACCACACGACATGTGCTCCATCCACTTCCCGCCAGCAGGACCACCTCAGCCTGGGATTGCAGGGGCAAGGGCTAGAGAGAGGACTCAAATATATGTGTCTGCGTTGGGGGTGCCTGAGTTGACTGTAGGGCCATCGATCACCCTGCTGTAGCCAGTGCAGGGTGTTTTAGCTAAATCAGGAAGTGCATCCCACAGAGCAGCCTCTGGTGGATCAATGGATGGAGGTCGAAGCCAGATTGCTAGCAGCAGCTCAGCAGCCCCTCAGACCTGGGGAATGAGTGGGAGGAAGAACAGGAGGGACCAGCCAGCTGGGCTTGAACCCTACTTTCTCCACTGACCATTGCGGGACTTGGACTGAGTGACGTTCCCTTCCTGAACCACTGTGTCCATATCTGTGAATTGGCAGTCATAGCCTCCTACCTTCCATTATTCATTCATTCATTCATTCATTCATTCAACAAGTATTTTTGAGCACCTACTGTGTGCCAAGTTCTGTTCTAGGCTTTGGAATTTACAACAGAAAGACAGGCAAAAATGGCTGCCTTCGAGTTGATGAGGCATAGTCACTCATCGAGGTAGAAAATAATGAATGGTTTTGAAAGGGCTATGAAGAATAATAACGTAAGGTGAGGGTGTAGAGAGTGGTGGAGACATGGCTTCTTTAGCTGGGGTAGTCAGGGAGGGCTTCTCTGCGGAGGTGACATTTGAGCAAAGATTTGAAGGGGAGAAGGGAGGACTAAAGTGGATCTCTTGGGAGAAAAGCACTCCAGCCAGGAGCGGTGGCTCATACCTGTAATCCCAGCACTTTGGGAGGCAAAGGGGGGGTGGATCACTTTGAGGTCAGGAGTTCAAGACCTGCCTGACCAACATGCTGAAATCCCATCTCTACTAAAAATACAAATATTAGCTGAGTGTAGTTGTGCATGCCTGTAATCCCAGCTGCTTGGGAGGCAAAGGTGGGAGGATCACTTAACCCAGGAGGCGGAGGTTGCAATGAGCTGAGATCTCACCACTGCACTCCAGCCTAGGCAACAGAGCAAGACCCTGTCTCAAAAAAACAAAACAGAAACAAAAAGGCAAGGGCAGATGATGATAAACTTTCCTCTGTTGAAAGTTAGTAGGGAGGAAATGTATTTCCATGAGGACATTACTGAATGTTAGAGGGGTATAGTCCTCAGGACCCATCCAAGTGACTTTTCTCTTTTATGGGTGGGGAAACTGAGTCCCAGAGAGAGCCTTTCCAATTCACTCCCAGGCCACACTCAAGATGAGGTGGGGGGATTTGAGAATGAGGGACAGAAGGAGGAACCCCGATACAGCTAAGTGTGAGATGTTTTCACTAGAAGGATCAAGAGAGGCTTGAGTCCAACTCTCCAGGGTAAGGAGGGGAAACCGAGGCCCAGAGAAGAAGCCCACACCCACCTCACTCACCCCTCCTTGGGTCACTCACCAGCATCCTCCACGTGCCATCCATTCATCCAGGTCGAGCTCCAACTGCAGCTGAGTCCCCAGCTCCGGTTCCTCACAGACTCAGCACTCAGCCAAAGGAGCTCTCTGTGGCTGTGCTCACCCCACACACCAGTTTACATGGGGAAAATGGGAGGCTCAGCAGGACAGATGATACGCCCAAGGTCGCTCAGGCAGGGCTGGTTGGAGCTCAGGAAGGCTTGAGACCAGATCCTGTTCATTTTCCAAGTGCAGGCAGCCACTCTGGTGGAACGGGCACCTGAAGCATGAAGGCAGGTCCCAGACAGTGTGTACACAACAAACCTGTGCACAAACTCATGCACAAACACGGGTGCCTACATGCATGTAGGCATACATGCACACATGCACACAGAGACATGTGGCACATGCTCATGAGCACACACATTCACATGAACATACATGCACACACATGCACGAGACATACGTGCACATGGTTACATGTGAACATGTGTGCACAGAAACATGTACATGCATGCAAACTGGCACACACATGCACATAAGCACATGTGCACACATGCACACATATTCATATTCACAAATGCATACACACACAATTCACATAAACATGAACATACATGCACACACAAGCATGGACACATGGACACGTGTATACATGCACACACTTGCACTTAGGCACATGTGCACACAGAGACATATGTGCACACATGCATTGAACATGCCTGCACACACAGATGCGCACTCACACATGCATGTAGGCAGACCTGCACACGCAAGAGACACACAAGCACATAAACGTGTACATACATGCAAACTCACACATGCACACACATGCACGTAAGCACATGTGCACACATGCATATTCACAAATGCACACAGACAATTCACACAAACATAAATATACATGCACACCCAAACATGGACACATGGACTCATGTGTATACATACACACACTCACACTTAGGCTCGTGTACACAGAGACGTGTGCACACATGCATCGAACATGCCTGCACACACAGATGCACACTCACATACTCATGCATGTAGGCAGACATGCACACAGAGAGACGTGTGCACTTAGATGCACATGAACAATGACAGGCACACAGGCACACACAAAACATGAACATGCATGCACATGCTCATGTGTGCACACATGCACATGAAATGCACATATGCATACAATTCACACAAACGTGAGCTCGTGCACAGGTGCATGCACACAAACTTAGACACATGTACACACACGTGTATCCATACAAATGCCCTCACACATGCACCTGCTGGCTGGGAGACACAGCATCCCTCAGTGCCTCTCGTCCTCTCCCTCATTCTCTCTCTCGCTCTCTCTCTCCCTCCCTCAGAACCATTTAAACGATTACAAAGATGCTATTTTTATCTAGAGGAAAATTCAATTATAGACATTGACCTTTAAGCTTTTTTCTAGGCTCACGTGTCGCCGGCCCAGGGTGCGAAAGGCTTGCGTGAACGTTCTCGGAAGAAAAACTTCCTCAAACTTGGGAACTGAGGGTGTGAGAGAAAGAGCAGAGCCAGGGATGGGGGCCCACGTGCAGCAAACGGGAGGCAAGTCCATGCTTCAGGAAGCCTGAAGAAAAAACCAGTGGCTCAGAGTAGGAGGCAAGGAAAGCCCAGACGGAAAGGACTTCCTTTTTTTGTTTTTTTGGGGTTTTTTTTGAAACAAAGTCTAACTCTGTCACTCAGGCTGGAGTGTAGTGGTGTGATCATAGCTCACTCCAGCCTCAACCTCCTGGGCTCAAGTGATCCTCCAACCTCAGCCTCCCAAGCAGCTGGCATTACAGGTATGCACCACCATGTGCAGCTAATTTTTTAAAATCTTTTTAGAGATGGGGTCTTGCTATGTTGGTCAGGCTGGTCTCAAACTCCTGGACTCAAGTGATCCTCCTGTGTCATCCTCCCAACGTGCAGGGATTACAGGTATGAGCCACTGCAACCGGCAGACTTCCTTTTTCGTTGCCACATTTTGGAGGGGATCCGCCATTCTGAACTGGTTTGGGGTGTGGTCTCTGCATGCGTTCAGCCACTTTCTCTTTTTCTGGACAAGCTTTTCAACATCTGGCAATAATGAGTGCTCAACGAATGGGTTGGGACTTACTTTAAATATTTAATTATTCAACACTTATTAACTGAGTCAGACACTGTTCTAGGTACTGAGAGGAAATAGCAAATTTGACAGAATGAAGATCTCTGTTTTGAAGAGCTGATGTTACATGTTAACAAAGAAAAACCCCACACACAAGTAGGTGGGGCACAGCTGTTCACTCATGTGATCGCAATGCTTTGGGAGGCTGATGCAGGAGCATCACTTGAGCCCAGGAGTTTGAGACCAGCCTGGGCAACATAGCAAGATCCCATCTCTGAAAAAAAAAATTAGCAGGGCATGGTGGTGTGCCTATAGTTCCAGGTACTTAGGAGGCTGAGGAGGGAGGATCGCTGGAGCCCAGGAGTTTGAGGCTGCAGTGAGCTATGATGACACCACTGCACTCCAGCCTGGGCAAGAGAAGGAGACTCTATCTAAAAAAAAGAAATACACAAGTGGCTGCTCTTGGTGGCTCACGCCTGTAATCCCAGCACTTTGGGAGGCTGAGGCGGGCGGATCACGAGGTCAGGAGATCGAGACCATCCTGGCTAACGAGATGAAACCCCGTCTCTACTAAAAATACAAAAAATTAGCCAGGCGTGGTGGCGGGCGCCTGTAGTCCCAGCTAGTGGGGAGGCTGAGGCAGGAGAATGGCGTGAACCTGGGAGGCGGAGCTTGCAGTGAGCAGAGATTGTGCCACTGCACTCCAGCCTGGGCGACAGAGCGAGACTCTGTCTCAAAAAAGAAAAAAAAAAAACAACCACATACACAAGTAAAATATACAGTGGGTCAGATGGTGGTAAGAGCTAAGGGTGGGGGGCGGGGCGTGGGAAAGAAGCAGCAAAGGAGAACGACTCTGAGGGAGATAAATGTGGGGAAGTGGCCAGGGGAGGTCTCTGTGAGAAGTGCCATTTCAATAGAGACCAAAGGAGGTGGAGGTGGGGGAGGGAGATAGAAGGCACAGCCCACGCAGAAGCCCTGAGGCAGGACCCCACCTGGTGTGTTGGAGGAACATTGAGGAAAACCCTGTGGCTGGAGCACAGTGAGCGAGAGAAAGAGACGGAGGAGGGGAGGGCAGCGAGGTGTCAAGGCAGGTCACGCAGAGCCTTGTGGGCCGCAGAGAGGACTTGATTTTTTTTTTGAGACGGAGTCTCGCTCTTTCACCCAGGCTGGAGTGCAGTGGCGCGATCTCGGCTCACTGCAGGCTCCGCCGCCCGGGGTTCACGCCATTCTCCTGCCTCAGCCTCCCGCGTAGCTGGGACTACAGGCGCCTGCCACCTCGCCCGGCTAATTTTTTGTATTTTTAGTAGAGACGGGGTTTCACCGTGTTAGCCAGGATGGTCTCGATCTCCTGACCTCGTGATCCGCCCGCCTCGGCCTCCCAAAGTGCTGGGATTACAGGCGTGAGCCACCGCGCCCGGCCAGAGAGGACTTGATTTTTGACCCCGAGGGAGGTGACAGCCATGGAGGGCTATGGGCAGAAGAGGGACAGGACCTGACTCGGGTGCTCACAGGCGCCCTCTGGCTGCTGAGGGGAGAACGGTCTGATGGGTTAGTGAGTAAGGGAGGTGAGGACCAGGGCAGAAGCAACTATACTGGTCCAGGCAGGCAATGATGGGGCTGGACCTGGGGATGTAAAAGAGGGGCGAGAAGTAGGCAGGTTGTGAATAGATTTGAAGGCAGAGCCAACAAGATTTTCTAAAGGACTGATGGTGAAATGCGAGGAAAAGAGGTGACTTGAGATTGATTCCAGGGTTTCTGGCTTGAGCCCCTTGGATGTTAGAGGTGCAACCTATCAGTATGAGTTTGGGGAGGATGAAAATGGATGAATAAGGATGGATGGATGGATGGATGGATGGATGGATAGATGGATGGATGGAAGAGTGGGTGGGTAGATGTGTTACGAATGGATAATAGATGAATGAATGAATTATGGATGGATGGATAAGTGAGTGGGTTGATGTGTTATAGATGGATATAGATGATGAATGAATGAATAAATTATGGATGGATGGGTGGATGGATGGATGAGTGAGTGGTTGGGTGGATCGGTTATGGATAATAAATGATGGATGTATATATAAATCATGGATAATAAATAAGTGAATGGATGGATAGATGGATGATGGATGGATAAATGGATGGATGGGGATGGGTGGATGAATAGATGGATGATGGATGGGTGTATGGATGGATGGATGAGTGGATGAATGGATGGTTGAATGAGTGGATGAATGAATGGTTGGGTAGATATATTATGGATGGATGATAGAGGATGGGGTAGGAGCCACAGGATGGGGAGGGGTGATGACCAAGGTTTGGCTTTGGCCTGTTAAGTTTGAGCCGCCCTTTGGGTACCTACATGTAGATGCAGAGGGGCCATTTGGATATGAGTGTGATGTTCCCAGAAGGGATGCCTTCTGAAGGCATAAATCTGACAGTCCATGGTACTGGGATTACAGGTGTGGGCCACCGCGCCTGGCCCAGAGCTGGCTTTTACTATCCATGTTGTTAGAATGTATTCGTGCCCATGGTGTTAGTCCATGGTGTTAGAATGTATTCGTGTCCAAGGGGATAAATGAGAAGAGGGGAGAGAGACTATGCCCAAGGGCTACCCTGTGTTTAGCAGCTGAGCAGAAGAGAGAAGCTTGCAGAGAGACTGAGAAGAGTCCAACAGAGAGGAGGGTGAATGCAGGCAAATGTGGGGACCCTGGGGGCCATGTGAATATGATGCTTCCAGGAGGAGGGACCACCCAGGGCAGATGTTGTTAGGAGCGTGAGGAGGATGGGCACTGAGAAGTGATCACTGGATTTGGACACTGGGAAGCCACTTGGACAAGGGCAATTTTAGAATAGTACTGGGAAGAGCCCACCACTGAGATTTTTTTTTTTTTTTGAGACGGAGTCTAGCTCTGTTGCCCAGGCTGGAGTGCAGTGGCACAATCTTGGCTCACCACAAGCTCCACCTCCCAGGTTCATGCCATTCTCCTGCCTCAGCCTCCCAAGTAGCTGGGACTACAGGCGCCCACCACCATGCCCTGCTAATGTTTTCGTATTTTTAGTAGAGATGGGGTTTCACTGTGTTAACCAGGATGGTCTCGATCTCCTGACCTTGTGATCCGCCCGCCTCGGCCTCCCAAAGTGCTGGATTACAGGCGTGAGCCACCGTGTCTGGCCACACCACTGAGATTTTAAGGAAGGGATTCAGTTATCAGAGCTCAGATACCACAAGTGTAGAGTGAAAGCATCAGGGCCACAGCCAACCCCACAGTCAGTCAGTCTGAGGATTTAGTGAAGTCATGTGCTCAGCACATATTCTTCTCGGCAAGGCAGAACTGGTATCATTGGGCTGTTGCCATTACAGTTAGTAGTGCTACCCATTTTTCTTTTTTTTTTTTTTTTTGAGACGGAGTCTCGCTCTGTCGCCCAGGCTGGAGTGCAGTGGCACAGTCTCGGCTCACTGCAAGCTCCGCCTCCCGGGTTCATGCCATTCTCCTGCCTCAGCCTCTCCGAGTAGCTGGGACTACAGGCGCCCACCACCGCGCCCGGCTAATTTTTTGTATTTTTAGTAGAGACGGGGTTTCACCATGGTCTCGATCTCCTGACCTCGTGATCCGCCTGCCTCGGCCTCCCAAAGTGCTGGGATTACAGGCATGAGCCACCGCGCCCGGCTCCCATTTTTCTATCCACCAATCCATTCATCCATTCACCCATGCTTTCATCCATCTATATACCTACCTACCCATTCATTGATCCATCATTCATTCATCCATCCATCTATGCACCATCTATCATCCAACCATAACCCATCCACCCAACCACTAATCAATCCATCCATTCATCCATATATTCATCTATCACTCATCCATGATCTATACTCATCTGTAACCCATCCATCCATTCATTCATTTATCTACTCATTCATCCATACATCACCAATCATCCTTCCATAACCCATCCACCCAACCATTCACCCACCGACCCATCTATCCAACCATCCATCCTTCATTCATCCATTCATCCATCTATCATCTATCATCCAACCATAACCCACCCACCCAACCACTCATCCACCTACCTATCCATCCATCCATCCATCCATCATCCATCCATCGCCCATCCATGATCTATTATCCATCCATAATCCATTCACCAATCACTCATCCACCTACTCATTCATCCATCCATCACTCACCCATGATCTATCATCCATCTATGACCCACTCACCCACTGGCTGATCCATGTATCTACCTACTTACCCATTCATTGATCAATTACTCATCCATCCATCCATCATCCATTCACCCATCTATCATCTATCATCCACCCATAGCAGCTGAAGCCAGGAGGCAGCACTCATCACCCATCCATAACCCAACCACCCAACCATTTATGCCTCCATCCAACCACCCATCCATCAGTTCTAACACATCCATTCTCCTACCCATCCCTTCAGTGTTTACACATTCTAGACCCTATGCTCTGTTCTATCTCTAGGTTTGTGCTGCCATATCCACCTGCCCCTCTGGCCATTGTCTTGAGATCCTCAAGGTACTACCCAGCTTTGCCTCCTTGGTTTCTTCCTGAGCCTCCTTCCCCCTACTGCCAACACATGGCCTTGCCAGCATCATCACTAACCTGAGTTGGTTGAATGCACCAGAGCCTGTCAGGCTGTCCCTTGCTCTCCCAGGCTGTGGTTGTGCTCAGAATGGGGCAGAGCTCCTGCCAACATAGCCTTTCTCTGAGGGACGCTTAGGGGGTCCAAGTCTCAGGGCCCACAACATTCACGCCAGCTGAAAAAAGTCCCTCCAGGGGGCTTATCTGGCCCTGGAGCAAGGATGGAGGACCCAACCTCCCCTTGCACCCAAAATGCTGCTCTCTGATGTCTCCTTAATCAGAAGATCCTTTAGCAGCAGCAGCAATCTTGCTTTTTATTTTTTAATTTTTTATTTTTTTTTAATTAATTTATTTTTTGGAGACGGAGTCTCACTCTGTCACCCAGGCTGGAGTGCAGTGGCGCGATCTCGGCTCACTGCAAGCTCCGCCTCCCGGGTTCACGCCATTCTCCTGCCTCAGCCTCTCCGAGTAGCTGGGACTACAGGCGCCCGCCACCACGCCCGGCTAATTTTTTGTATTGTTAGTAGAGACGGGGTTTCACCATGTTCTCGATCTCCTGACCTCGTGATCCGCCCATCTCAGCCTCCCAAAGTGCTGGGATTACAAGCATGAGCCACCGTGCCCGGCCGCTTTTTTTTTTTTTTTTTTTTTTAAATCACTACATCTTATTTCTACTTCTTATACCCTCCCCGGAGACCTGGACAGAGATGGATAGATGCCGAGGTAGAGACCACTGCAGAGGAGGCTTGCTGCATAACCTAAGGCAGAGCCTCTCTCTGGGCCTCAGTACCCCCAGCTTCCTCCCTTGAGAGGAGGGGTGGGAAGGGGAGGTTATATAGACGTGCTTGCTTCATAGGCTGGCCCCCAGATACTGCTTAGAGGGTGGCCTCCTTATCCTCAGGTTGGGAGGTATTTGTGGACCTGACCCCGTCCCCACTACCACCAACCAATGAGCTTAGAAATGAGTTATCCAGACCAGTCATAGTGGCTTATGCCTGTAATATCAGTTTGTTGAGATGCCGAGGCGAGAGGATCCCTTGAAGCCAGGAGTTTGAGACCAGCGTGGGCAATGTAGTGTGACCTCATATCTACAAAAACTTTAAAAATTCTCCAGGCATGGTTCTGTGCACCCATAGTCTCAGCTACTCAGGAGGCTGAGGAGAGGGGATCCCTTGAACCCAGGAGTTTGTGTCTGCAGTGAGCTATGATTGCACCACTGCACCCTAGCCTGGGCAGTATAGTGAAACCCCATCTCTATTAACAAAAAAAAAAAAAAAAAGAAAAGAAAGGAGTAATCCACAGTCCTGTGGTGGTCTGGAGTGTCAGGGAGTTGGCCACCTGGCTTCAAATCCCAGTTACTGTCGACAAGCTGCATCCCCTCTCTGAGCCTCAGTTTCCCTATCTCTACAATGGGCACAACCACCCCCGTCTCAGAGTCATTGGGAGGATGAAATGTGCCAGTTATTATTAATATCGCCAGCCCCCAGACATAACCACTACTAACGCTGTGAAGTGCGTTCTTGGGATATCTTTCTACACATAGAAAAGGTTTAGGGGCCAGGCGCAGTGGCTCACACCTGTAATCCCAGCCTTTGGGAGGCTGAGGTGGGTGGATCACCTGAGGTCAGGAGTTCAAGACCAGCCTGGCCAACATGGCGAAACCCCGTCTCTACCAAAAAAAATACAAAAAAAATTAGCCGGGCGTGGTAGTGCACTCCTGTAATCCCAGTTACTCGGGAGGCTGAGGCAGGAGAATCACTTGAACCTGGGAGGCGGAGGTTGCAGTGAGCTGAGATCATGCCACTGCATTCCAACTTGCACAATGGAGCAAGAAAGAAGAAAGAAAGAAAAGAAAGAAAGAAAGAAAGAAAGAAAAGAAAGAAAGAAAGAAAGAGAAAGAAAGAAAGAGAAAGAAAGAAAGAGGAAGGAAGGAAGGAAGGAAGGAAGGAAGGAAGGAAGGAAGGAAGGAAGGAAGGAAATAAGGAAGGAAGGAAGGGAGAGAAGAAAATGTTGGGGGTCATATTTAAAACCACTTTCTCCAGGCCGGGCGTGGTGGCTCACGCCTGCAATCCCAGCACTTTGGGAGGCCAAGGCGGGCGGATCACGAGGTCAGGAGATCAAGACCCTCCTGGCTAACACGGTGAAACCCCGTCTCTACTAAAAATATAAAAAATTAGCTGCGCGTGGTGGTGGGCGCCTGTAGACCCAGCTACTCGGGAGGCTGAGGCAGGAGAATGGCGTGAACCCGGGAGGCGGAGGTTGCAGTGAGCCGAGATCACGCCACTGCACTCCAGCCTGGGTGACAGAGCGAGACTCCATCTCAAAAAATAGAAATAAAAAAATAAAATAAAATAAAACCACTTTCTCCAAAGGAAATAATAACTACAATAGTGAAGTCTCCTAACGCAGCACTGGGCATTTTATATCCCATTAAATTCTCTCAATTTTCCTAGGAAGATTTTTTTAATTAGTTTCTACTTCCCAGAAGAGGAGAAGTCTCAGATGGTGAGAAGTGAAGCTTGGATGGAAACCCAGCTTAGCCTGAGTCCAGAGCTGAGGGACTTGGCCAGGCCAGCCACTGGTGGGTGGAGAGGAATGGGGTCCCTCCTGGGGCAACCTGGACCAGGCTCTGCCCTGGCCAGCAACTTCTTCCCAATGTCATGGCAACCAGCTCCTCTGAGATGCTAATTAAGGTGACCGGGAGACACTTCCCATCCTCGTTCCACATCCCCTGAGAACAAAATGCCAGGAGGCCCTCCATCTTCCATGCAGGCAAGGTGTGGTGGGAGCACCTGTGGCCAGAGGGACTCGATTTCCCCAGGTTGCATCACTTGCTCTGAGGCTGGGTTACTGGGGATGGTCCGGGGAAGGAGTGGAGAGGAGAAGGGGTGAGCTCAGCAGCCCAGAAGCTGCAGATGCCAAACATGGGCTGGGCACCAGGAGCTAAACACTCTCCATACACCCTTTGTTCCACATTCAAAAACTTTAGTCTTAGACATTTCTTTGTTTGGATAGATAAAGGCAGAAAAGAGTACACAGGTCAAGAGAAATGCTTAGATGGCACCTGTCTTATGCCAAACCCTACTTCCAGCACCCTATTAGTATTAATGCAGTACAGCCTCATCCTCATCCTTCTGAGCTGGGGTTCATTATGCTTGCTTTGTAGATAAGGACACTGAGGCACAGAGAGGTGAAGTGACCTGCCTGAGGTCACACAGCTTGTTCAAGGCAGAGCTGGCTTTTTAATTATATTTATTTATTTATTTATTTATTTTGAGACGGAGTCTCACTCTGTCACCCAGGCTGGAGTGCATTGGTGTGATCTCGGCTCACTGCAACCTCTGCCTCCCAGGTTCAAGCGATTCTTCTGCCTCAGCCTCCCAAGTAGCTGGGATCACAGGCGTGCGCCACCACACCCAGCTAATTTGTTTATATTTTTGGTCGAGATGGGGTTTTACCATGTTGGCCAGGCTGGTCTTGAACTCCTGACCTCAGGGGATCTGCCCGCCTTGGCCTCCCAAAGTACCGGGATTACAGGCGTGGGCCACTGCGCCTGGCCCAGAGCTGGCTTTTGCTATCATGTTTTTTTGCCTTTCACGGTATGGGGGGAAAATTCCCCTCCCTGTCCTGGCCCTGATCACCCAGTAACCATCCCCAGAGGTAGCCATTGTTATCCGATGTCCCCTATCTCCCTTCCAGGGACAGGGTGTGTACACACAAGCACTTGTGTGTCTATTTTTCTTGCCTACTTGCTTTTCTCACACACACGCATGTGTACCCACAAGCTGTTCTGCACCTTCCTGACTTAACAAGACACCTTCGAGATCATTTCTTTTCAGTACACAAAGATTCTCACTTCTGCCGAGCCCAGTGGCTCACACCTGTCATCCCAGAATGTTGGGAGGCCGAGGCTGGAGGATCACTTGAGGCCAGGGGTTCGAGGCCACACTGGACAACATAGCGAGACCCTCCATCTCTACTAAAAATAAAAATAAAAAATTAGCCAGGCATGGTGGTGCACCTGTAGTCCCAGCTACTCAGGAGGCAGAGGTGAGAGGAGCACTTGAGCCCAGGAAGTCAAGGCTGCAGGGAGCCATGATTGTGCCACTGCGTTCCAGCCTGGGCGACAGAGTGAGAGCCCCTCTCAAAACACAACAAAATGACTCCCAATTCTTATACAGCTGCATAGTATTCCACTGAGGGAATAAGGCAGACTATTATTTATTGATTTATTATTTTTTGAGACCGTTTAGCTCTTGTTGCCCAGGCTGGAGTGCAATGGTGCGATCTCTGCTCACTGCAACCTTTGCATCCTGGATTCAAGTGATTCTCCTGCCTCAGCCTCCCGAGTAGCTGGGATTACAGGCGCCCACCACCATGTCCGGCTAACTTTTGTATTATTAGTAGAGACAGGGTTTCGCCATGTTGGCCAGGCTGGTCTCAAACTCCTGACCTCAAGTCATCTGCCCGCCTCGGCCTCCCAAAGTGCTGGGATTATCGGCGTGAGCCACCACACCCGGCCAGAACTTCATTCCTTTTTATGGCTGAATATATTCCACGGCATGCATGGACCACTTTTGCTTATTCATCCATCCGTTGATGGACTGTTAGGTTGTTTCCAGCTTCTGAAAATTGCGAATCAAGCTGTTATGAATATGTGTGTACTAGTTTTTGTTTGAACACTTGTTTGCAATTCTTTTGGGTATTATATGGAACCAGACTGGGTTTAAAAATTTTTCTTCCTCTTTCTCTCTTTTTGCTTTGAGACAGGGTCTTTCTTTGTCACTCTCTGCTCACTACAACCTCCACTCACCAGGCTCAAGCGATCCTCCCGCCTCAGCCTCCCAAGTAGCTGGGACCACAGGTGTGTGCCACAGTGCTTGGCTAATTTTCTTTTAATTTGTTTTAGAGATGGGGTCTTGCTATGTTGCCCAGGCTGGTCTCAAACTCCTGGCCTCAAACAACGCTCCCAACTCAGCTTCCCAAAGTGGTAGGATAACAGGTGCGAGCCACCACGCCTGGTCTAATTTTGTTGTTGTTGTTTTCTTGTTTAGCGGCAGGGTCTGGCTCTGTTGCCCAGGCTGGAGTGCAGTGGTGCGATCATAGCTCACTGCACCCTCCAACTCCTGGGCTCCAGTGATCCTCATGCCTCAGCGTCTCGAGTCACCAGGACTACAGGTATGTGCCACTACACCCGGTTAATGTTTTAATTAAAATCTGAGTATTGGCCGGGCACGGTGGCTCACGCCTGTAATCCTAGCACTTTGGGAGGCCAAGGTGGGCTAATCATGAGGTCAGGAGACGGAGACCATCCTGGCTAACACGGTGAAACCCCGTCTCTACTAAAAACACAAAAATTAGCTGGGCGTGGTGGCCGGTGCCCGTAGTTCCAGCTACTTGGGAGGCTGAGGCAGGAGAATGGTGAGAACCCGGGAGGCGGAGCTTGCAGTGAGCCGAGATCGTGCCACTGCACTCCAGCCTGGGGGACAGAGCAAGACTCCGTCTCAAACACACACACACACACACACACACACACACACACACACACACAAAACCAGAGTATTTTAATCATTCCCCATGGGTGGACATCTAGGTTGTTTCCATTTTTGCTATTGGAGACAATACTGCCATAAGCGCTCTTGGTGGCTCTGCGCCTTGGGCAAGTCACTTGTGCTTCAGTTTCCCCATCTGTAAAATGGGGCTGGTAATAGGATTGTTGGAGGATTAAATGTGGAAACTGTAATAAAGGGCTCCAAATGGAGCCCATTGCATATTAAGTGCTTAATTAATGTTAGTCCTCCTGCGAAATGTAGAAGCACTTCTTCCTCCCACCCTTGTCCAGAATGTTGACTTTCGTGGCAGAGAGGAGAAAACGGGTCAGGTGGGGTGGGGAGGACAAAGGCTGTTATTTCCCCTGGATGACACCAACCCAGGTGGCCACACAGGGTCTGGCACACACAGGGGAAGAGTAGCACCAACTCTTACATGTCACAGACCTGCGGATGAGTGGGCTGGGCATGTGTCCAGGCTGGGATGTGGCGGCTACGATTCACTGGACATTATGAGCCCATCTGTCTTCCCTCACAGGCTGCAGCCCAGGAGCTGTGGGGACACAGGTGGGGGACACAGAGGCCACAGTGACATCTGTACCCTGGGCCTCTGCTTAGACCCAACTCATCAATCCCAGAAAGACAGAGCTCAGAGAGGCAGCCAGATGTGGACCAGGCAGGAGTCACTGAGGCCACTGAAGGACAGAGCTGAGCCTGCAAGTGTGAATGAATTTGCTGATTGGTTTGCTTGCTTATTCCTCCATTCATTTATTAGGCACCTGCTGTGTGTCTGGTGCTGTTCTAGGTGCTGGGGATACAGCAAGGAACAAGATGGCCAACTGTGGGCTCACAGTCTGATGGCTCATAGACCCATTTGACAGATGAACAAACTGAGGCTCAGAGATGGGCAGGCGGTCTGGGGAAGAATATGAACTTTATGGAGAGAGCACTGGAGGAGGCCCATGGAAGGGTCTGGAGAAGGGGTGGCCTGATCTGATTCCAGTTTTGTTGTTGTTGTTTATTTGTTTTTGAGACAGAGTCTCACTCTGTTACCCAGGCTGGGTTGCAGTCGCACAATCGCAGCTCACCGCAACCTCTGCCTCCTGGGTTCAAGCGATTCTCCTGCTTCAGCCTCCCAAGTAGCTCGAATTACAGGCACACACCACCACGCCCAGCTAATTTTTGTATTATTAGTAGAGATGGGTTTTCACCATGTTGGCCAGGCTGGTCTTGAACTCCTGACCTCAGGTGATCCACCCACCTCGGCCTCCCAAAGTGTTGGGATTACAGGTGTGAGCCACCACACCCAGCCACGTTCATGTTTTTAAATCTTCCTCTGGCTGCTGAGTGGAGGGTGCAAAGCCCGAGTGGGGTGTGGGAGTAAAGTCATGGGGCCAGGAAGGGGCTGGGGTGCCTGGGAGGAGCACATCTCCCCGCTGGTCCCGAGGCTGAGTGAACCCTGCCTCACTCTGTACTTTTTTTTTTTTTCTTCAGAGACAGAGTCTTGCTCTGTTGCCCAGGCTGGAGTGCAGTGGCACGATCTTGGCTCACTGCAACCTCCACCTCCTGGGTTCAAGTAATTCTCCTGCCTCAGCCTCTTGAGTAGCTACGATTACAGGTGTGTGCCACCATGCCCGGCTAATTTTTGTATTTTTAGTAGAGACGAGGTTTCACCACGTTGGCCAGGTTGGTCTCAAACTCCTGACCCTGATCTCTCAAAGTGCTAGGATTACAGGCGTGAGCCACCGTGCCCAGGCCACTCTGTACTTTTATTGTTCTCCAAAGAGAAAAGTCTTTGGAGAAAAGTCTCCAAAGTTACGTCTTGGTCAGGCACCAGCAAGATGCTGTTGAGGCGTCCACTTCTCCCTCAGCTCCCCAAAGTCCCTCCAGTCCATGCCAATTCACAAAGAAGGCAAAGTGGTCCCAGCCACCTGCAGACATAAATGTTGATGGTGGGACATCAGGGCAAGTGCTGGAAGCAGCCAGGCACGGAACAGTTCCCACTCAGGCTGGCAAGAATCACCTTTGCAGGTCCAGGTGGACAGGGAGGTGAGTGGATGCCAGGTGTGGGGACCTCCTCCCCAGTAGAGTTCCAAGCCAAACGGTCCCTGTGTCCATTTTGTTTCATGCACGCCACCACCAAGTGGGGGCATGTCTGTGGCAGCACTGGGGACAAACCCCAGGTGCAAGATGCAGCTGAGGGTGTCTGCCAGGTCTCGAGGGCAGAATTGGAACGAACCTTGGAGCTGGAGCTAGAAATAAAACTGATTTAGCTTCAGACCCTGGGCCGCAGTGAGGGGGCCCTGGAGAGGCCAATATCAACTGCAGCAGAGCCCTCTGGCATGCCGGATACGTAAAACTATTTGCAAAAGAACTCTGTGTGGATGAGATTTCTGTTCCCTCTTTGCAGAGGAGAAAACATGAAGCACAGAGATGAGAAGCCACATGTCCAAAGTCACACAGTGAGAAAGCAGTCCAGCCAAGACTGGAACCCCTGACTGTCTGAGTCTGGAGCCATCCTACTGTCCTCTGTAGGAGGGTGTGGAGGATTTTCTCTGAGAAGCAGCAGCTACTTAACCCGGAGAAGGCAAATATATGACAAACAGACCACCAGGCTCCATTCAATGGTCCATGGCAGGCATCACTAATCGATAACAGAACTCTTTCCCAGGGAGTCAAGGCCCAGGCATCACTAATAAATTGCAGCACTCCTTTCCCTGCAGAACTGAGACACAGGCTCAGAATCCTTCTCAACGCAGCCCCGAACAGCTATTAAATATTTCTCATCAATGAGCTGGTTGTGCCATCGGGGTCATTGGATAAATATAGGCTGACTTTTCACTTTTCAGGAAACGTTGCTCCTTCATGTGCTAGATCGACCTTTTAAAGCCAGACATGGAATCCCTTCCCTGTTAAAAAATTCCTCTGGGGTCGGGCGTGGTGGCTCATGCCTGTAATCCCAGCACTTTGGGAGGCCGAAGCGGGTGGATCACCCGAGGTCAGGAGTTCAGACCAGCCTGGCCAACATGGTGAAACCCCATCTCTACTAAAAATACAAAAAATTTACCTGGCGTGGTGGCAGGTGCCTGTAATCCCAGCTACTCGGGAGGCTGAGGCAGGAGAATCGCTTGAACCCAGGAGGCAGAGATTGCAATGAGCCGAGATCGCGCCATTGCACTCCAGCCTGGATGAGAAGAGCGAAATTCCGCCTCAAAAACAAACAAACAACAACAACAACAACAAAAAAGCAAAAAACAAAGACAGAAGGAAGGAAGGGAGGGAGAGAAAGAAAGGAAGAGAGAGAAAGAAGAAGGAAGGAAAGAAGGAAAAAAAGAAAGAAAGAAAGAAAGGAAAGAAAGAGAAAGAAAAAGGAAGGAAAAGAAAGAAAGAATCGTATTGGCTCGGCCTATTTGTATAACCTGGATGGTGATAGCCCCCCAGGTCCAATCTCTTGAGACCAGAGGGTGGGGTCACAGAGTGAGTGAGGCAGCTGAGGTGTCAAAGGGACAGACGGTCAAGAAAATCCCCGCAGGCTGGACAAACATCCTGGCAGGGGTATTTTGGAAGCAACAATAAAAAGAGTAAGAACAGCTAATAATAACAGCAACCCATCACAGCTACTATTAGCGTGTTAAGTATTAAAATATTCTCTACATTTGGCAGATGGGGAAACTGAGGCCCAGCGAGCAGGTGACATGTGCCCAAGGTCATGCAGTGAGTACCTGGGTGTTTGCTAGAGACTTCCTTCCCCGGGAAAAGGGACATCTGTGCAAGACTTGGCTCAGATGAGACCTTTGCGTGTAACAGACTAGGAGGGAGAATCCTCTTCTCATGGGGGTGGAGCCTTCCCGTGTCCTAGGAGAGTCCCAAGGACAACCCCTCCCCACAGCAGCTCACATCCTGTGTGACCTTCACTGAATCTTGGCATGACTCCTCGAACACGCTGGGCTTCAACTCCGGAGCAATCAAATTCTCTTTGTAGCCGTCCTGCCCCAGCCACTCTTGAGGGCCTGGCGCTCACAGCTGTGGGTGAAGTTTGCCTGTCGAGGACAGGAAGTGTCTATCTTTATATTCCAGCATTAACGAGCCCCGATCTTATTGAGATGGCACTTTCTTTCTCCTCCTAATAAACGAGAATGTATTTTTTTTTTAGCTCTTCCTCCATCACTTGATTCTCAAGTCTGGATTGTCTGAAGGTTTAAAACACTTCCGACTGCATCATCACATTTTTAACATTTTCCTCTCCTGAAGAAAAAAAGCAGAAAAAGAGAGAAAAGTGCTGATTGCATTAACAGGAGTATGGAGCGCAAAAAGAGGGAGGTGATCGTGCCACATTCTCTGCCTGGAACCTCACTAAGAGGAGTGTTTGATTCAGAAAACTTGATAGATTGGAGCATAAGGAAAAAGGAAGCAAAAAAGGATATAGCATGCACTGTTCATTCCCCCACCCCACCCCTCAGCCACTCACACCGGCATTTATTGAGCACCTAATATGTGACAGGTGCTGTCCAAGGTGCTGGAACTACAAGAATGAACAATGTGAATAAAACTCCCCAACCTGCCCTCTTGGCACACAGAATGCGTGGGAAGACATGTTAAGCAGCTAATGACATAATTAACTATTACAATTCATGATTTAAATGCAAATTGTTCAACGAGGAAGAGAACCAGGAGGCAGACTTTGTCTAACTTTTCAGTTCCACACTGGCCACAAGGTCCAGCCAAGCCCTCTCTTGAGCAGAGTTGGATTTGGGGCATACAAGGAATAATCAATGGGTCAAGAAGTGAAAGGAAAAAGAAAGGGTGCCAACATTCGATCATTTGGCAAACACTTATTGAGCAACTACTGTGTCCCAGGCCCTGAGCTAGTCACTGAGGCTACAGGGGAAACCAAGACAGGGAATATCGCTTTTTTTTTTTTTTTTTTTTTAACAGATGAGGAAATGGAGGCTCAAAAAGATGATATGACTTGCCCAGGGCTACAGAGTTGCGAGGTAGTGAAGTGTCTGACTCCAAATTCAGGGAATCATCTTTTCTATCAAGTTCTGATCCTCAGAGGAACAGCTGAAAGGGTTTCATGGAGGAAGAGGAGCGGAGAGGAAGGGAGGAAGGGGAGGGAGAATGGAGAGGAGAAGACAGAGGAAAAAGGGACAGGAAGGATAAAGGGAGCTGGGGGGGGAAGGAAGAAGAGAAAGATGTGGAGGGAGAGGAAAGAAAGAGGAAGGATGGAGAAGAGGGGAAAGGGCGATTTTTTTCTGTGCAGCTTCCAAAGAGGAGGAGCAGGGCCAAAGGAGGGAGATTAAAGGAAGGAGAGGGAGCCCAAGTGGCTGAAAGGAAATATTGTCTATCTCTCAGCATTGTCCAAAACCAAGGCACCTCTCCTGTACAGGGAGTGAGGGTCCCATCACTGGAAGTATGCAAGTCTAGTTTGTGTTGGGAAGGGATCTCTGCTCTGAGAAATCTACTGATTACTGACCTCTCAGGCCCCTACCTTTCCCTTGATTTGAGGGCAGAGCGGGCTTCCACCAGAGTCCTAGGGACAGCCTTTGCCCAGAGACGGTTTCCAATCCTGGCTGTGTTGTGCAGGCATGGGCTGGTGCTCAGGCTTTCTGTGTCTCGCCCATAAAATGTGGCAGTAACAGCACAGACCTAGGACTGCGAGGGCAGGGGTCATTGGAAAGCCCCAGGAACAGTGCCTGGAACAGAGGCTGCGCTCGTGAAATGCTATTTCAGGCGCTGCCTGCAGCCCCAGTGTCATCTGGGAACTCTGGTTGTCTTTGGATCTTGGTCAGATCTGGTGCACACTGGGAGTGGCTGGCCCTGAGAATGACATCATCGGTGCCTCCTGCTCCACCCTCTGGGGGCTCCTGCTAAAGTGCTCAGGGGAATGCACAGCTATGCAAAAGGGTAGAACAGGTGCCAATACACAGAGTTACTGGGGGCACAAGCGGCCTGGCCTGGGGGTGGGGGTGTGCCCTCCTTGACCTTGCTGCACAGGGCCTGGGGGTAGCAGCTGGAGAGGTCAGGAGGCTTGGGAGTTCTGGGTACTAACCCTGATTGGTGCACACCCGTGGGCTAAATCCTGATCAGGCAGCAGCCCCCTGAACCCCCATCATCTGGGTTAATGACGAGCATGTGGCCCTCATTGGTGCCTGCAGGTTGTCCAGGCCCCAGAAAGCCTGCAAGCGGGTCAGAAGCTTGGCTGAGGGTCACTCTGTCTCTGTCTGTCCCCAGACTGGCCACTTCTCCCACTCCCTCAGCCTCTCCCTGGATCCAGCCCCACCATTGCCCACCTGGGCCAGTGCAGTCATCTCCACCCTGGTCCCTTGAGTCCCACCCTGCCTCCTCACAGTCTGTCCTCACCACAACAGCAGCCAGAGGGCACCTGTGAGCATCTGAATCAGGTCCTGCTCCTCCTCTGCATATGACCCTCCATGGCTCCCACCTCCCTCAGGGGAAAAGCCCAAGTCTTCCTGTGGCCAAGAAGGCCCTGCACACCCTGCCCTGTTCCTGCCTTCTCTACTCCCTCTTTCCCACTCCTCTCTCTGCTCCAGCTACATGGGCCTCCTTGCTGATCCTCCAACACGCCAGGCACGGTCCTGCCCCAGGGCCTTTGCATGGGCTGTGCCATCTGCCTGGAAAGCTCTTCTCCCACTTCATCCTGGCCTCTGTTCAAACATCACAGTGATGGGCTGGGTGCAGTGGCTCATGCCTGTAATCCCAGCACTTTGGGAGGCAAGGCGGGCAGATCGCTTGAGGTCACGAGTTCAAGACCAGCATGGCCAACATGGTAAAACCCCGTCTCTACTAAAAATACAAAAATTAGCCAGTGTAGTGGCGCACACCTGTAATCCCAGCTACTCGGGAGGCTGAGGCAGAAGAATCGCTTGAACCCAGGAAGTGGAGGTTGCAGTGAGCTGAGATTGTGCCATTGCGCTCCAGCCTGGGGGACAGAGTGAGATGCTGTCTCGAAAAAATAAAAAACAAACAAAAAACCCATCACAGTGAGGCTTTCTGTGACCACCTACCTATAATTACACCCTCAACCCTTCCCATTTCCTGTTCCATGTTCCTCCCTGGCATGTCCCATCTGACCCACGGTACATTTTTTTTTATCTGGCTCATGCCTATCTCCCCCGTTAAAAAAGTCAGCCCATGAGGGCTGGAGTTACTGCCCTGTTTTGTCCCCTGCTTTTTCCTGGTGCCTAGAACAGTGCCTGGCACTTGGTAATTGCTCAATAAATATCCGTTGGATGCAAACGTGAATTAAGGAATGAGTCGGAGTCAGACCTAAGGCTGGAAGCCCAGCCCTGCCTCTCCCAAGCTATTGGAGGGTCAGTACCACCCTTCCCTCTCTGAGCCTCAGTTTGCTCAGCTGCAAAAAGGGAACAAAAATAATCAGTCTCATCTCATAGCGTGGATTTTTGCTGCCCAGCTGCCTGGGAAGGTCTTGGCCCACAGCACATAACAGGTGGTCATCTGATGGAAGGTTGTGTTGTTCTATGTCGGGGCCTTCCCAGCTCAGAAACATCCCAATATTTGGGTTTCTTTCTGTTCCCCCCTCCCCCCAAAAAAGTTATGACAATATTGGGGGACAAGGACAGTGACCACAGGCTGGGGCACTCGTGTGCTGCATCTGAAATGCTGCAGCAGCCCTGAGCCTCTCGGGCATCAGAAAAACTCCCCTCTCCAGGGCCCCAGAGTGCCAGGCACAGGCAGAGGAGTTTGAGCGGGTAATTGGGACACATCTCGAGCAGATTTATTTAGCCCTTCCCGTTTTATCCTGAGCAACATCTCCGCTGCCAGGACGATCCCACTCGCCGCCTCATGGTCTCAGCCTCCTGGTCTAAGCCATTCCCTGTGGGCCAGGGTGGGTGGGAGCCAGCGAGGGTGGCAGCAGGAGGGTTAAGTTCACATCCACGCCTGCTGTCTCCTCCGAAGGTGTGAAATAACAATATCGGCCAGGCACGGTGGCTCACGCCTGTAATCCCAACACTTTAGGAGTCCAAGGCTGGCAGATCACCTGAGGTCAGGAGTTCGAGACCAGCCTGGCCAACATGGCAAAACCTCGTCTCTACTAAAAATACAAAAATTAGCCAGGCATGGTGGTGGGGCCCTGTAGTCCCAACTACTCAGGAGGCTGAGGCAGGACAGTTGCTTGAACCCGGGAGGTGGAAGTTGCAGGGAGCCAAGATCGCACCACTGCACTCCAGCCTGGGTGAAAGAGTGAGACTCTGTCTTAAAAAAAAAAAAAAAATTGTGACATCTATTAAGTGCCTGCTATGTGCTATGTGCTGCTCTAAGAACTGCACGTGATTAAACTGAACTAGAAGCTGCTCATGGATATTTGCTGATTGACTTATGTACTGGTCTGCATAGTGGTTAACACGGAGTGGGTTGAATCCCCCATTAGGATTGCTGTTTGCTCAACTTTCAGAAGGATGTGCTACGTGTCCGATCTATGTAAACCAAGATTAGCCTTATTATAGTCTGAGGGAAAATATGGAAAATATGCAAAAAAAAAAAAAAAAAAAAAAGCGCAGAAGTTGGTGTGCCATGGGAAGAAGAATGTCATTCTAAGTGGCCCCACATCAGTTAGAGTGATTTGTGCCTTACATCCTTTCCCCTCCCCCAGCTCAGGATCCTCTAGTTTTGCCCAGAATAAGCCCTTTCCCCTTCATCCACCCCTCCAGGGTATCTGCAACTCCCCTTCCTCTCTTCAATTATGCTGCAACGTATTCCCAAGACAAATCTGGGCACAGTATGCAAATGAAGTGAGTTAACCCTTTTCACGCCAATACAAGGTCTCACAAACTCAGCAGGTATCTGGCTAGCTCCATGGTGTGCTCCCTTCTGTGGGACGGGTGGATAAGCCCCTGCCTGTGCCAGACCCCAGCCCAGCTGTCATAGGGATGAAAGACCCAGGGGCAATGGGCTGGAAGAGTCAGGAGGGCTTCCTGGAGGTGGCAGGGGCAAAAAGTGGCAGAGATGGGCAGAGGAAAAGCCAGGTGGTTGGAACAGCTCGAGAAAACATCCAGAGGCAGGACCGCCAGGGAAGGAAAGAGCACAGCTTCTGTAGTAGGGCTGACTTGTGTTCCAAACATGTCCCTGGGCCAGTGACTCCACCTCCCCAAGCCTCAGTTTCTTCCACTGTAAAATGGGTCTACGAAAGCCCATGCTGCCTGGGTGTCAGCACATTTCAAGGAGGTGATTCAGCCTGTCTTCACTCAGGCTGAACCTGGGAAGACCTTCCCAGGCAGTCCTCCTCAAAAAACTGCCTCCTGTGCTGTGCATACCACCAGTTACTTAATATTTTATTTATATCCACTTGTTTGCTTTTAGGTAACTAATATGGTTTGGCCATGTCCCCACTCAAATCTCATCTTGAATTGTGTATGTGTGTGTGTGTGTGTGTATGTGTGTGTGTATGTGTGTGTGTTTAGACAGGGTCTCACTTCATCGTCAGGCTGGAGTTCAGTGGCATGATCCCGGGTCACTGCAACCTTTACCTCCTGGGTTCAAGCAATTCTCCCACCTCAGCCTCTCGAGTAGCTGGGACCACAGGTGCACGCTAGCATGCCCAGCTAATTTTTTTTTGTGGTAGAGACGGGGTTTCCCCATATTGGCCAGGCTGGTCTTGAACTCCTGACCTCAGGTGATCCATCTGCCTTAGCCTCCCAAAGTGCTGGGATGACAGATGTGAGCCATTACCTGACCTCATCTTGAATTGTAATCCCCACAATCCCCATTTGTCGTGGGAGGTACTCGGTGGGAAGTGATTGGATCATGGGGACGGTTTCCCCACGCTGTTCTCCTGATACTGAGTTCTCACGAGATCTGATGGTTTTATAAACGTTTGGCAAGTTTCTCCCTCAGTCTCTCTCCTGCCACCCTGTGAAGAGGTGCCTTCCGCCATGATTGTAAGTTTCCTGAGGCCTTCCCAGCCATGTGGAACTGTGAGTCAATTAAAGCTCTTTTCTTTATAAATTACCCAACCTTGGGTATTTCCTTATAGCAATGTGAGAATGGACGAATACAGTAACTAAATGTCTCATTTTATTTTTTATTTATTTATTGAGACAGGGTCTCACTCTGTCACCCAGGCTGGAGTGCAGGGGTGCCATCTCAGCTCACTGCAATCTCCACCTCCTTCCTGCCTCAGCTTCCGGAGTAGCTGGGATTACAGGTGGGCGTTATCACGCCCGGCTAATTTTTGTATTTTTAGTAGAGATGAGGTTTCACTGTGTTGGCCAAGCTGGTCTCAAACTCCTGACCTCAGGCAATCTGCCTGCCTCGGCCTCCCAAAGTGCTGGGATTATAGATATGAGCCACCACACCTGTCCTAAATGTCTCTTTTTCTTCTTCTTCTTCTTCTCTCTCTCTTTTTTTTTGAGATGGAGTCTTCTCTGTCGAAGTGTCGAAGGCTGGAGTGCAGTGGCATGATCTCAGCTCACTGCAAACTCTACCTCCCAGGTTCAAGTGATTCTCCTGCCTCAGCCTCCCAATTAGCTGGGATTACAGACATGTGCCACCACACCCGGCTAATTTTTGTATTTTTAGTAGAGACAGGATTTCACCATGTTAGCTAGGCTGGTCTTGAACCCTTGAGTTCAGGCAATCCACCCACCTTGGCCTCCCAAAGTGCTGGGATTACGGGCGTGAGCCACTGTGCCCAGCTTAAAAGAAACTTCAGGTCATGTGTCCAGTGCTGGATGCAAGTACCAATGGAATTAAAACACAAGTGCAAGTAAGAATGTAACAAGTCAAATGAATAAGGAAGACAAAAAAGTTACAAAGAAAAACAATAAAGACCCAACCATGATATTAACAAATCCTAGGGACATTAACAAGCTCAAGGGGAATCATCTGTTCTTACACGTGAGTAATTTTGGCAGGCAATGATACCATAGTGTTTCATGCTCAGTGCGTAGAACTTAAAATCACTTTGTGAGGCCAGTGTGGTGGCTCATATCCGTAATCCCAGGGCTCCAGGAGGCCGAGGAGGGAGGACCACTTGAGGCCAGGAGTTCGAGACCAGCCTGGGCAACACAATGAGACCCCATCTTTACCAAAAAAAAATTTCTTTTTTTAATTATCTGGGCATAGTGGCACATGTCTATAGTCCCAGTGACTCAGGAGGCTGAGGTGTCAGGATCGCTTGAGCCCAGGAGTTCCAGACCAACCTGGGCAACATGATGAAACCCCCATTGCTACAAAAAAATACAAAAATGCATTTTGGGAGCCCGAAGCGAGCGGATCATTAGGTCAAGAGATTGAGACCATTCTGGCCAATAGGGCGAAACCTCGTCTCTACTAAAAATACAAAAATTAGCTGGGTGTGGTGGCATGCACCTGTAGTCCCAGCTACTTGGGAGGCCAAGGCAGGAGAATCACTTGAACTCGGGAGGCAGAGGTTGCAGTCAGCCGAGATCGTGCCACCGCACTCCAGCCTGGCGACAGAACAGGACTCCGTCTCAAAAAAAAAAAAAAAAAAAAAAAAAAAAAACAACCAGAAATGAGATGGGTGGGCTGGTGCACACCTGGAATCCCAGCTACTTGGAGACTGAGGTGGGAGGATTGTTTGAGTACAGGAGTTTGAGGCTGCAGTGAGCTATGATCATGCAACTACACTCCAGCCTGAGTGACAGAGTGAGACTCTGTCTTAAAAAATAATAATAAATAAGTTGTAGCCTCTCAAAGGTTCAAGTACTACACTCAGGGCCCACATTGATGGCACTGGAAGGCCCTTGGCTTGGTGAGGCTTGTGGCAGGGGTCCAGATGACATTGCCAGGCATGTCCCTCTGACTCTACACACAATACCCAGCACAGACCCCACCTGGTGGAGAATCCAGGCCTTTCTCCTTGAGAAGGGTGAACCAAGAGGCCCTGTCTGCACCGCCAGCTGGCAGGAGACAACGGAGGCCTGATTTGAATTTGTCATTGCGTCCCCCAGGGAGAGTGGGAGAATAAAACCCCTTGATCTTTTCATGTGCCAGCCAGGCCCCAGAGCTGGGAGGCTGGCTGCATGGCATCCCCTTGCCTCTCTGAAAACCTGGATCTTATTGCAATCAACAAAGGGTGCTCATGATCAGGGAAAGGGTCTTCTATGGGGTTGAACTGCATTCCTCCAAAAGAGATGTTGAAGTCCTAACCCCTAGGACCTCAGAATGTGACCTTACTTGGAAATAGGGTCTTTACAGAAGTAAAGTTAAAATGAGGTCATTAGGGTGGGTCCCGATCCAATATGATGGGTGTCCTTATACAAAGGGGAAATTTGGACACAGAGACAAACCCACATAGAGGGGAGATGATGTGAAGAAGAGACACAGGGAGAAGGCGGCCATCTGCAAGCCAAGGAGTGAGGCCTCAGAAGTAACCAATCCTGGGCAGGCGTGGTGGCTCCTGCCTATAATCCCAGCACTTTGGGAGGCCCAGGTGGGTGGATCACCTGAGGTCAGAAGTTCAAGACCAGCCTGGCCAACATGACAAAAACAATTTTTTTTTAGAGATAGAGTTTCACTCTTGTTGCCCAGGCTGGAGTGCAATAATGTGATCTCGGCTCACTGCGACCTCTGCCTCCCAGGATCAAGTGATTCTCCTGCCTCAGCCTCCCGAGTAGCTGGGATTACAGGTGCCTGCCACCACCCACACATGTCTAATTTTTTGTATTTTTTTAGTAGAGACGGGGTTTCTCCATGTTGGCCAAGCTGGTCTCAAACTCCTTATCTCAGGTGATCCACCCACCTCGGCCTTCCAAAGGGCTGGGATTACAGGCATGAGCCACCGCACCCAGCCAGGATTCATTACTTCCGAGGCCTTGCTCCTTGGCTTGCAGATGGCCGCCTTCTCCCTGTGTCTCTTCTTCACATTCTCTCCCCGCTATGTGGGTCTGTCTCTGTGTCCAAATTTCCCCTTTGTATAAGGGACATCATCATCACCAATCATCCACATTTTAGAACATTTTTAAACATTTTTGTTTTATTTTAGAACTTTTTAACATTTTAATTTTAGAACATTTTAATAACCTGGAAAGAAACCTCAAAATAATCCATTGCCTAATTCAAGATCATTAAGATTTATTCCTCTGCATGTTTTCCTAAGAGTTTTATAGTTTAAACTCTTCCATTTAGGTCTATCATCCATGTTGAGTTGATTTTTGTATATGGTGTGAGGTGGGGATTCAACTTCATTCTTCTGCTTGTGAATATGGAATTGTCCTGGCCCTACTTGTTGAAAAGACTATTCTTTCCCCACTGAATTGACAACTTGATGGAAATCAATTGACCATAGATATGAGGGTTTATTCTGTACTCTCAATTCTACTCCATTGATCTGAATATCTATTCTTACGCCAGTAGATCATTGTCCTGGTTACAGTAGGTTTGTAATAAGTTTTGAAATTGGGAAGTGTGAGTCCTCCAACTTTGTTCTTTTTCAAGATTGTTTTGGCTGTTCTAAGTTCCTTGAACATTTTCACATGAATTTTAGGATCAGCTTGCCAATTTCTGCAAAGAAGCTAACTGAAATTTTGATAGGGATTGGGTTTAATCTTTAGATCAATTTGGGGAGTATAGACATCTTAACAATATTATTCTTCCAATCCATGAGAATGGGATGTCTTTCCATTTATTTAAGTCTTCTTTAATCTTTCAACCTTTTATTTTTTATAGTGTAAGCTTTGCACTTCTTTTGGAAATATATTCCTAAGTATTTTATTCTTTTTCATCAATTGTAAATGGAATTGGTTTCTTAATTTCATTTCGTTTGTTCATTGCCACTGCATAGGAAATACAATGGATTTTTGTGTATTGATATCATATCTTACCGCCTTGATGAATTCATTTACTAGTTTTAATAGGTTTTTAGTGGATCCCTTAGGATTTTCTACATGCAAAATGATGTCATGTGCAAATAGAGATAGTTTAATTTCTTCCTTTCCAATATGAATGCCTTTTATTTTATTTTCTCACCTAGTTGCCTGGTTATAGGCTTCAGTACAATGTTGAATAGAAGTGGTGGGAGGGAGCATTCTCATCTTCTTCCTGATCTTAGGGGGAAAATATCCAGTCTTTCACCATAAAGTATGATATTGACTGTAAATGCCTTTTATTAGGTTGAGAAAGTTTCATTCTACGCCTAGTTTGTTGAGTGTTTTACTAACCCATGCCTCCCCAAATCCTCCAACACTTACCCAATCAGCTAAATCAGGGGACCCCCCAAATGAATCCCACATGGAGCCCAGCACAGAGCAGGTGTGCAGCAAATAGGATGTTCCTATCTGCTCCTCTTCCCTTTGGCGTTTGAAGTGAATTTGTGAGGAGAAAGAGACAGAGAGGAGCAGAGAGAACAACATTTAATTTGAAGTAACGTGCAATGATAGTGGAATCTCTGGCACAGGCAAAGTTTAGGGGAGATGTTTTGGACCTGTCTCATGGGAATTTAAGGCTGAGTTCTTTGCAGACAATCCTGAACTTGGTATGAAGAGTCCTGTTTGTACACAGTGATGGGCGGCTGATGGTTCCCCTGGAGTTATTTCAACAAAACCACAATGGAGCTAATTACCAGGATCTGGGAGGCTCCTAGGCAGAGGTTGGTCTGGCAGAAAAGGAAGAGGAGGGTGGCAGAGTGGGAAGAACCCCCTCCCCCACAACTCTCCTGAAGAAGCAGCAAATGTTCATCGAACTTTTCACCCAACAATGACTCACACCCTCCGTGTGCGTGCCAGTCACCACGATCAGCAGACAGGAAGGAGACCCAGAACCTACCATGTCCTACCTCCCAATCTGAGTGTTTTTCACAGTGTGGATCTTGGAGGGTTGAGCCATGCCCCTGGGGACAACATTCTCTCCTTGGTTCTCTTCAAGCCTTGGCCTGCAGGAAGGCTTAGCTTGGTGCTATTGTGTCTTTAATACCTTTCTAACACGCGTCCATTTCCTGGGGCTGTCCAGAGTCTGCGACAGCATCAGACTAGAATGTTCTGTTCTTGGCTTGGCTGCACGCAGTGGCTCACGCCTATAATCCCAGCACTTTGAGAGGGGGAGGTGGGAGGGTCATTTAAGCCCAGGAGTTCGAGACCAGGCTGGGTAACATAGGGAGAGCCTGTCTCTACAAAAAATTTAAAAATTAGCCAGATGTAGTGGTCTGTGCCTTTCGTCCCAGCTACCTAGGTAGCTGAGCTGGTAGGATCACTTGAGCCCCAGGAGGTCGAGACTGCAGTGAGCTGTGATTGTGCCATTGCACTCCAGCCTGGGTAACAGAGTGAGGCCCTGTCTCGGAAAAAAAAAAAAAAAAAAGAATTTTATAATTTTCTGTTCTTGTTGTATTGACTTGTAGGATCATCTTTTGTTTCCGGCTAGGGAACCATAGTTTTCTCATTTACAGTGACCACATTTTTTTTTTTTTCTTTAGACGGAGTTTGTTTCTTATTGCCCAGGCTGGAGTACAATGGTGCGATCTCGGCTTACTGCAACCTCCGCCCACCGGGTTCAAGCAATTCTTTTGCCCCAGCCTCCCAAGTAGCTGGGATTATAGGCACCTGCCACCACGCCTGGCTAATTTTTTTGTATTTTTAGTAGACACAGGGTTTTGCCATGTTGGCCAGGCTGGTCTCGAACTCCTGGCCTCAGGTGATCTGCCCACTTTGGCCTCCCAAAGCGCTGGGATGACAGGCGTGTGCCACCGCGCCCAGCCTACAGTGACCACACTTACCAGGAATCCTTTTTTGGGTCTGCACCTGGTGGCAGGTTGTTGACATAGTGTGATTAATTTCATCCTCCAGACAGCCCTAAGGGACCAAGACTTTTTTTTTTTATTTTTTATTTTTTTGAGACAGAGTCTTGCTCTGTCGCCCAGGCAGGAGTGCAGTGGTGCGATCTCGGCTCACTGCAAGCTCCGCCTCCTGGGTTCACGCCATTCTCCTGCCTCAGCCTCCCGTGTAGCTGGGACTACAGGCACCCGCCACCAGGCCCGGCTAATTTTTTGTATTTTTAGTAGAGATGGGGGTTTCACCGTGTTAGCCAGGATGGTCTCGATCTCCTGACCTCGTGATCCGCCCGCCCTGGCCTCCCAAAGTGCTAGGATTACAGGCGTGAGCCACCATGCCCGGCCGGGACCAAGATTGTTATTATCCCCATTTACAGACAGGCAAACTGAGGCACAGCTAGAGTAGGGAGATACGCAGGAAACAAACAAACTGGCCAAAATATAAAATCATTCCAAATCATGATAAATAATCCGATACTGAAGTGAAGATGATCATGTGGCCACCTCAGTGAGATGGTCTGGGAGGGTCTCCCAGAGACTCGAAAAGCAAGGAAGAACAATTGGCCTTGAGAAAAGCAGGAGGAACAGCATCCTGGTCAGGAGGAACAGACAGTGCAAAGGCTCTGTGGCAGGACCTTAGCTGGTGTGTTGGAGGCACAGCAAGGAGGCCCGAGTGGCTGAAGCAGAGTGAGCGAGGGTGAGAGAGGGAGGGGAAGGGGGTAGGTTATGCAGAGCTTGGTGAGCTGTGGGAAGAGCTTAAGCTTTTACTCCAAGTAAGATATCTCCTATCTCCTCCCAGCACTGTTAACTCCAGGAATTTTTGTTCTGTTGCCCAGGCTGGAGTGCAGTGGTGTGATTAGAGTTCACTGCAGCCTCAACCTCTCACATCCAAGCGATCCTCCTACCTCAACCTCCCAGGTAGCTGGGATCACAGATGTGCACCACCATGCCCAGCTAACTTCTAAAACTTTTTGTAGAGACGGGGTCTCCCTATGTTGCCTAGGCTAGTCCCAAATACCTGGGCTCAAGCCATCCTCCCGCCTCAGCCTCCTAAAGTGCTGGGCCAAAGTGCCTGGCCAACTCCAGGGATTTTAAAGACTGTTTTGTTTACTTCTGTTCTCCCCAGCACTTCAAACAACCTGGGAGGGGGGCCGAATGCATGGCCTGAACAGATGGGTTTCCCAAGCACATGGTAGAATGTATTTTTTTTTTTTTTTTTTTTTTTTTTTTGAGACAAAGTCTCACTCTGTTGCCAGGCTGGAGTGCAGTGGCGCTCAGCTCACTACAACATCTGCCTCCCGGGTAGAAGCGATTCTCCTGCCTTCTGAGTAGCTGGGACTATAGGCACGCGCCACCACGCCCAGCTAATTTTTGTATTTTTAGTAGAGACGGGGTTTCACCATGTTAGCCAGGCTGGTCTCAAACTCCTGAGCTCAGGCAATCCACCTGCCTCGGCCTCCCAAAGTGCTGGGATTACAGGTGTGAGCCACCATACCTGGCCAATGTATTTTTTGTTTGAGAGGGAGTCTCACTCTGTTGCCTAGGCTGGAGTGCAGTGGTGTGATCTCAGCTCACTGCAACCTCCGTCTCCCAGGTTCAAGCAATTCTCCTGCCTCAGCCTCCTGAGTAGCTGGGACTACAGGCATGCACCATCACACCCGGCTAATTTTTGTATTTTTAGTAGAGACAGAGTTTTGCCATGTTGGCCAGGCCGGTCTCGAACTCCTGACCTCAGGTGATCCACCCACCCTGGCCTCCCAAAGTGCTGGGATTACTGGCGTGAGCCACCGCGCCCAGCTGCTACAATGTATTTTAATTCTGTTTTTGATGTATTTAGTCTGTTTTCTTTGACTACTGACAAAATCCCTCAGAGGTACTAGTGGTTGTCCCCCTTTTCCAGATGGGGACAGCTAGGCTTACAGTGTTGTGGCCACTTGTTCAAGGTCACTCCCCAAACAGGTCACTGGGCTGGGGTTCGTGACATGATCAGCCCCTCCACGATCAGCCATCTCATTTTACTGTGTCTCAACCAATTATGCAAGGCTTGAGCACCCACTGTACATGACAAACCACGCCAAGCATTTGTACACAGACCGACCCATTTGATCCTTCACGATGGGATTGTGTTCCCATTGCTTGGATGAGAAAACTGAGGCCTGATTGTAAACGGTCAGGTCAGGGTCACCCCGCCAGGAAGAAAAACAAAGTAGGCTCTGCAAACCTGGCCGCTGCACTGGCCGCTGGGAAACTCCGAGCTTAATTTAGGTTCCTTGTTAAATTATTCATTATCTCCTCTCTCTTCTCCTGTTTATGACTTCCGCCTTATCATTTTGTTCCCCGGGTTAATGCTTTTTGTTTATCTGCATTTTTGGCCCGGAATGAATGAATCAACAATTTTGGAGGAAAAAAAAAAAATCTAAAGTTGAGTTCCTCTGTTGGGCACCAGGTCTTCTCCAAATATGTGCCTTGAGAAAATAAATGCTTTCGACGTGATCAAAACACAAGGACTGATGTGCAACCTTGTTTGGTGGCTGTGAGCCCTCCAACCCCCTTACCTTTGTCAATATCCCCCTTTTATTTTTTACTTCTGCTCTGTTTTTTTTTTTTTTTTTTATTTTTTATTTTTGAGATGGAGTCTCGCTCTGTCGCCCAGGCTAGAGTGTGCAGTGGCGTGATATCGGTTCACTGCAACCTCCGCCTCCCGGGTTCAAGAGTTTCTCCTGCCTCAGCCTCCCAACTAGCTGAGACTACAGGCACCTGCCACCACGCTCGGCTAATTTTTGTATTTTTAGTAGAGATGGGGTTTCACCATGTTGGCCATGCTGGTCTCGAACTCCTGACCTCAAGTGATCTGCCCACCTTGGCTTCCCAAAGTGCTGGGATTACAGGCATGAGTCACCAGGCCTGGCCTCTTTTTTCTTATTATTCCATCTTCAGGCACCAATGGCAGCCAGGCAGCCACATAATAGCAATTCATCATCACACCCTCCTTAGGAGCAGGGGCTACCTTGCCCCATTTTACAGATGAGAGCTGAGATCTAGAGGCAAATCCATTCTACAGATGGGGAAAGTGAGGCTCAGGGTCTCGCACAGCAAGTCAGTGTTTTAGCTGGGTTCCAACTGTGGCTCGTCCTGACTCCAGGGAAGCAGGGGATGGTAATTAGGTGAGATCTGTGTAAAGTGCTTACTCTATAAGAAGTGCTCCATCATCCATTCATTCATGTGTTCAACCTACACAGAGGGATCTCTGGAGCCACACTGCAGTGTAACTAGAATAAAAACGGGATAATGGGATCAGGCGCGGTGGCTCACGCTTGTAATCCCAGCACTTTGGGAGGCCGAGGTGGACGGATCACCTGAGGTCAGGAGTTCAAGACCAGCCTGGCCAACATGGTGTAACACCGTCTCTAACAAAAATACAAAAATTAGCCAGGCGTGGTGACAGCACGCCTGTAATTCCAGCTACTCCGGAGGCTGAGACAGGAGAATAGCTTGATTCCAGGAGGCGGAGGTTACAGTGAACCGCGATCACGCCACTGCATTCCAGCCTGGGCGACAGAGTGAGACTCCGACTCAGAAACAAACAAAAAACAACAAAAAACCGGGATAATGGGATAGAGCGGAGTGGGGCGTGGCTGGTAGCTGTTGTCAGGGAGGGCTTCTCCCAGGCGCTGCTTATTTGAGCAGAAATTGTAAAGATGAGAAGGGGAAGATCTTGGATGCTCGTTAGAGGAACTGTAAGAAGCTGGCTGAGGCGGGAGGATCACCTGAGCCCAGGAGTTTGAAGCTGCAGTGAGCTATGATCATACCACTGTACTGAGGCCTAGGTGGCAGACCCCATCTCTTAAAAAGCGAAGAAGGAGCAGCTGGTTTTTCTGGAGCATTGACATGGCGGGGGGGAGGGGGACAGGGTAGTGGGCGCTAATGTGAAACGGCCAGCTGCAGAGAGGAGGCGGGATTTTATTCCAAGGGTACTGGGGAGCCCTGGCAGAGTTTAGAGCAGCGCACAGAAAGTGCCATGCTCTTTGCACCCAGGACGCCAGGGCTCCCGCACGGACAGTAGCCCCAGGGGCCCTTCCCGCCGCCGCCCCCACCACCACCACTGCAGCCGCGCACGTGTCCCGCGAAGCCCCGCGCCCCACGTGCTCTCGCGGCCCTTTAAACACCCCGGGGCCACGTGACCGCGCTGTGCAGTCCCATTGGCGGGGGGGCGTGGCGGCCGCGCGGCTGCGCAGTGACGCGCACGGGCCGGCCCTGCCCCCGACCTGGCGGCGGCGGCGGCGGCGCTGGCGGAAGGGATGACGTCACCGGCTGGGGGGGCGCGCGAGCCGGCGCGAGGGGAGCGCGAGCCGCAGTGAGTGTCCTCGCGCCGCCCGCCCGGCAGCCCGGCCGGCGCGCGCACGCCGCGAGCCGCTGGCGCTCGGGCTCCGCTCGGATCCCATGCAACAGCCAGGATGTGAAGCGGGGCAGAGCCGGGGGAGCCCAGCCCAGCCAGCCTCCAGGTAAAGCCGAAAAAAAAAAAATCATGGATTCGAGGAAAAAAAAATGCAGGCGCTCCAAGGGGGGTCTTGGAGGCAGCCGAGTGGGCAGCGCGCCGGCTTTGTGCCGGGGAAGCCTGCACGGCCATTGTGCTCGGAGGATGCTCGGCTGCAGCCAGTTGCACGCCCAGCCGCTGCGCCCCGGTAGCTGCGCCCGGACAATGCCCCGAGGGACTGGGCCGGGGCCGCGCTGGGGGCGCTCGGCAGGCGGGGCTGGGGGGCTTCGTCCGCGGCGTGGGAGGGGGCTGGGCTGGAAGCGCCCGGAGCGCGGCGTTGGAAGCTGCCCAGCGCCGCCGGCTGCACCACCCCGGGCTGCGGGCGGGGCAGAGGCGCGGAGGGGGGCGCGCGTGTGTGCGGAGCGGGTGCCGGCCCCGGCGGCGCCCGGCCTGGGTCCCCGGGCGGGTCCTGGAGGCAGGGGGCGCTGTGCCGGAGGATGGGGGGCGTGCAGGCGCCCCGGAGCGGAGAGGAGCCGGGACGGGTGGCTCGAGGCGGGGTGGCTCCAGGGCTGCTGCGCCCGCCGCCTTCCCTCTCCAGGTCCCCCTCCCCTGGAGACCCCCGAGTCTACGCCGTCTCCCCTGGCACACTCCGGGCCCTGTCGTTGCCTTATGGGAGGTCGCCCCTCCGGCACTCGGGCATTGCCCCACCCTTCTGCGGCCCCGGCGCCCCCTTCCAGCCTCCCCACCCAGGGGCGAGCCTCAGCCCCCAGCCCCAGGGGCTCTGGCAGGCAGACGCGCACGCCCAGCACCCCAGTCTCCCCTCTGCGCTGGGGGCCCCGTGGGGATCCCGAGAGTGGGGAAGCCGGCCCTAGAACCGCCAGCCCCGCGAGTTCCGCACTCCCCGGGAGCCCCCTGGGGGCTGCGAGGGGGAGGGGCGGTGACGTCATCCCGGGGGGCGGGGCCGTCGGCACCGGGTTAAAGGGGGCGCGGGGCGTGCCCTGAGGGGAGCCCCTCAGGTTAGAGTGCCCGCGCCGTGGGTGCGAGGGTTCGGCCGGGCTGCGGCCAAGTTCACCGCTCTTTATGGGAATCTCTCCTAAAATTAAGATCCTCCCTTCGGACCTCCCCCTACAAATCCTGGACATTTCCCACCAATTCCCCCCCTTCCCAAATTGGGGAACTCTCCTTTGGCCGCTTTCTCTCCAGAATCCTCAAATCAGGGAACCTTTCCCACAAACTGGAATTCTTTTTTTCGACCACACCCCCCGCCCCAAATCTGGGACCACCTCCTTCGGTTGACCCTCTTTCCCCAATCTCAAATCGTCTTCTCGTGGGTCCCTAAATATGCAGCTTCCAAGAACGCCCCTTCCTCTGCAACCCTTCTTCAAATCCAGTCACCTCCTGGGACCTCATTCCCCCAAATTAACAAACCTTCCAGCGCCACATGGGGGTGCCTTGCCTCCCCCTTCTGGGCTCAGCTGGGATTCCCCTTACCCCCTCCCGTCACAACCTAGGGGAGCCCCCTTCTGAGCATGGGGTCCTGCTGCCTCTGGCCGAGCCCCTAAAAACACATCCCGGCAGCCGCGGCTGGTGAAGCGGGTGTCCGGGGTGTCCGAGGTGTCCGAGTCCCGGCTGAGCAGTAGGGATAATACCTAGAAGCGGGAGGAGGCAGGAAGAGACCCCTAGGGTCCCAAGGACAGGGACCCACCCGCTCCGGGCTCCCGTCCGCCACCACCCGGACTTTGGCTGCTGGGATTCTGGCCTCCTCTGGGTGCCCCCCTATCGCTGCTGCTCTTGGGGTGCCTCTTTGTCTGGGGCGTCCTTCTTCCCTCTTTCTGCCGCCTTTCGCCCGGGAGAAGGAAGCCAGCCCGCGCCTCTGCTCCTGAGATACCAGCGGCAGCTGCTGGAGCGTTTATTAATGGCCCAGGGACTTGGTCGAATCTGCCATTTGCATAAGTCCCCTCCCCCTCCCAGGGTCCCTTCCTTTGTGCCCCCTCCCCCTGCCAATCGCGCCTGCCTTCTGTCCCTCTGCTCTTCTTTCTCTGCCAGCTGATATTTTGGCGGTGGAAGGCAGGCAGCTGGGGCTGGGGGCGGCTGCTTCCCGCCCTCAAATCCCACAGCCCCCCAGCTTGGGCCTGACTGAGTCCCCACCTGGGCATCCCCCCCACCCCCCTGCTGCCCTCCACAAAGCCTTCCGTGGGGCATCTCTTTCTGGCTGGCAGGCTGGCGGAGTCTTCATTCTTCCCCTCCAGAAAGCAGGGTCCTGCCCTGTTCCCCAGGCCCGGGGGACACCCTCATCATGACGGTGCACTTCTGCATGGGGGCTAGGCCTCCCAGCCCCCTGGGGGCCAGCGCCCGCCATACTGCATCACCCTGAGAGTTGTTCTAATTGGGCTCAGGCAAACAAAACGTCGCGGGAGACCCAGGCTGCCTGGTGAGCTCACGCACTTTTCTATTTCTGCCACCCTGGCCGATGACATCGCCCCTATCCCCCCAGGGGGTGACAGAGACTGGTACTGTCAGTGGCCGTCCAGAGATACCGTCCCGAGAGGCGGTGGACTGGCCCGCTCCCCACTCCCCGCAGGAGATGGGTGACAGGTCATTTTGGTGTGGCCCGGCTGTGGTGCTGGAGGGTGCTGCTGGTTAGCAGGTCAGCTCCGGGGATGATTTCCCCCCTCACCAGGAAACCTTGAGAGCCTCTGAAGTCTGCGTGAGGTGGCGACGGAGAAGGGGACATTCAAACCCCAGGTTCCTGCCTGCTGCCAGCAGAGAAAAAAAAAAATCACTCGTTATACCCCGGTTGAGCGTTCAGTGCGCCTTTTCCCTGCCTTCCAGGGGATTTCAGGCATCGTCCAGTGTCCATGGACCCTGCTTGGAGACACAAGTCCATTTTCCCCCAATTTCCACCGTGGAACAGGGGGAAGCTTCGTGGATGCCAGGGATTTCGTGGTAGCATCTGGGTGGGCAGACCTGGAGCCATCACTGTGCACCTATTTTTTTCTTCTTTGGGTCACACAGAGCCTGGGGCTCTGCCTGGGTTTCCCAGCCCTGGTACCAGTCTGGAGGCAAATCTATCTCTGCTCATCAAACGTCTTTCTGGGAGGTGACTTGGTTTCCCCTTCTGCCTTCGGGGTTGGCGTTGAACAGCGGTTCACAGATGTCTGAGGGCAGCGCTCACCTCCACTTGCCAAGACGGGGAGACCTGTGGCTTCGCTGATTATTCCAGCGGCTGCATGGCCCCAATACAGTAGTTAGCGGGATGGCTGGAGAGGGACGGGCAGGGACGGGCAGGGACGGTGTGGTGTGACTTGGTGGCGCGACGTGGCATTTCTACCCGAGCGCCCCGTGGCCCCGCGTTCACCTGCTTTCTGTGACGGTGCAGCCGCCGTGTGCGTGGGGAAAGAAGCGGGGCGTGGAGAGAGTTCGGGATGGGGGCGAGCGGGAGGGAAAATCCTAAAAATAAAAAGGGATATTTATAAACCCAGCGGGTTTGGGGGATAATTGACAAAGCTTAATGTTTTTCGGCTGAGAGCAGTTCCTTCCCCCTGCTACCCATTAGGCTCCATTTGCAGAGTCGGTCGGAGCCACGGGAAGATCTTGAGATGAGCTTTAGGTTTGGCGGGCGCGGTGCCCACCGCTGTGGCCCCCTTCTGGGAGGGTCTCGTGCTTTCTGGAAGGAGGCAGGGGTCCCAGAAAGGGGCACTCCCCAGCTCTCCTCTGCATCCAGGGCAGGCTCCTGGCTCACCTTCCAATGGGTGGGCGTCCTCTTAGAATTTGCAAGGAGGATGAGAACCCCTCTCCGGCAAAGCCTGTGCAGGTTGCCCTTCCTGCGTCCTTCCCTGCGGCAAAAGATGCCCAAGGAGGGGAATTTGAAGAGAGACCACCCCCCGCCGCCCCACCCTCCACCGCTCACCAGGCAGAGTGGCTTAGCCTCCGGTGGCGACAGGAGGAGCGGAGAGTAAGACCTAACTGCTGTTCCTCGCAGGATTCCTGTGGCAAGCTGATATAAAACAAAACAAAAAAACCCCCAAAAATTCACCATGGGTTCACGGACAAAGGCACGTATCTGGGGCTTGAAGGTTTCAAGGGCTTTTTAAACCGTGAATTTTGTCATCTTCACACCTTACCTTGCTCTGGAATCGGAAAGCTGCCGGCTTTCGGCTTGTGGCTTGCGGGGCAGAGGAGAGGGGGTACCGGAAGGTGGTTGAGGCTCAAATGCATGTCATCTTATCACCAGGTGACATTCTGAATTGAGGAAGGGGGACCACGGAGAGAGGAAGTGAAGCGTAGGGGATGTGATCGAGGGAAAGGGTGGCTGTTGTCTCACACAGACAGTGGCAGCCCCAAAATGTCTAGGAAACAGGTGACACCCGGGTGTCTCTAACCCTGAGGTTCAAGAGTGTGGAGTGTGTGGTTTCCCCCCGCCCCCCCTTTTCCTTTAAAGAAAGAAAAGACTCTCAACCAAAAAGGGAAGAAAAAAAACCCCGGCGTACCATTTCTGTCTTGTCTCTAGCTGATATTTGAGAAGCGCTGGGGAGGGGGTTGTGTGTGGGGAATTTGAAAAATCAATTGGCTTACACTTCTGCAAAGGCGAAAATTAACGGGTAGGAGTGATTCACGGACAGGCCCTCCACTTTCACATCGCTTTATTTTTGTCTCTCTCTCTTTTTCTTTTTCCTCCTCCTCCTCCTCCTCCTTGGAGCTGCCGGTCCCCCAACATCGTGGCCTGGCCAGACTGGACCTGGGGGCTGGTGCTATTCTGGGCTAGCCCTGGAATCCCCTCTTCTGTTCCCCGGAATCAAGGCACACTCAGCACCCCGCGGAGGCCGAGGGGATATTCCACATCTGAAAATAAACCCAGGTTTCTGTGCGGCTTCCTGTTTCCTTCTGATTCCCACGGATCCCACCCTGGTTGGGGGTTCAGAGCTTGGATTTTTGGATCATGGGGACTTCCTCCTCCCGTCCCCATCGCCGTAACTGGGGCTGGATCACAAATGTCCCGTTTCATGGGGACAGAGTTCGTCTCGTACTCTATGTTACCTGGGTGGCCTTGCTCCTTCTAAGTTGTTTTTGATCTTTGCCATAAGCCCCTTGTAGGAAGGGCCAGGTGTCTCCTGTTCCCTCCACCTGGAGAACTGAAAATTCCCCTTTTTCTCCTAGATCTCACCTGCCTGCCTTCCTTCCTTCCTTCCTGGATGACTTCCCCTCTGTCCTTTCAGTTCTCCGTGCAGGAGCTTCCTCACTTACAGAATGAGGTTACCCCTCTGGGTTCCAGGTCAGAGCCCTGACTTGAGCCACCGGCCCCAGTTGAGCTGTGCAAACTAGGGCGGGTTGCCTGACCTCTCTGTGTTCTCTCATCTCTAAGATCAGTACAGTCGCAGTCCGCGTCGCGGCGAGCCTTGACATGAGATGCTGTGAGTAACGCGCCTCCCCTGGCTCTCAACGCGTCCGCTGTCAGTCGCATGCATCCTTCCTTCCGCTCTGGACACCCAGACGGGTATCCGGCGGGCGGAGAAGCCACGGCTCTGGAAGCCTGGGACCCTCGGATGAGGCAGGCTGTGGGGAGAGAGGCTGGGAGGATGGCCCATCGTCGCGCTGTCACGTGGGTAATTGAGAGTTAGCGGAAATTCAGGGGTTCTGGAGAAGCGAGGTTGGCGCGTCTCTGTGTGTATAATTTAATGCCGCTTATAATTAACCCCCGTGATCAGCAAATGAGGGGATGTCGGGGGGATAATAACAGCTGCTCCAACTATTTAGAGTTGGCGCCCCGTGCCAGGCCCTCTGCTAAGTAAGCAAGTCAGTAGCATCCTCGTCTCCTCCAACCTGCCATCCCCTGTCAGCGGAGTTGCTGTGATCTGAGCCCTATTTTGCAGAGAGGGAAACTGAGGCACAGGGAGGGGCCTCCACTGGCCTGAGGTCACTTCACACAGCCCACAAGCTGTTGGCTGCCACAACCTGGATTCCTGACGCCTGGAAGGAGCTCTGCCCGATTGTCAAGGTTGTTTGTTTGGATAGCAGTCCATCTGCTGAGGGGACCACCTAAATCGCTACAGAGATAACCCCCCGCCCCACACACACACCCCAGGGCTCTCGACTGCCTTTTCTCAGAGGTTAAGAGCAAGGATGCTGGATTGAGGCTGCACGGGGTTCAAATCCCGGCTCTGCCAACTTGTTGGCTGTGTGACCTGGAGCAAGTTGCTCAACCTCTCTGTGCTTCCATTCTCCTCATCTGTCTATTGAGAAGAGTAATAGTGCCCAACTGGAGGGATTGTTAGGAGGAAGAAATGAGTTAACGTGTGTAAGCACAGATCCAGAACGGCACCTAGAATGTAGCCGCTGCCTCTACTCTGTTTTTGTTATTATTTTTGACAACATGGGAGCTACGTTGATATGTTGAAGGACCTGCCCAAGAGGGGCTCTCCAGTGTCCGCCCCCGCCCCGCTACCCCGCCCTCAGCCCCCCGATGGGGTCCAGCACCAGGGAGATGTCAGGATGACTCAGCCACTGCAAACTGGGGCGTTCCCCTTCACTGGCTGCTTAATCAAGGCCGCCCCACTTCTGCGGCAGGACTGGGCGCCTGGCAGGAGCTGAACCATAGGGGGGCCCGGATGGTGGACAGGGAGGACACGTGGCTGCCTTGGGAGCTCCGGGCACTCCAGAGACTCCAGATGTGGCTCCCAACTTCCAGAGCCCCTGGTGGGCCCGAGTGATCACCAAAGGGGGGAGTTTGGGGGGATTTGGGGCTTTGACAGCAGTCATTTGATGGGCACTCAGGAAAGTGATCGGTTGACAAGCATGGTGTGCGAGCGAGCATGCATGCATTCATTCGAATATTCACCAGTTCACTCATTCATTCCATCAGGATTGCTGGAAACCTGCTGCTAAGGAACTTGGGAGCCAGAATCTAAGCAGCTGTGGGGCCTGGGCTAGTAATAAAGCTGTTCTGTGCCTCAGTTTCCTGATCTGTAAAATGGGTGCTTTGACATTGCCTCTATCATGAGTGGAGACAGATGAACAGGTGTGGGGGGCACCAGGGACAAAGACTGAGAGTGGCACCTACTGCTTTGTGGCTGGAGGTGAGGGGGGCACAAACAAGAAGAGGAGAGTTGACTTTAGCTGGGGAAGACCACACAGGTCCCCCCACCCCAAGGAGTTCGAATCACAGTGTGTGTGTGTGTGTGTGTGTGTGTGTCAGGACTCACACTGTTATGCTCAGGCTGGAGTGCAGTGATGCCATCATGGCTCACTGCAGTGTCTTAACTCTTGGGCTCAAGCAATCCTCCCACCTCAGCCTCCCAAGTAGCTGGGGACTATAGGTGTCCACCAGCATGCCTAGCTGACTTTTGTATTATTATTATTATTTTTTTTGTAGAGATGGGTTTCACCATATTGCCCAGGCTGGTCTCGAACTCCTGGGCTCAAGCTATCTGCCTGCCTTGGCCTCAGAAAGTGCTGGGATTCCAGGTGTGAGCCTCCACACCTGGCGAATTGGCATTTTTAATTTATTTTTTACTTTATTTTATTTATCTGAGACGGTCTTGCTGTGTCGCCAGGCTGGAGCACAATGGCGTGATCTCAGCTCACTGCAGTCTCTGCCTCCTGGGTTCAAGTGATTCTCCTGCCTCAGCCTCCCAAGTGGCTGGGATTACAGGCACCCGCCACCACGTCTGGCTAATTTCTGTATTTTTGGTAGAGATGGGGTTTCACCCTGTTGGCCAGGCTGGTCTCAAACTCCTGATCTCAAGTGATCCGCCTGCCTTGGCCTCCCAAAGTGCTGGGATTACAGGCGTGAGCCACTGCGTCTAACAAATTGCATTTTTTAGATGTGCAGCCAGAGTTCTCTGAAAGCCCACAGAGCTGGGCTGCCAACATCAGGATCAACAGAAAACCTGGAACGTTGGAAATGCTTCTTGGAACTGCTGTCAGGCCAAGGCCCAGAGAGGGAGAGCAACTTGCCCAAGGCCGCACAGCCACACCTGCCTGCCTGCTGCTGGGCCTTGCGCAGGAGGATGGAAGGGACCCCTTTCACCAGTCCAAAGGGAGAAACCGAGGCAGGAAGCCATGGCAGGTGTGTGATTCTCAAACCATAACGCCTGTCAGGGCTGGAGTGTCCGCTCCAGTGGGTCGTGTGGGCCAAAAAGTCTCCTTCAACCTCCAAGGAAGCCCTGCACGGCTCCAGGGCCCAATCTGTTGGTTTTTCCAAGGAAAAGCAGAAATCTAGATTTTAAGTAAAATTGCCCAATTTTGGCTGGGCGTGATGGCTCACGCCTGTAATCCCAGCACTTTGGGAGACCAAGGCGGGCAGATCACCTAAGGTCAGAAGTTTGAGACCAGCCTGGCCAACATGGTGAAACCCCGCCTCTACTAAAAATACAAAAATTATCTGCGCATGGTGGTGCATACCTGTAATCGCAGCTACTTGGGAGGCTGAGACAGGAGAATCACTTGAACCTGGGAGGTGGAGGTTGCAGTGAGCTGGGATCATGCCGCTGCGTTCCAGCCTGGGTGATAGAGTGAGACTTTGTCTCAAAAAAAAAAAAAAAAATTGCCCTATTTTAACATCCTTGGGTTAACATGACGCAGTAGTACAGAAATCCAGGGCCACCGTGGACTTTGACCCCTTCCCCAACAATGAAAAGTTGCGTGACCTCTGACACCTCCATTGCCATCCATGGGCCTCAGTTTCCGGGCCTGTGAAATGGGTTTAAGACTCCCAGCCACCTCCGCAGTTGTTTAGCGGCACCAGCGTGATAGCTTACAGAGAGTGCTGAGAACAGGGCCTGGGCCAGCGTCCGCGCTCGATAAACGTTGGCTCTGATTATATTAATATTGGTCATAATGATAAACTTGATTTAAATTAAATGCTGCGTAGAAGGAAGCCGGCTGTCCCGCGGGGCAGGGCTGTGAATTATCTACTGGCGGCAGGACCTGCCTCTCCATCCCTCGTTCTTTCTGTAGCGTACTCGTTTGCTCTCAGGGCTGGAGCCCCCGGGTTACCAGTATTATTCGTTGAGTGTACTGCTGTGGTTCTCAACCAGGGTCACTTTTGCTCCCCTGGGCACACTTGGCGACGTCTGGGCACACTTGGCGACATTTTTGGGTGTCATGTCCTGGGAGTGCTTCTGGTATGGAGTGGGTGGAAGCCAGAGATGCTACTTAACTCCGTGTAATGGCCAGGATGACCCCATCCCAGAGAATGACCCCACCCTCATGTCCACTGTGCTGAGATTTAGAAACCCGAATTTTGCCAGGTATGGTAGCTCACGTCCGTAATCCCAACACTTTGGGAGGCTAAAGCGGGAGGATTGCTTGAGCCTAGGAGTTCAAGACCAGACTGGGCAACATAGTGAGACCTCATTTCTACAAAAAACTTAAAAAAAAATCAGCCGAGGGTTGGGGTGCACACGTATGGTCCCAGCTACTGGGGAGGCTGAGGTGGGAGGATTGCTTGAGCCTAAGAGTTTGAGGCTGCAGTGAGCTATGATTGCACCACTCCACTCCAGCCTGCGCAGCAGAGCAAGGCCTTATTAAAAAGCCTGATTATGTCGACCCAAGCAGGAGAGAATCAGGCAGTGGTGCCTTTATCCTGGTCCACCCCCACATCCAGATCGCTAATGGGTTCCTTCTGCGCATCTGTCCTGGTTCCACCGCCCCATTGATTATTGGAAGTGGGTAATTGCCCCTGTCGGATGAATTCTAGAGAGTGTGAACTGCCGGGGTTTCTGGCGACAGTGCTGGCTTCACCTCCCAGGTATCAGCAGGGTGCAGAGAGGCTGCCAGTTCCCAGGACTTTTTCTCTTGGCCCCACCTGGCCCTGGGAGCCCAGACTCTGGCCCTGCTGGGGAAGGGCATTGGGGGTCTGAATGCCCCAGGTTCAGATCCTGACAAAGGCCCTCCCTGGCTGTGTGAGATGACCTCATTATTTTCTTCCCCTGAGCCTCGGTTTTCTCATCTGTGAAATGGGGACGAGTCTTGCCTGCTGCATCACTGGGAATTCAATGGTGTCATGTTGATAATGGGGCCAGGAGCCCAAGGTGCACAGGAGGAGCCAGATGAGTCTACCCTCCCTCCCCCTAGCTTCGTGAACCGTTAGGGGTGATGAGGTTGGAACCTCAAACCCACATTCTCCAAACAGCTGCAACAGAGGAGAACTAACCCAAGCGGGCGGAAAGTCCCCCGTGGTGGGGGTCGTTAATGCTCCGCCGTCAGTACCAGTGTGCCTGGCCCTGTGTTTTCTCATTTCATCCTCAGAACTGCCCTGAGAGGTGGCAGGTGTCCCCTTGTCTTGCAGATGGGGAAACTGAGGCACAAAGGAGGGTTGAGAACTGGGAATGACAAGCCCTTTCTTGTCAGGTTTACAGAGGTGGTGTTTCTGTACACGATGTCTTTTCTGCACTCGTGGAGGCTGCACCCAGGCCCAGCTTCGTGGGGCCCCTGCAGTCACTCGGGGGCCCACGATCAGAAGGGGCTGCGTTTAGATGAACGCTCTATTGATGCTGTCTGGAAATTCTTGATAATTTTTTTTTCTTTTTTTGAGATGGAGTCTTGCTCTGTCACCCAGGCTGGAGTGCAGTGGCGCTATCTCGGCTCACTGCAACCTCCACTTCCTGGGGTCGAGAGATCCTGCCTCAGCCTTCCGAGTAGCTGGGATTACAGGCATGTGCCACCATGCTCGGCGGCTAGTTTTTGTATTTTTAGTAGAGACAGGGTTTCAGCATGTTGGCCAGACTGGCCTTGAACTCCTGAGATCAGGGGATCCACACACCTCGGCCTCTCAAAGTGCTGGGATTCCAGGCGTGAGCCACCATGCCCGACCTGGAAATTCTTAATAATTTTTTTTTTTTTTTTTTTAAGAAGGCAGAGTCTTGCTCTGTCGCCCAGGCTGGAGTGCAGTGCTGTGATCTCGGCTGACTGCAAGCTCCGCCTCCCAGGTTCACGCCATTCTCCTGCCTCAGCCTCCCAACTAGCTGGGACTACAGGCACCTGCCACCGCTCCTGGCTAATTTTTTGTATTTTTAGTAGAGACAGGGTTTCACTGTGTTAGCCAGGATGGTCTCGATCTCCTGACCTCGTGATCTGCCCGCCTCGGCCTCCCAAAGTGCTGGGATTCCAGACGTGAGCCACCACGCCCGGCCTTAATAATTTTTAAACAAGGAAAACCCCACGGTTTCATTTTGCACTGGGGGCTGCAATTCTGTAGCTGGATTATTAGCCATGATGTAGCCAGAGCCACTTCCCACAGTGGCTGGGAGCAAAGATGTTATCAGCCTGGATGTGTTTTTGCCCCTTACGAGCTGTGTGACTTTGGGGAAGTCACTTTCCCTCGCTGGATGGCACCCTCAGACTCCTCTCTGTGGCCTGCTGGCCTCATCTCTCCTCCTCTTCCCCTCCCCTTTGTCTGTTCCACTCCGTGTACACCTATCCTTCTCCTGTTCCCACCTCCAGGCCTTTGTCCTTGCTCTGCCGGGAGCTCTGTTTCTCGCCAGGCCAACCCTACCCCGCCATTGCCTCCAGCACCCCGTTTTGTTTTCCCTCACAGTTTCGCTCTGTCTGCAACCCCTTTAGGACCTAAGCTCTGCCACACCTCACCCGCCCCTCCAGATCAGCCCGTTTGGCTCCTGGGAGCTGCCGCCTGGCCTGCGTGTACCAGCATCGCCGCGTCTAATGACCTCGATCAGGCAGGTAATGATGGGGAAAGCCCCGCCTCGGCAGCCCCCTGGTCCTGCTCTGAGAGTACTTGGAGTGGGTGATGTTGCAGAGAGAGGCAGCCACAGTGACCTCAACCTCCTGAGTAGCTGGGATTACTGGCACGTACCACCACAGCTGGCTGTATTTTTAGTAGAGACTGGGTTTCACCATGTTGGCCAGGCTGGTCTCGAACTCCTGACCTCAGGCGATCCACCTGTCTCAGCTCCCAAAGTGCTGGGATTATAGCTCAGCTCACTCTGCCCTTGGGCAAGGGAGGCCAGGAGACTGGGTTCCCAGCGGAAATGCTGTGCGCTCTCAGCTACTTGCTCACCCTCTCTGAGCTGATGAATATCCACAGTGTCTGGCAAGAAGTGGTAAGGGCCGGGCGCGGTGGCTCACGCCTGTAATCCCAACACTTTGGGAGGCCGAGGCAGGTGGATCACCTGAGGTCAGGAGTTCGACACCAGCCTGGCCAACATGGTGAAACCCCGTTTCTACTAAAAATACAGCCAGCCGTGGTGGTGCACGCCTGTAATCCCAGCACGTTGGGAGGCCGAGACTGGTGGATCACCTGAGGTCAGGAGTTCGAGACCAGCCTGGCCAACATGGTGAAACCCAGTCTGTACTAAAAATACAGCCGGCCATGGTGGTGTGTGCCAGTAATCCCAGCTACTCGGGAGGTTGAGTCAGTAGAATCGCTTGAACCCGGGAGGCAGGGGTTGCAGTGAGCCAAGATTGTGCCATTGCACTCTAGCCTGGGCAATAGAGTGAGACTCTGTCTCAAAACAAAAACAAAAAAACAAAAGAAATGGTAAGGAATGGCTTTGAGGGTGATGTCTCTGAGTAACTGGCTTCAAGCCAGGGGTCTGAGGACCAGTGTCAGGAGGTCAGGCAACTCTAAAACAGTCTGTGAGATTTCCTGTCTCCTGGGGAGAAGGTGAGAGGCCCAAAGGGGCTGGGGACCCCCAGAAAGTGTGCAATGGTTGGGCCAGATGATTTTAAGAGTCAACCAGTACCCGGGCATGGTGACTCATGGCTGTAATCCCAACACTTTGGGAGGCTGAGATGGGAGGATTGCTTGAGGCTAGGAGATCAAGTCCAACCTGGGCAACACAGGAAGACCCCATCTCTATAAAAAGTAAAAAAATTAGCTGGATGTGGTGGTGTGCACCTGTAATCCCAGCTACTCAGGAGGCTGAGGTGGGAGGATCGCTTGAGCCCAGGAGTTTGAGGCTGCAGTGAGCTGTGATCATGCGCCATTGCACTCTGGGTAACAGAGCGAGACCCTGTCTCTAAAAACAAAAAGAACTGAGCCAGGCCTGATGGATGTTGGGCACCCTGTGTGTCTGGCCAGACAGGTGGAGAAGTTACTGAGGAGCTCACCAGGAATGGGCCAGGGGATCTTTGGGGGATCAGGTTTAGCATTTGAACAGTGCAAGTTTGAATCATGTCTGAGCTGCTCGTTCAGTGTGATCCTGGGGCAGTGGTTTCACCCTCCAGGGCCTCAGTTTTCTCGTCTGCAAAATGGGGGTGAGGCTGTCTCTTGGGTAGAAGGGTCTTGGTATTGGAAGGATCTATGCTAAACACGCTTGGAGTAAGCCCCAAACTGGCTAAGATATCATAAAATACAGCTTGATGATCAGTGCCCTCTGGAAGCAAGGTTGCAGGACCTGCATATGGGGCTTGGGGGCGCTGGGGAGTGGCTGTGTCTGGGGTATTGAGTTGCGCTTGGAGCGTGCCCACTGCAGTGCGGAGAGCAGATTGGCGGGCACCTACGGCAAGCCCTGGGCAGACCGAGTCACAGGGCAGGCTGCCACGCTGGCAGGAGCTGGGCTGGGAGTGCGGGCGGGGCTACCCTTGGACCACCTCAGCCTCAGTGGGGAAACCGAGTCACGTCAATGTCAGCAGGTGTGGTGGGTCAGTTCTGACTCTCTAGGTCTGTGCCGAGGTCGCTCTGCAGGGTCTTTGGACTGTATATCCGGTGCTTTGCCGCCCCATCGCCTAAGGACTAGCTAGCTTGCTTGCTTTCTTTCCTTCTTTCCTTCCTTTTTCTTTTTTCTTTCTCTCTCGTTCTTTCTTTCCTTCTTTTCTCCCTCCCTGTCTCCCTTCCTTCCTTTTCTTTCTCTCTCATTCTCTCTTTACTTCTATCCTCCCTCCCTCCTTCCTTCCTTCTCTTCCCTTCTTTCTCCTTCCTTCTTCCTCTTTTTCTCTTTCTCTTCTCTTCCTTTCTTTTCTTCATTTTGTTTCTTTTTTTTTCTTTTTCTTTTGACAGCATCTCACTCTGTCACCCAGGCTGGAGTGCAGTGGCACGATCATAGCTCACTGCATCCCCAAGCTCCTGGGCTCAGGCGATCCTCCCGCCTCAGCCTCGCAAAGCGCTGGGATTACAGGCATGAGCCACCGTGCCCAGCCAGTACTTGATACATTTTGTTTAGCTGGGATTACAGGCATGAGCCACCGTGCCTAGCCAGTACTTGATACGTTTTGTTTAGCTGGGATTACAGACATGAGCCACCGTGCCTAGCCAGTACTTGATACGTTTTGTTTAAACCCATTCTCTTTTAAAACGTAAGAGAGAAAACTTTGTCTCGCTCTTGTGAACGGAAACCTGGTATGTCCTTGAAGGTACAGCCTTAAAAATAAATGTGATGAGAGCAAAACCAGGGCATTAAATTCTTGCTGCTTTTGTCTCTGTCTGTTCCAGGCTGAAAGCTGAGGCCTGAGCACCCCTGAGGTGTTTAAGGCATCCTAGCACCCACCTGAGGCTTTTAGCCTTAAGCCCGGCACAGAATGACCCCCTTGCTGGTTGGATCAGTATTTTGTTTTGTTTTCTTGAGATGGAGTCTCACTGTATCGCCCAGGCTGGAGTGCAGTGGCCCGATCTCGGCTCACTGCAACCACTACCTCCCAGGTTCAAGCGATTCTCCTGCCTCAGCCTCCTGAGATGCTGGGATTACAGGCATGCGTCACCACGTATGGCGAATTTTTGTATTTTTGGTAGTGACAGAGTTTCACCATGTTGGCCAGGCTGGTTTCGAACTCCTGACCTCCAGTGATCTGCCTGCCCCAGCCTCCCCAGGTGCTGGGATTACAGGTGTGAGCCACCATGCCTGTCCCAGTGTTACTGAATGTGGCTAGAACTGTTTGGGGCATCTCCTGGACTTTCTGGGAGGCTGAGCCCCTTCTGCCTTCGGCCTGAATTTCTTGAACTGAGCGTTGCTTCCCCATGGCCTGGGGAGAAGGTGATTTCTCCCTGAATTCGATTAATGAGCCTATTAAAAACTATTTATTTTCCCTGACAGTTGTTTACTGAGGAGAAGGAGATGAATTGGCCGGTGTCCTCGGTAGGCAGGAGGGAGGCTGAATGGGGGTGCCTGGTGGCTCAGCTCCAGTGCTTGGGGAGCACAGATTGCCGGTGGGGGCCTGTCCTTGGGGATGCCTTTGGCAGAGCCTGTGCTTGGGTCATGGCCACTGCTTCTGACCTTGGAGTCTTTTGGGAGGTGGATGTTCGGATGAGTGAAACCGTCGTCGTGTGGAGGCAGGGGGCCGGCCCCGATGACGTCTCTCTTCTCTTTCCAGGTTAAAATGTCTCAGATGCACTGGTTTGAGACCCAAGACCTGGCCCCATGGCCCACAAGGGATGTTGTGGCGGGATCTCCCAATATCCCATCATATCCCCCCACTCCATAGCAGTTGAACTTTACAATTTTTATCTGGGCACATGGCCACCTGGGAGAAAGAAAACATTTCTCGGTGCCCCTTGCAGCTGTCTGTGCCATATGATTCAATGCTGACCCGTGGTGTAAATAAGCAGGATTTTCTGGAAATGTCTTTCAAGAGAAGTGGCACATGCTCCTCTCTACCTGTCACCTGGAATATGGAGATGATGGCAGGTGCTCAGGCAGCCATATTGGACCATGAGGCAGGTGTCACAGATAAGAATGGGGGATCAAAGAGATGGAAGGGGCCTGGGCCCCAGTGATTGTCAGGGAGGGCAAAATAACCCTGAATGGCCAACCTGGCAGCTTCCCTTAGGTGAAAAGAGAAATCACTCCTTGCTCGTGTTTTTCTGGCATTTGCAATTCAACTGGATCCAAACGGTGGCAGGACATGAACCTTGGGACACCTTCTGGGGATATGGTTCTCCTGGGGATGTGGCTCTTCTTGCCCCTGTGCTCCAGAGACCCCATACTCGAAGTTTTCCAAACAGCGTAAGGATGAGGATGATGGTGAACGACCAAGTGTGATGGGTGCTGACACGGCTCCCAACTCTAGCTGAGTGCCTCGTGGTCCTGTTGAATCTGCACAGCACTGTGAGAAGCCTACAGCCACTGCCCCACTTTCGTAGATAAGGAAACTGAAGCTCAGAGAGGGGATGTGACTTGTGCAGGGTCACACAGCAAGTAGAGTTGAGCTAGGATTGGGCTGACCCCACGCTTTGTGGCAGGGCTGCATCCTGACACGCCTGGGGGCCTCCCCCCTTTAACCCGTGGGTCACTACCTCCTTCTCCTCTCCTCCTCCGTTGCAACCATCAGATCTGGCCCTGGTCTGATCAGCTGCCTCCAGCCTGGGACAGGCCAATAGGGACATGAGAGTGAAAACTGTGTTCCATTCCGTATGCAGAACTCTCCCAGGCACAGGGGTCACTGTCTTCTCCTGGGTCTCCCCAGGTTCCTGCCAGGGGAAGCGGGTTTCAGGTTCAGAGTACAGAGCCTAAGACCCTAAAAATAATACAAGCCAATGTATGCTGAGCACTTACTGTGTGCCGGACCTTGTGCTGAGTACTGTACACAGGCCAGCTTGCTTTCCCTTTTTTTTCTTTCTTTTTTTTGAGGCAGGGTTTCGCTGTGTCGCCCAGGCTGGAGTGCAGTGGCATAGTCTTGGCTCACCACAGCCTCTGTCTCCCGGGTTCAAGCGATTCTTCTGCCTCAGCCTCCCGAGTAGCTGGAATGACAGGCGCGTGCCACCATGCTGGCTCATTTTTGTATTTTCTGTAGAGATGGGGTTTCACCACGTTGGACAGGCCGGTCTTGAACTTCTGAGCTTAAGCGATCCACCCACCTTGGCCTCCCAAAGTGCTGGGATTACAGGCATGAGCCACTGCACATAGCCTTCATTTTTCCATTTTTGTTCTGTTCTCTGCTTCCACCTGGTCCAGCTCCCATCATCACCTGGACCAGCACAGTCACCTCTGATCTGGTTTGACCCCAGCCCTCATTCCCACAGTCTGTCTTCCCACAATGACATCTTTCAGTTCTTGAGTCAGGTCCCATCCCTCCTCTGCCTGTAGCCCTCTATGGCTCTCACCTCTTGGGGGAAAACCCGAAGTCCTCCCTGAAGCCCACCAGGCCTTACACAACCTGCTCCGTCCCTTCCCTGCTGTCCCCTCCTTCCTGTCTCCCCGTCCTCACTCTGCTCCAGCCACACGGGCCTCCTCACTGTTCCTCCAATACGCCAGGCATGGTCCCGCCCCAGGGCCTTTGCACGGTCTGTGCCCTCTGCCTGGAATGCTTTTCCCCAAGCACCTCCCTCCCTGACTTCCTTCACGTCTCAGGTCACTTTTAAATGAGGCCTCCCCGATCACCCTATTTAAACTTGCAGCCTGCCTCGCCACCTAGTTTCCTGTCTTCCCCCTTCTGCTCTCTTTGACTCAAAGCCCTTGCCACCATCTCTCTGTCGAATGCTTTTTTGTTTGTTTTTTGAGACGGAGTTTCACTCTGTCACCCAGGCGGGAGTGCAGTGGTGCGATCTTGGTTTATGCAACCTCCGCCTCCTGGATTGAAGCAGTTCTCCTGCCTCAGTCTCCTTGGTAGTTGGGATTACAGGCATGCGCCACCATGCCCAGCTAATTTTTTGTATTTTTAGTAGAAATGGGGTTTTGCCATGTTGATCAGGCTGGTCTCAAACTCCTGACCTCAAATGATCTGCCCTCCTCGGCCTCCCAAAGTGCCAGGATTAGAGGCGTGAGCCACCACACCCAGCCTTGAATGCTTCATACTCATTATCTGCTTCTCTCCTCCTCCGCCATGTCCATGGCAGCGTCTGCACACAGTAGGGCTCCAGGCATACATTTTGCCTAAACCGCTCTTCCTGAGGCTCTGAAATGCGTGAGGTCTTCTTTTTCTTTTTCTTTTTTTTTTTTTGAGACGGAATTTCGCTCTTGTTGCCCAGGCTGGAGTGCAATGGTGCGATCTCGACTCACTGCAACCTCCACCTCCTGGGTTCAAGCGATTCTCCTGCCTCAGCCTCTCGAGTAGCTGGGATTTATAGGCACGTGCCACCACGCCTGGCTAATTTTGTATTTTTAGTAGATGGGGGTTTCACCATGTTGGTCAGGCTGGTCTCGAACTCCCTGCCTCAGGTGATCCGCCTGCCTCAGCCTCCTAAAGTGCTGGGATGACAGGCGCGAGCACTGCGCCCGGCCGCCTGAGGTCTTTCTGCGGGCTGGAGGCAGTGCTTGCGAGGAGCAGGTGGCTTCCACGTTCTGGCTCTTAACCACCCCCCACCCGGGAGTCGGCCAGTCGGGGCGGGCCCGAGTCGGTCCCCGCGGCTGCTTCTTCCTCCCACCCCCGCATTCTCACCTCAGCCTCCAGAAATAGCCCCTTTAAAATAGCCACGTCCTCGAGTTCCGGGGCCTCTGCCTGCCCACGGACGTGGTGCTGCGCTGACGGGCCAGCCTCCTGAGTGCTGTGGGGTTTTTAAAAATATAGCTGGTGTTAGGTGATTTTTACCTCCCTTTTAAGCCTGAAAAAGCCCAGCCACCAACAGGGCTGTGTGTCACTGTGGATACTCCAGCAAGGCACGGCCGCGAGGGTGTCTGCTGTGCAGAGCTGGGGAGGGCTTCCGCTAAAGGCTAACGCCAGCTCAGGCGGGGACTGTGGGGTCCGCAGTTCCCTGTCAGGTCAGGAAACCTCAGATTTGAGGCTCAGTGCTGCCTCTTGCCGGCTGTGTGACCTCTGGCAACTGTTGAAACCTCTCTGAGCCTCAGTTTACCCAAATGGAAATGGGGACAATTTCACGGTTTGGATAAATGGTTAAATTTCTCTGAGCCTCAGTTTACTTGTGAAATGGGGACATCTCAGGGTTTGGGCAAATAGCTGAACTCAGCCTCAGTTTACCCATGTGGAAATGAAGACAGTTTTGGGGCTTGGATAAATGGTTCCATTTCCATGAGCCTCAGTTTACCTGTTTGTAAAATGAGGACATCTCAGGGCTTGGGCACATAGCGGAACTTCCCAGCCTCAGTTTACCCATCTGGAAATGGAGATAATTTTGGTGCTTGGATAAATGGTTCTATTTCTCCGAGCCTCAGTTCACCTGTTTGTAAAATGTGGACATCTCAGGGCTTGGGCAAATAGCTGAAGTTCTCAGTCTCAGTTTACCTGTCTGGAAATGAGACATCTGAGACTTTTCCACTCTGGGCCTGGCACACAGTGGGTACTCACGAGGCACGAGCCAAACTCCTTACAGCACCGAGGCCCCTGCGAAATGACCCTGTCATTGATCTGGGTAAGGGTTTAGTGAATTTATCATTAGCTCTGAGCCTGCCACTTCTAGGTGGTAGATCCTTTAGGAAATCACTTCCCCCTTGAGGGACTCAGTTTTCCTTATCCCTAAAATGGGCCCATGTCACTGGGTTGGGAGACGTCAGGGAGATGAAGCATAGCTGCCTTTTTCCCGAGGTCAGAATGCTCCGTCGACATGACTCACGTTTCCCTGTTACCTTGATGTATCCTTTTTATTTTTCTTTGTTGAGACAGGGTGTTGCCCTGTTGCCCAGGCTGGAGTACAGTGGCAGCATGATCATAGCTCACTGCAGCCTCGACCTCCCTGCCTCAGCCCCCCGAGCAGCTGGGACTATAGGTGCACACCACCATGCCTGGCTAATTTTTTTGTTGTTGTTTAATTTTTTGTAGAGACAAGGTCGTGTTATGTTGCCCAGGCTGATCTCGAACTCCTGGGCTGAAGTGGTCCTCCTGCCTCGGCCTCCTACGGTGCTGGGATTACAGGCATGAGCCAGCACCGGGCCCTTCTTTTATTCTTCTCATTCATTGAGACTGTGTTGATTAGTGGCCAAAACCAGATTCTAGGGCCAGATGGCTCTGTCCCTTAGTAGCAATGACTCCACCTCTCTGGGCCTCAGTTTCCTGCTCTGGGAAATGAGGATAATGATAACCCCAACCGCCCAGCCTCCTTGGGAGGATCTAGTGAGTTCATAGGGTGAAGCCCTCAAATCAGGGCTGGGCTCAGCCTGAGGACGGTGTGACGATTGTAAAGAAATCCAGGCCGGATGCAGTGGCTCGTGCCTGTAATCCCAGCACTTTGGGAGGCTGAGGTGGGCAGATCGCCTGAGGTCAGGAGTTCAAGACCAGCCTGATCAACATGGCGAAACCCCGTCTTTACTAAAAAAATACAAAAATGAGCCGAGCTTGGTGACATGCACCTGTAATCCCAGCTACTTGGGAGGCTGAGGCAGGAGAATCGTTTGAACCTGGGAGGCAGAGTTTGCGGTGAGCCGAGATCACACCACTGCACTCCAGCCTGGGTGACAGAGCGGACTCCATCTCAATTAAAAAAAAAAATCCATTTATTTGCCAGACGTTTATCAGGCTGTCCCTACACCGGCCCCTTCCCGGGAGCCGGATAAGCCAAGTGGACGATGCTTGTGTCAGCCTGTGTGTTTGACTTCAAGGTCCGTGTATCCCCCTCTCCCACTGGGGCAGGGATTAAACCTGCTGGAGGGAGCTGTCCAGCCAAGGCCACAGGCACTGGCTGCTGCCCCTGCTTCCTGCTGTGTCACAGCAGGTGTTGAGCCGCCGGATGGCAGAGGGCAGGGGCCTGGCTCACCAACAGGGACAGGAAGGCCCCAGCTGGAGTAGGCGTGGAAGCTTCCGCCATCAGCCTCCGGGGTCTCAGCGGCTGCTTTGGCTGCAGCCACTGCGTCTGATTTTGCGCTTGCCATCATCTGGGGGGATTTCTCGGATGCCTTCCGTCCACCAGGCTCTGTGCCGGGACCCTGCAGGAATAAAAGGGATGGCTTTGTGGATCAGGCACAGAGATGATAGGCAAAATACGATATATAGCACATCAGGGGTGATCAGAGAAAGCAGTAAAGGAGCAAAGGGGACTCGGGAGGGAGGCATGAGGGTTGTAATTTTTAATGGGGTTGTAGGAACGGCTTCATTGAGGAGGTGACGTTTGATCAAAGCCCTGATGGAGGTGAGGAGAAACCAAGTAGATACGTGGGGGAAGAGCATTCCAGGCAGAGGGCACAGCGTGTGCAAAGGCCCTGGGGCAGGACCACGCCTGGCGTGTTGGAGGAACAGCAAGGAAGCCTGTGTGGTTGGAGTCCAGTGAGTGATGGGGAGGGGAGAGGAGGTGAATGTAGGGCCTTGTGGGCTGCAGGGAGAACCTGGGTTTTGAGCCCGAGAGAGGTGGGAGCTATGGAGGGCTATGGGCAGAGGAGGGACGGGACCTGACTCAGATACTCATGGTCGATGCCGGGGATGGACCAGGTGGAGGCAGAGGTGGGTGCCTCTTCTCCCCAGAGAAGAAGCAAGTGGATTTGGGATAGCTTTTTTTTTTTTTTTTTTTTTTTAAAAGAAAAAAGGCAAGGTCTGGCTCTGTCGTCCAGGCTGGACTGCAGTGGTGTAATCTTAGCTCACTGCAACCTCCACCTCCCGGGCTCAAGTGATCCTTCTACCTCAGCCTCCCAAGTAGCTGGGACTACAGGCGCACACCACCACGCATGGCTAATTTTTTAATTTTTAGTAGTGATGGGGTTTTGCCATGTTGGTCAGGCTGGTCTCGAGCTCCTGACCTCAGGTGATCTGCCCGCCTCAGCTTCCCAAAGTGCTGGGATCCCAGATGTGAGCCGCTGTGCCTGGCCTTGGGATGGCTTTTGAAGGTAGAATGTCCCTCCTTTTTTTCCTTCCATGTCTGGGGTTAGTGGCCAGGCTGAGCTGATGCTTTCTCTTCTATCCTTCCATTAGAAGTTTCTAGAACTCAGTATTTCAGGGATAAATATGGAGGGGAGGGCAGGCCAGGCCCTTGCCCTCCAGGGACTCACCGTCTGTTAAATGGAGAATACAAACAGATCAAGAGATTGCAATGTGGGCCTCTCACTTAGCAATGTCAAAGGAAATAGGGTGCTGGACACCCTGACAGGTTAGGCCAGAAAAACTTTTTAAAAAATAACATCAGCTGGGCCCAGTGGCTCACGCCTGTAATCCCAGCACTTTGGGAGGTTGAGACGGGAGGATCACTTGAGCCCAGGAGTTTGAGGCTGCAAGTGAGCTGTGATCTCACCATTGTACTCCAGTCTGGGTGACACAGCGAGACCCTCTTTAAAAATAAAAACAAATAATAACAATCACCACCAAAATAATAATATCTGCAGTCTATCAGCTGCTTCTCAGGTGGTGGGAACAGCTCCGTGTGCTTTTCCATTCAGTCTTCACAGCAGCCATGTGAGGGAGGGAAGAGATTTATACCCATTTTACAGATGAGGAAACTGAGGCCTAGAGAGGTCAAGTCACCTGCCCAGGGTCACACAGCATGGCCAGACTGCCTTGCTGTTGGGCCTGCTGGGGTGCAGACTGTTCTGTCCTGTCCTCATTCTGTCTCCTAGCATTTTACGGTCATCATTCCATCATTCCTTTTGAGACACTACCCCCCAGGCTGGATCATGGCAGACTTGCCACTGCAACTCCCTCGTTCAAACTCTCTTGGGACTACAGGCATGTGCCACCATGCGTGGCTAATTTTCGTTTTGTTTTTGTTTTTTTGTTTGTTTGTTTTTGTTTTTTTGAGACGGAGTTCACTGTGTTGCTCAGGCTGGAGTGCAGTGGCGCAGTCTGGGCTGCAACCTCCACCTCCTGGGTTCACGCCATTCTCCTGCCTCAGCCTCCTGAGTAGCTGGGACTACAGGCACCTGCCACCACGCCCAGCTAATTTTTTGTATTTTTAGTAGAGACGGGGTTTCACTGTGTTAACCAGGATGGGCTCGATCTCCTGACCTCATGATCCGCCCGCCTCGGCCTCCCAAAGTGCTGGGATTACAGGCGTGAGCCACCGCGTCTGCCCTAATTTTCGTATTTTTGATGGAGGTGGGGTTTCAGTATGTTGGCCAGGTTGGTCTCAAACTCCTGAGCTCAGGTGATCCACCTTCCTCAGCCTCCCAAAGTGCTGGGATTACAGGCATGAACCACTGCTCCTGGCCCCTTACTAATTTCTAGGTGGACCACTTACCCCACCCTCTTGATTTAAAGATCTGTGTGAGTTTGGGTTCTCTTATTTGAGATGTTTGCTTTGGCCCTGCCCTGCTCTATCTTATTTTAGGAAAATTTGTGCTGTCAGGAGCCACCTGGACTGGTGGAAAATCTAGGATTCTGTTAGTCCTGGATTGAAATCCTGCCCTCACCTTTTCCCTAGCTGTGTGATTTTGTGGCCCTTGCCCAACCTCTCTGATTGCTCATTTCCTGTGTAATGTTTTGTGTTTTTTGTTTTTGAGATGCATTCTTGCTCTGTCTCCCAGGCTGGAGTACAGTGGCACAATCTCGACTCACTGCAACCTCCACCTCCCGGGTTCAAGTGATTCTCCTGCCTCAGCCTCCCGAGTAGCTGGGATTACAGGCGTGCCACCACTCCTGGCTAACTTTTGTATATTTACTAGATATGGGGTTTCCCCATGTTGGCCAGGCTGGTCTCGAACTCTTGACCTCAAGTGATCCACCCGCCTCTGCCTCCCAAAGTGCTGGGATTATAGGCGTGAGCCACTGTGCCTGGCCAGGCTCAGCTATTTATTTGTTTACCGAAGTAATATTTTCTCAGTGCCTGCTCTGCATGAGGCGTTGTTTTGGGTAGAGTGGTTCTTCCTAATGTCCCGCCATGGCCACTCCAGCCCTCAAAGTGTGAGTTGACAAACCCTGGTGTTTGGGCCGTGGGAAGGTGAGCAGGAGCCCAGCCATAGTCGGGATCCTTCGTGGATCCCTCAGAACAGATGTCTCAGTGTGGCTGGGAGGAAAACCCCGGGGCAGTGGGGCAGCCGCCCATGGGAGATGCCAGGTCCCCGGTGCCTGGGAGTGCAAGCAATAGTGCTATGTGTGCAGAACCCCAAATCACAGCCAGGTATCAGAACCCCAAATCACAGCCGGGTGCGGTGGCTCATGCCTGTAATCCCAGCACTTTGGGAGGCCGAGGCGGGTGGATCACCTGAGCTTAGGAGTTCGAGACCAGCCTGGCCAACATGGTGAAACCCCACCTCCATTAAAAATACGAAAATTAGGCCAGGCACGGTGGCTTATGGCTGTAATCCCAGCACTTTGGGAGGCCGAGACTTGAGGTCAGGAGTTCGAGACCTGCCTGGCCAACACGGTGAAACCTCTTCTCTACTAAAAATACAAAAATTAGCCGGGCGTGGTGGCGTGAGTCTGTGGTCGCAGCTACTTGGAAGACTCAGGCAGGAGAATTGCTTGAACCCAGAGGCCAAGGTTGCAGTGAGCCTAGATCACAGCACTGCACTGCAGCCTTGATGACAGAGCGAGACTCCATCTCAAAAGAAAAAAGAAAGAAAAAAACCCAATCAGCAAATCTGGGGCAAGAAGCATTCATAAGAGCTGGACTCGGGACACAGGACTTTTCAGGAAACATGAACCATTTATTTGACTTAAACATTTTCTATTTATGTATGTAGTTCAGGAAAGAAAAGTGTTCAAAACCTGTGTCCAAAGGAGTATTAAAAAGCCCTTTCTCACAGTGGCTAATCTGTAATCCCAGCACTTTGGGAGGCCGAGGCTGGAGGATTGCTTGGGGCCAGGAGTTCCAAATCAGATGGGGTAGTATAGCAAGACCCTGTCTGTACAAAAAATTTAAAAAATTAGCCAGGTGTGATGGCGTGTGCCTGTGGTCCCAGCTACTCAGGAGGCTGAGGTGGGAGGATCACTCGGGGCCAGGAGTTCCAGATCAGGCAGGGCAACATAGCAAGACCCCATCTCTGCAAAAAGTTAAAAAAAATTAGCCAGGCGTGATGGCGTATGCCTGTGTTCCAACCTCCTCAGAAGACTGAGATGGGAGGATTACTTGGGACCAGGAGTTCCAGATCAGGTGGGGCAACATAGCAAGACCCCATCTCTGCAAAAAATTAGCCAGGTGTGATGGCATATGCCTATTGTCCCAGCTACTTAGGAGGCTGAGATGGGAGGATCACTTGGAGCCTGGAGTTCCAGATCAGGCGGGGCAGCATAGCAAGACCCCATCTCTGCAAAAAAATTTTAAAAATTAGCTAAATATGATGGTGTACACCTGTGGTCTCAGCTACTCAGGAGGCTGAGGCAAGAGAATTGCTTGAGGCCAGGAGGTCAAGGCTGTGGTGAGCCGTGATTGTGCCACTGCATTCCAGCCTCAGTGACAGAGTGAGACTCTGTCTCAAAAAAAAAAAAAAAAAAAAAAAAGCCCTTTCAAATAAGAATTCTCCATGACAAGAAAATTCAGACCAGTTTAAGTGGCAGTGTTTTTTATTTCTTCTTTTGCAATAAAATATGGAAATTGCTGGAGATTGATAAGGGAGGGGAATAGAGAATGGGAGGCTCTGGGCATGAATGATGGGAGGGGAAGTCAGGGAAGGCTTCCTGGAGGAGGTGGCGGCAGCTGATCTAAGAAGCGAAGGTAGAGTAGGAGTTAACTGGGCAGTGAGGGCAAGGAAGAGTGTTCTAGGCAGATGGAACAGCATGGGCAAAAGCTTCCCACACAGGGTCTTTGTGAAGCATCAGTTGTTTCACTTTTTGGCCTGCAGTGGGCCTAGTGCATAGTAGGTGCTCACTAAATGCTTCATGGTAGATATTCAGTTGGTGGGCACAGTCCTCAGTCCCAAATCTGAATGACGCCATGTGGGTGTTACTTTCCAGCAACCGCATTCTGAATGACCCAAGGCTCAGAGGTTTGAGGTTTATCTGAAGTCCCTGAACTAATTGCCTGTTGAGCAGGGATAACCTGTGATGTCTGGAATCTTCAGCTCCCCCAGCTTAACAAGGCTCTGTCCTCAGGCACACAGTGGGCTTCAAAGGTGGAGAAACAGCCTGAAAGGTGGAGAAACAGCTGGGTGTGGTGATTCATGCCTGTAATCACAGGTACTTTGGGAGGGCAAGGCAGGAGTATCGCATGAGCCCAGGAGTTCAAGACCAGCCTGGGCAACATAGTGAAATGCTGTTTCAAAAAAAAAAAAAAAGGTTGTTTTTTTTTTAAATAAATAAATAAATAAGAAAGTTGGAGAAACCCACATCAAACTGACATTAGCGAAAAGCCAGGGAGTTGATTGGCTCTTGAACCAAAAAGGCTGATGTTAGAATGGACCACCTTCAGGCATAGTTGGATCCAGGGGCTCAAACAAGATAAGCAGATCCAGAGAGATTGAACCATTTATACCTGAGGCTGCACAGCTAAGAGGAGGCCAAATCACGGTGCAGACTCTGGGTTGCTTTGAATCCGAAGTGCATGCTGCTCAGTATGACTGAGAAGGTTGATCCAGGTCAGGGAGGTCACGACCCTGTCTTACTGAGGTTCATGGAAGGGAAATGACATGCTTAAGGTCACACAGTGTTCAAGGAGCAGAGACTGGCACTGAACTCATGCTGAACCTGTGGTCTTGACTGATTGATAGAGACAGGATCTTGCTCTGTTGCCCAGGCTGGAATGCAGTGATGCTGAACCTGTGGTCTTGACTGATTGATAGAGACAGGGTCTTGCTCTGTTGCCCAGGCTGGAATGCAGTGGCTGTGATCGTAGCTCACTGCAGCCTTGACCTCCTGGGCTCAAGCGATCCTTCCACCTTAGCCCACTGTGTAGCTGGGACTACAGACACACGCCACCATGCCTGGCTAATTGTTTTATTTTTTATTTTATTTTTATTATTATTATTTTTTTTTGTGGAGAGAGAGAGTCTTGCTATGTTGCCCAGGGTGGTCTTGAACTGCTGGGCTCAAGCAGTCCACCTGCCTTAGGCTCCCAAAATGCTGGGATTACAGGTGTGAGCCACTGCGTGCCCAACAAACCTGTGGTCTTAGAGCCACGTCATAGGGTTTCTCCTTAAGCATGGATTGAACGGTGGGTTGGTTCCGCTGAGGCAGGAAGGAGAAAAGGCTCTCCAGGGGTGCCTTGACCTTGGGCCAGGCCCTCCCCACTCCATCTAAGACGTGCCCACCCCAGCCTGCCCCTGCCGCCTGCCCCCGATGGTCATGACATTTCCCGTCCTCTTGATAAACACATCACACGGAGACAGGTAGGGAGGTCCCCGCTGACTCTGGCTCAGTGCCAGCCGTGGGCCCCGGCCAGGCCTGCCCATCTCTGTCACAGGAGGAAATGAGACTGGCAGCGATTTGTTCTCCGACGAGCCAGCCGCCTCACTCCCCAACACCCGGTTTCCTACGCGTGTGTGCTGACTGCATGGATTCCCCAGTGAGCATTGTCCAACCCATCCCTGTGCAATAGACCACTCTCTAAGTCTCACCATCTCCTTCTGGGCACACCCCTGTCTCTGCTCACTTTGCCCTTGAGCATCTCTGGGGCATTTATTAGGCGTCCACTGTTTTTACCAGGGATCGGGCGTAGACTATCAGCGAGCTTTGTCACTAAATCCCAGGTCAGGACCGGGCGCGGTGGCTCATGCCTGTCATCCCAGCACGTTGGGAGGCTGAGTCGGGCGGATCACCTGAGGTCAAGAGTTTGAGACCAGCCTGGCCAACATGGTGAAACCCTGTCTCTGCTAAAAATACAAAAAACTAGCTGGAGGTGGTGGCGTGCGCCTGTAATCCCAGCTACTTGGGAGGCTGAGGCAGGAGAATCGCTTGGACCCAGGAGGTGGAGGTTGCAGTAAGCCGAGATCGTGCCTCTGCACTCCAGCCTGGACGACAGAGTGAGACTCTGTCTAAATAAATAAATAAATCCTAGGCCAGGTTTTGGGGCTCAGCAGCCTGGACTCATGTCCCCTCTCTGCTGCCGCCATGCTGTGTGACCTTGGACAAGTGTCTTGACCTCTCTGATGCTCAGTTGTCTCATCTGTAAAATGGAGACAATTCAAATTCAATGAGATATTATGTATAAAAGACTTTGAACAATGCCTGGCATGCAGTATGTGACCTATAAATATTAGCAGTTATTGTTACTATTGCTATTTATTTTTATTTTTAATTTTTTTAGAGACAGGGTCTTGCTCTGTCGCCCAGACTGAAGTGCAATGGTGTGATCATAGCTCACTGCCGCCTCCATCTCCTAGGCTCAAGCAGTCCTCCTGCCTTGGCCTCTCAAGTGGCTGGGACTACAGGCATGCGCCACCACGCCTGGCTAATTTTTGTATTTTTTTGTAGAGATAAGGTCTCATTATGTTGGCCAGGCTGGTCTCGAACTCCTGGGCTCAAGTCATCCTCCTGCTTCACCCTCCCAAAGCACTGGGATACAGGTGTGAGCCACCATGCCTGGCCCTGCTGTGATTATTTTAGCATTTGCAGATATTGGCATATTGTGCTCGTCTTCTCATCCCACACATCCTATGCCCGCTGCCCCTGCTGTGCTCTTTCACTGACAGTACCAGGATGCACACAGCCAGGGACGTCTTTTTCAGGGCTGCGTGCTATGCATTCTTTTTCAGGGCTGCATAGTATGCCATCTACGTGTCCAGCCCCTCCTGACGGACGTGCCCATTTGTCTCTCTCTTTTGCTTTCCTATGAGATGCCTTGCAGGGCTCGTTCACACACAGGCCTTACGCACAACCAGGAGATGTCACGTGGGATGCGTATTTCTTTTTTTTTTTTTTTTTTGAGACGGAATCTCTCTCTGTCGCCCAGGCTGGAATGCAGTGGCGCGATCTCGGCTCACTGCAAGCTCCGCCTCCCGGGTTCACGCCATTCTCCTGCCTCAGCCTCCCCAGTAGCTGGGACTACAGGCGCCCGCCACCACGCCCGGCTAATTTTTTGTATTTTTAGTAGAGACGGGGTTTCACCATGTTAGCCAGGATAGTCTCGATCTCCTGACCTCGTGATCCGCCCGCCTCAGCCTCCCAAAGTGCTGAGATTACAGGCATGAGCCACTGTGTCCAGCCAAGGGATGCGCATTTCAATATTCACTCCCTCTCGCCCAGTTACCCTGCAGAGAGCATCTGCCATCTCCACCCCAGCCACCAGCCAGGGAGCTCAGGTCTTCCCTGAACAGCTTTGATGAGACAGGAATGTTCTTTTTCTTTCCTTGGCTGCTCCCAAGATACTTATATCCCCACCTCCAGCCTCCACCCAGGGGGTGGTTTCAGGTCTAAAATTTTCCTTCAGACCCCAAGGAAAGCTTCTGTGTGTTCAGAAAACAACCGTCGTGTCCTTTCTGGGCCCAGGACCCTGCTGGGGGCCTAGAGCACCATCACTGGATACTTATTGAGCACCTCCTGTATACCAGGCCCTGATCCTCGCAGGCTCAGGTGTTGGGAACAGAGTGACGGAGCAGATAGAGGGAAAAACCCTTCCCTCGTGGAATGCATCAGAAGGACAATAAACAAATAGGGCCCGGGCACGGTGGCTCAGCCTGTAATCCTAGCACTTTAGGAGGACAAGATGGGCAGATCACCTGAGGTTAGGAGTTCGAGACCAGCCTGGCCAACATGGTGAAATCTCATCTTTACTAAAAATACAAAAGGCTGGGCACAGTGGCTCATGCCTGTAATCCCAGCACTTTGGGAGGCCGAGTCGGGCGGATCACGAGGTCAGGAGATCGAGACCATCCTGGCCAACGTGGTAAAACCCCATCTCTACTTAAATAGAAAAAATTAGCCGGGTGTGGTGGCGTGCACCTGTAGTCCCAGCTACTTGGGAGGCTGAGGCAGGGGAATCGCTTGAACCGGAGAGGCAGACGTTGCGGTGAGATCATGCCACTGCACTCCAGCCTGTTGACAGAGCGAGACTTGGTCTCATAATAATAATAAATAAAAATACAAAAATTAGCCGGGTGTGGTGGTACAAGCCTATAGTCACAGCTACTCAGGAGGCTGAGGTGGGAGGATCACTTGAGCCGAGGAGTTCAAGGTTGCAGTGAGCTGAGATTGCATCACTGCACTCCAGCCTGGGTGACAGAGTGAGACCCTGCCTCAAAAAGCAAAAACAAGAAACACCCAAAAAACAAAAAGCATAAAGCCAATAGATTAAATATGTGTTAAGGATTGACTGTATGTCATGCCTTTAAGAAAAATAAAGTTGGCCAGGCGCAGTGGCTCATGCCTGTAACCCTAGCACTTTGGGAGGCTGAGGCAGGCAGATCACTTGAGGTCAGGAGTTCGAAACCAGCCTGGCCAACATGGTGAAACCCTGTCTCTACTAAAAATACAAAAATTAGCTGGGTATGGTGGTGGGCGCCTGTAATCCCAGCTACTCGGTAGGCTGAGGCAGGAGAATTGCTTGAACAGGGGAAGCGGAGGTTGTAGTGAGCCGAGAGTGCGCCACTGCAGTCCAGCCTGGGCGATAGAGTAAGACTCCATCTCAAAGAAAAAAAAGAAAAGAAAAAAGCCAGAGGAATTGGTTGGTGGCAGGGAGAGACTGTTTTAGCTACAGAATCAAGACAGGCCTCACAGAAGAGGTGACATTTCAGTAAGACCAGCAGGAATAAGAGAATGATGTTTGCTGACATCTGAGGGGAGGGTGTTCCAGGCAGAGGGCACAGTCCGTGCAAAGGCCCTGAGGCAGGACCGCACCTGGCATGTTGGAGGAACTGCGAGGAGGCCCGTGTGGCTGGAGCAGAGTGAGGAGGGGGAGGAGGGGAGGGGAGGGCAGGGAGAGGACAGGGCAGGTTGTGCAGGCCCTTGTGGGGCACCAGGAGGACTTGGGCGTTTACTCTGAGGGAGGTGGGAGCCATGGAGGGCTATGGGCAAAGGAGGAACCAGCCCTGACCGACGTGCTCACAGGCAACCCCTGGCTGTTGCAGAAAGGACAGACTGTGGGGGATGAGTGCAGACACTAAGGGACCAGGGCAGAGGGGACGACACAGATCCAGGCCAGGGATGCTGGGGGTGGACCAGGCAGGGGCGGAGGAGGGATTAGGATTTTGCAGAAGGGTTGGCTGGCTTCTCCAAGTGGTTGGCTGCAGGGTAGGGTTGAGATGAGTCCAGAACGACTCTCAGGCCTCTGTCCTGAACATCGGTAAAGACGGAGAAGATGAGCTGAGGTGGCGAAGATGGTGAGAGAGGCAGGCATGGAAACGCCCCCATTAGCAGGACACCTGCGGAGGTTCCCAGGAAGTGGTGGGCTGGTTCTCCCTGGAGACATGGAGTTGGCAGCTCCTGACTTAGCCCACGGGGGGTTTTCAGGTGCTACAAGCAAGCCAGTGGCCCTGGGCAAGGCACATCCTATCCTCAGCCTCAGTTTCCCCATCTGAGATAAGTAACTGGCACAACAAAACGAGTTAATATGCATCAAGCACTTAGAGAGTGGCCTGCATAGACAGGGCCCTGGGAGGGGCTGTGGGCTACACACTTGGGGCTGGATGGGGCTAGAGGTTAGGACAGGAGGGGAGGTCTAATTTGCAGACCAGGGGGCTGAAGCCCAGAGAGGTTAAGGCACTTGGCCAAGGCCATACAGCATGTGGCACAGGCTCAACCCCACTAAGGGGCCTGCACACTCTGCTCACCACCAGAGCCAGCCAAACCCCCCTCCTTTCTTCTCTCTCCACCCCCAGAGCTGCCAGCTCCAGTTTTTGGTGGTTTCCAGGCTCCTCTTAGTTCCCACTTGGCACTCACCTCCCACCTCCACACGCTCTGAGCCCGGTGCCAGGCAGGTTGCAGGGCCAGGGGGTCTTGGTGAGCATCCTCCACTTTTACACCCAGGGTTCCTTTTGCCTCCCCGCCCCGTACCCCACCCGTGCTCCTGCTAATGAAGGGAGAGGAACGGGAGGGAGCGAGCAAAATTATATACACATGAACATACAAAAATTAGTTTAGGATCCGGGCCAAGAACCACTTGCGCTTGGCCAGGCATTGTGGGTAATTCATTGCTGATTACCATAAAAGCCATAGCCCGGCTGACAGGCGGCTTTGGGGCTTTTGTTTAAGATTCTGATGAATATATAATCTCTCTCCCCTCCTGGAGCCCACAGTTCCCCTACCCCCAAGGCTGCCAGGTCCTTGCCCACCCTGCTCTCTTCCCCCACTGCTGAACGTGAGTCTGCAGGTTCCCCGAGGTGCTGGCGGCCACCTCTGCCCCATGGAGTCTGCCCCTGTGACTGCGTCGGTGAAGCTTGGCTTGGCACTCGATGCTCACCACTAGCCACAACTAGCCCAGGCCTTGCACTGTGGCTGCTGCCCTGGGCCTGATTCCCTCTCTTCCGTGTGGATGTACTGGGCTTCAGCTGTTTGCTTGGCCCCATGCTGGGACTGGGGACACTATAGTGACTGATGCAGATAGAATCCTTGCCCTTAAGGAGTCTGGGGGGACGATGGATGATTAGACGGGCATTTATCCATAGTTAAAGAGTTCCCATCTCCTGCCTAGGAGATGCAAATTAAAACAAGATATCATTTCTCGCCCATCCATTTAGCAAAACTGAAGTGTGGTATTATCCAGGGTGGCAGCGTCGAGGGGAACCAGGCCCTCCGGGCGTGGCTGGCAGGAGATGAAATCGGTATCTCTGTGACACTGCGTCTTTTATTTTTAATATGTTGTTCTGGCCAGATAATGCATACACATGGGATACAATTGAGGATGCAGAGAAAAATGCATGGTGGAGAATCTCCGGATCCCCTCCCCTCTCTCCTTCCCCAGCAGCAGTCTCTTCCCAGAACAGGGTCAGTAGAGTTTTTCCATAAAGGGCCACCTTGTAAATCTTTACAGCTTTGCCGGCCGGACGATCTCTGTCTACTACTCAGCCTCACCATTGGAGCATGAAAACAGCCATAGGCAAATACATAAACTGGTGGGCGTGGCTATGTGCCAATAAAGCTTTATTTATAAAAACAAACGGTGGGCCGGATTTGGCCCCCAGTTTGGCGATGATAAAAATGGTCTCCGTCTACGCACCATGGTACAGTCGCCCTGAGCCGAATGTGGCTATTGAGCGTTTGAAATGTGTCCAGTGCAACCGAGGAACTGAATTTTAAATTTTATTCCATTTTATTCCATTTAAATTTAAACAGCCACATACGGCTCGTGGCTACCGTTTTGAAGAGCGCAGTTTATCTAGAAATCTGTGAACATTTAGTAGGCGGCTGGATTTATATTCCTTTGTTTAACCAAATGGCAGCATCTTTTACATGCTGTTCTGTACCTTGTTTTTTTTTCCCCACTTAAAAATATAGTATCTTAAAAGTAATTTTATAATTGTATATCTGGTATTCTCATTCCTTTTCACAGCTGTGATACTGATCTCATAACACTAAGAAATACTAATCTCTTCGATCATTATTTGACCCCTTGTACTGTTATTTTTATTTATTTATTTATTCATTCATTCATTTATATTTTTGAGATGGAGTTTTGCTTTTGTTGCCCAGGCTAGAGTGCAGTGGCATGATCTCAGCTCACTATAGCCTCCGCCTCCTGAGTTCAAGCAATTCTCCTGCCCCAGCATCCCGAGTTGCTGGGATTACAGGTGCCAGCCACCACACCTGGCTAATTTTTTTGTATTTTTAGTAGCGACAGAGTTTCGCCATGTTGGCCAGGCTGGTCTTGAACTCTTGACCTCAGGTGATCTTCCTGCCTCAGCCTCCCAAAGTGCTGGGATTGCAGGGGTGAGCCACTGTGCCTGGCCCCCTTGTACTGTTCTTTACTTAACCAATCTCCTATCGATAGACATTTAGGTTGCTTCAAATCTTTTGCCATGAGGACTTTCTCCACGTGTCATTTCATGGGAAAGTGTCTACGGGTAGATTTCTGGAGGTGGTGTTATCAGGCCTAAAGGGAATGTATAAACTTAACTTCAGAAGATAATAGCCAATTGTCTCCTTGGGGACTGTTAGGACCTACTCATTTCCGACTGTGTAGGAGGGGAACCTGCTTGTTTAGAACAAGCTGTAACCCGACCTTCCACCCCAGCTGCCCTTCTCTGGACACCAGTGAGAGACAAAAATGCTTCCCCAGGGGGACCTGGGAGATGTCAGCATGGAGATTCACCATGGCATTGGGTGAGGTTGGGAAAAAATGGAGGCAACCGAAGTGTCCACAGGGAATTAGGTGATACACACCCAAGGCACAGCCTTGTCATGGAAGATCATACCACAGGCAAGAAGAGACCTGGGCTGCATGTGCTCAGTAGTTACAAGTCATGTGAGGAACAGCCATGATTCAAACAGAATATCATTTTCACATACAAAAAAAAAATCACCCTGGGCCAGGCGTGGTAGCTCGTGTGTAATCCCGGCGCTTTTGGAGGCCAAGGCCAGCATATCACTTGAGGTCAGGAGTTCGAGACCAGCCTGGCCAACATGGTGAAACCCCATCTCTACTAAAAATACAAAAATTAGCTCGGCGTGGTGGTGCATGCCTGTAATCCCAGCTACTCGGGAGGCTGAGGCAGGAGAATCACTGGAACCCGGGAGGCGGAGGTTACAGTGAGCTGAGATTGCGCCACTATACTCCAGCCTAGGTGACAGAGTGAGACTCCGTCTCAAAAAAAAAAAAAAAAAAATCACCCTGTATTCTAGAGTTACCTTTGATCGATAACTACGTGAGAAAAAGACACAAAGATAGATGCTAATGGCAGAGGTTGCTTCTAGGGGAGCATCAGAGGGACTTCCTCCCTTCCTCAAGTATTTGTACCTACTGTGTTGCTGGTTCTCTCTGTTCCAGGCATGAGAAATTTGCCTTTTTTTTTTTTTTTTTTTCGAAACAGAGTCTTGCTCTGTCACCCAGGCTGGAGTGCAGTGGTGCAATCTCGGCTCACTGCAACCTCCACCTCCTGGGTTCATGCCATTCTCTTGCCTCAGCCTCCTGAGCAGCTGGGACTACAGGTGCCCGCCACCACGCCCGGCTAATTGGAATTTGCCTTTAAAAAAATAGATATCTATTTCTTAGAGACGGGGTCTCACTCTGTTACCCAGGCTGGAGTGCAGTGGCAGGATCATCACTCACTGCAGCCTCCAACTCCTGTGCTCAAGCTGTCCTACCACTTCAGCCTTCCAAAGTGCTGGGATTAGAGGCATGAGCCACCGTGTCCAGCTTCTAGGCACAAGGATTTTTGTGTGTGTGTGTGTGAGGTAGGGTCTCATTCTTTGTCACCCAGGCTGGAGTGCAGTGGCACTATTATAGCTCACTGCAGCCTCCACCTCCAAGACTCAAGTCCTCCTCCTGCTTCAGCCTCCTGAGTAGCTACAACCACAGGCATGCCTCACCCCGCCTGGCTCATTTTTGTCTTTTTTTGTAGAGACAGGGTCTCACTGTGTTGCCCAAGTTGGTCTTCAACTCCTGGCCTCAAGTGGTCCTCCTTCCTCAGCCTCCCAAAGTGCAGGGATCACAGGCATGAACCACCATGCTCGGCAAATAATAGCAGTTTTGAGGAGATTTAGTAAGTGTGCCTGGATGGTGGGAAAAGCCTGGAATAATAGCTGGTGTGCTCACTGAGCCCCTGCTGTATGCCCAGCTCAGTTCTGAGTGCTTTGCCCCTGCTAAGTGCTTGATAGGGGTTTTTATGTCTTGGGGAGATGGGGTTGGGTGTAGATCCTAACACCTGTTCAGAGAGACCACCTTCTCCTACCCAGGACCTGAGAGCTTGGGGAGCCACCTAGAGAGGTCGTGCCCCCACCTGAGCTCTGGGGGGCAGTGGGAAGTTCTGCCACCCCACCCCCCCCCAGCAGCCCCCCTTGTCCCTCAGTTGCCTCTCCTGTGGGATGGGACCTGGCCCAGGGTCCCCACCCTCTCCTTTTCTGTTTTGTTCAGGGCTCCCTAGGTTTCCTCTTCCACGCCTCTCTTGCCTCCAGACCTTGGCATATGCTGCTCCTTCTACCTGGGACACCCTTCCCGCTCCCCAACCTCCTTGCCCCAGCCCAGTGTGATTTCTCCCATCCTTCTTATCTTAGACATCACCTCTTCCTGGAAGCCTTGCGGCATCCCCCGTTACAGCCCTGATCTCCTTTTGTTTTTTGTTTTTAGAGACGGAGTCTCCCCCTATCACCCAGACTGGAGAGCAGTGGCATGATCGCAGCTCACTGCAACCTCCACCTCCCGGGTTCAAGTGATCCTCCTGCCTCAGCTTCCCAAGTAGCTGGGATTACAGGTACATGCCACCACGCCTGGCTATTTTCATTTTTTTATTTTTTATTTTTTTAGTAGAGATGGGGGTTTCACCATGTTGGCCAGGCTGGTCTCAAACTCCTGACCTTGTGACCTGCCTGCCTCGGCTTCCCAGTGTGTTGGGATTATAGGCGTGAGCCACCACGCCTGGCCAAGACCTGGCCTTTAACTTTCAGGGCCCCCGTCTGCCTCCCACAGTCATGTTGTGTCCTTAGTGCTCAGCCCAGGGCCTGGTATACAGTAGGTGTCTTATAAATGCTGGAGGGGTGCTGAGAGATGAATCATTACCGGGGTGTGACAGTTTTTCATTCTTCAAATGCTGACATGGCATGGAGGGCCGTGGCCCTCCGCACTTCTGTTTATTTTATTCTTATTAATATTTTTGAGTCTCGCTCTGTCACCCAGGCTGGAGTGCAGTGGTATGATCTTGGCTCACAGCAACCTCCGTCTCCCAGGTTCAAGTGATTCTCCTGTCTCAGCCTCCCGAGTAGCTGGGATTACAGGTGTGTGCCACCACACCTGGCTAATTTTTTGTATTTTTAATAGAGACAGGGTTTCACCATGTTGGCCAGGTTAGTCTTGAACTACTGACCTCAAGTGATCCACCTGCCTTGGTCTCCCAAAGTGCTAGGATTACAGGCGTGAGCCACTGCGGTCCTCACTCCTGTTACCCCACAAATCCCGCCCCTGCTCACTCACTCTGCCCCCTCTCTGCACCAGCCCCCCTCTCTTTTTCCAGAACTTAGTGTGTTCATTCCTGCCTCAGGGCCTTTGCACATGCTGTGCCCTCTGCCCCTGTCTTTCCATGGCTGTCCCCGTCTGTCGCTGTCTCCCCAGAACAGAAGTCCTGAGAGATTATCTGCCTTGATCTCTACTGTGTCCCCAGCACTCAAGACAGCTCTAGCACACAGTAGGTGCTGGAGTTTCAGCTGTGACCAAAACCAGATTCCACCCTTGTGCAGGGGAACCAGGAGGAATTAGGAGCTACACCAAGCCCTGCCTTGGGGACCTGCCTGGTTTGTGCCCTTGATCTTTACAGACTTCGAACCCCCAAAAATCAGCCGTGGGCACCCAAGAGCCCATTTTCCCTGGTGCTTAGGTGGGGAAACTGAGTCCCAGAGAGTGGTGAGGGCTGGTTCAGGTCACACAGCTCCCTCGGGAAGAGAACCTGGGCTTCCTGCCTCCCGTGAGCCGTGGTGTTTTTTGTTTTGTTTTGTTTTTGTTTTTTTTTTTGGGACGGAGTCTTGCCCTGTCGCCCAGGCTGGAGTGCAGTGGCGCAATCTCGGCTCACTGCAAGCTCCACTTCCCGGGTTCATGCCATTCTTCTGCCTCAGCCTCCCAAGTAACTGGGACTACAGGCGCCCGCCACCACGCCCAGCTAATTTTTTTTATTTTTATTTTTTAATTTATTTTTTATTTTTAGTAGAGACAGGGTTTCACCATGTTAGCCGGGATGGTCTCGATCTCCTGACCTCGTGGTCCGCCCGCCTCAGCCTCCCAAAGATTACAGGCGTGAGCCACCACGCCCGGCCGAGCCATGGTTTTTGAAGTCAGGAACGTACCCCTTGGCATGGGGCTGTTTGGGGGTGGCCTCTGGAGGAGGCGTCCGGCAGCCCAGAGCTGCATACACAAGCTATGACTCCCTTTCAGTTCCTAACACGTCAGGGAAGAAAGCCCAGGGAGATTCAGGGTGATCTCAGACACTAACACCTGCCAATCTCTTTGTAACAAAATCCCATCCGGCTGCTGGTGTTCGCAGCAGTATCCAGTGGCCATGGGATAACTGGGTACTATTTTCATTGTAACAATGTTTCTGGTGACTTTGAAGGCAGGGCAGAATCTTCTGGGTCTTCCTTAGAGATAGGCGATACTATTAAATTAGTTTCTCAAGTAAGTTGGTTTAAGGAAAAGACGGGAGACAGTCGCATGAAAGTTGTTGTTTCTAGCCGGGGCCTCCTCTGTCACCCAAGCTGGTATTTAGTGGCGGGATCTTAGCTCACCTGCAACCTCAAACTCCTGGTCACAAGCAATCCTCCTGCCTCAGCCTCCCAAGTAGTTGGGAGTACAGACACGTACTGCCATGCCCGGCTAATTTTTAATTTTTTTTAGAGGGGGGTCTCTCTTTGTTGCCCAGGTTGGTCTTAAGTTCTGGCTCAAGCGATCCTCCCGCCTTGGCCTCCCAAGGCTGGCCATGCCCAGCCTACATGAGTGATTAAATCGGGGGCCGAGTGTGGTGGCTCACACCTGTAATCCTAGCACTTTGGGGGCCAAGGCAAGGCAGATCATTTGAGGTCAGGAGTTCAAGACCAGCCTTGCCCACATGGCAAAACCCATCTCTACTAAAAATACAAAAATTAGTCAGGTGTGGTGGCGTGTACCTGTAACCCCAGCTACTCAGGAGGCTGAAGTGGGAGAATCGCTTGAACCCAGGAAGCGGAGGTTGCAGTGAGCCGAGATTGCCCCACTACACTCCAGCCTGAGCGACAGAGTGAGACTCCATCCATCCATCCATCCATCCATCCATCCATCCATCCATCCATCAATGGGGGGTATTGGGACATGGCAGAGTCATGAGCAAGGAGGGGAGGATTGCGAGGAGACCGTGATCACCCTCCCTGGGGACTGGTGGGTGCAGAGCGGGAGGATGCGCTTCAACAAGAGACCCGCAGGCATCTTGCAGAGAGAATGTGGCCAGATCCATTAAATGTATTTGCGGCCAGGCGCGGAGGCTCATGCATGTAATCCCGGCACTTTGGGAGACTGAGGCGGGTGGATCACCTGAGGTCAGCAGTTCAAGACCAGCCTGACCAATATGGTGAAACCCTGTCTCTACTAAAAATACAAAAAATAGCCGAGCGTGGTGGTGGGCACCTGTAATCCCAGCTAATCAGGAGGCTGAGGCAGGAGAATCGATTGAACCTGGGAGGCGGAGGGTGCAATGAGCCGAGATCACACCACTGTACTCCAGCCTGGGTGACAGAGCGGGACTCTGTCTCAAAAAAAAATAAATAAATAAATAAAAAAAACAGCAACAACTTTAATACACTCAACGCTGGCTCAAGGTGTGAGACGGTGGGCCTGGCAGAGGCCCAGGCTGACAATGGGGCCTGGCAGGGGGACCAGCCATTCTGTCCCTCCCCCGTCGCCTACTTTTGGCGGAGTCAGCACGTTGGCGCTGCAGAGCTGACTCCGGCTGTGGCCTGGAAGCCTTTTCCAAGTTTCTGCCCTTGGGGCTGGAGCAAGAGCTCCCAGAGGATGCTTTGCTGGCCAGCCAGGGAGATCCAGGTTCAAAGCCCAGCGGTGTGGCTTTTGCTTTCTGGCTTTCCATGTCCCTATATTGGAAATGTGGAGTTTGGATACCCTAACGTGGCTGCCCAGGGAGTGAGAGTGGCTGGGGGACTGTGGCTGCAGATGGCACCTGCTGACCTCTGTGCTATTGGCTAGTACCTCCGGCCTCTGCAAGGCCTCTGAGCCATTGATGTCTTCACTCTTTCATATCTGTATTTTTTATGGAAATTTTTTTGTTATATATATTTTACCACTTTTTCTTTCCTTTTTTTTTTTTTTTTTTTTTGAGACGGAGTCTTGCTCTATCACCCAGGCTGGAGTGCAGTGGCACAATTTCAGCTCACTGCAACCTCTGCCTCTTGGGCTCAGGCAGTCCTGCCTCAGCCTCCCAAGTAGCTGGGATTACAGGCATGCACCACCATGCCCGGCTAATTTTGGTATTTTTTGTTGAGATGGGGTCTCACTGTGTTGCCCAGGCTGGTCTCAAAAACCCAGGCTCAAGTCATCTGTCCACCTCAGCCTCCCAAAGTGTTGGGATTACAGGTATAAGCCACCACACCCACCCCACTTCTTCACTTAGAAAGCATTTGTTGAGTATATACTGTGTACTCGACCCTGGCAGTGACCAAGACTGACCTGGCCCCATTCTCCCTGGCAGAGCTGGCCACAGAGCTTTCTGCAGTGATGGAAGTGTGTTATGTGGGTTTCAATACTCCGACCATGAGCCACACTGGAAATGTGGCCGCTGTTACTTGAGGAGCAGAATTTTAAATTTTGTTTAATTTTTCTTTTCCTTTCTTTCTTTTTTTTTTTTTTTGAGATGGAGTCTCGCTCTGTTGCCCAGGCTGTAGTGCTGTGGCATGATCTCAGGTCACTGCAGTGTCCACTTCCTGGGTTCTAGCGATTCTCGTGCCTCAGCCTCCCACGTAGCTAAGGCTACTGGTGTGCACTACCACACCCAGCTAATTTTTGTGTTTTTAGTAGAGATGAGGTTTTGCCATGTTGTCCAGGCTGATCTCAAACTCCTGGCATCAAGCAATCCACCCACTTTGGCCTCCCAAAGTGCTGGGATTACAAGCGGGAGCCATGGCACCCGGCCTATTTAATTTTTCTTCATTTAAGTTTAGTGAGTCACATGTGGCTCATGGTCCTTTCTCTTTTTATTTTATTTTATTTTATTTTATTTTACTTTACTTTATTTTACTTTACTTTACTTTATTTTATTTTATTTTATTTTATTTTAAGGCAGAGTTTCGCTCTTGTTGCCCAGGCTGGAGTGCAATGGCGTGATCTCAGCTCACTGCAACCTCCGCCTCCCAGGTTCAAGCGATTCTCCTGCCTCAGCCTCCTAAGTAGCTGGGATTACAGGTGCACACCACCATGCCTGGCTAATTTTTGTATTTTTAGTCGAGATGGGGTTTCACCGTGTTGGCCAGGCTGGTCTCAAACTCCTGACCTCAGATGATCCACCCATCTTGGCCTCCCAAAGTGCTAGGATTACAGGTGTGAGCCACCACACCCAGCTGCTGGTGATTCTTGTATTTGATAACTCAGACCCAGACAGTAAGTAAAGACAGAGAATTTCAGGTGACAGTAACATAATGGGTGATGGGTGCTGCTTGAGCCAGGTGGTGAGCCAGGGCATTTCTGAGGAGGTGATCCTTGAGGGAGAATGGAAGGGTGAGAAGAAAATGTAGAGGAACAGTGTTCCAGGCAGAGGCATAGCCTGAGGCAGGACCACACTTGGGGTGCTGGAGGAACAGCGAGGAGGCCCATGTAGCTGGAGCAGAGTGAGGGGGAGAGAGGGAGGAATGGAGGGCAGGGAGGAGATGGGGCAGGTCATGCAGGGCCTTGCGGGCCACCAGGAGGACTTGGGCTTTGATCCTGAGGGAGGTGGGAGCCATGGAGGGCTGTGGGCAGAGGAGGGATGGGACCTGACTCGGGTGCTCACTGGCACCATGTAGTGGGTGCTGTGGGGAGGACAGACTGTGGAGGGGGAGGGTGGGATGCTGGAGATAAGGGCAGAGGTGACTGTGCTGGTCCAGGCAGGCAATAATCGGGCTGGATGGGTTGGGAAGGGAATATGGAGAAAGATGGACAAAGTGAGTAGAAATTTAGGAGAGAAACGTGAGAGTATTTCCAGACCAACAGCATATGGGGTGAGGGAGGAAAAGCAGTGAGGGCCAGCTTCCAGGTTCTAGCCTGAGCCCTTGGAAGGACGGAGGTGCCATCAGCAGAGTTGGGGAGGACATGGGAGGAATGGCTTTGCTGGATCCAGCCACGCCTGAAGGTGTCTCAGATTTTCCAGGAAGGGGAAGGTAGCCGGGCCTGTGGGGGTGGGCAGGTGAAAAAGGCAGACATGGAGCTGGGGCGTGCCTGTGGTGGGCATCGTGCCCGCTGCGGTCCGGCTGGCGGGTAGACCCGGCGCCAGGGCTGTGATGTGAACATGGGTGAGGCGGGCTCCTGGCTCGTTGGCACCCGCCCATGCCCCGGGTCACGAATGCTGTGCTAGGTAGGAGGCGGGAGCCTTGGGCATGGGCAAGACCAGGGCAGGGAAACCGAGAGGAAGCTGCCCAACCAGTTTCTCTCTGGCTCTCGCAGCCAAGAGTACAGAGTTTGTACCTAAATGAAATGTCCGGGGGTTTTGGTGCCAAATATGAAGGAGGTGGGACAGACAGGCTGGGGGAGGGAGTCCCACCCCGGTCAAGGGTATGGTTTTATCTAAGAGACCCCCATCAGGGAAGGTTTAAAAGGCTTGAGAACATCCCAGTGCAGTCACCCCTGCTTTGGAAGTTACTTCAGGAGACGAAGGGACACAGCTGTGTCTAAGGATGTCCCTCACAGTGTTGTTTATAAGGGATGGAATGGGATAAACAAGTGGGAATTGATTAAATTCTGCAAGCTGGACACTGGAACATGTTCTCCTAATGGTGATCCCCATCGAACAAAGGAAAAGCACCCGTTCGTATGCATAGAAGAAAGACTGGAAGGAGGCCGGGCGCGGTGGCTCACGCCTGTAATCCCAACACTTTGGGAGGCCGAGGCGGGCGGATCATGAGGTCAAGAGTTCGAGACCAGTCTGGCCAACATAGTGAAACCCTGTCTCTACTAAAAATACACAAAAAATTAGCCGGGCATGGTGGTGTGTGCCTGTAATCCCAGCTACTCAGGAGGCTAAGGCAGGAGAATCGTGTGAACCTGGGAGGCGGAGGTTGCAGTGAGCCGAGATCGTGCCACTGCACTCCAGCCTGGGCGACGGAACGAGACTCTGTCTCAAAAAAAAAAAAAAAAAGAACAGAAAGACTGACAGGAAATGGTTAGCCTCAGGGCCATCGTATTTGCTGTTCCTCCTCCTGCCTGCAACTCTGTTGTCATAGGTGTTTGTATGTCTGATTTGCTGTCTTCCTCCAGGTCTAAATGCAATTATCACCACTTCTAAGAGGCTGCTCCCCCAGGGACCCCGCAATTTTTGCAGCCTTGCAGTGTGGTTTATTTATTTATTTTTGGCATCTCTTAGCAGTGCCTGGCCTTATGTTATTGACACTGTTTGTTTTTCTGTGGGTGTCCATCCCCCCTGCAACTTGTCTGTGCCCCCCCACAAGGGCAGGAGTGCTGGTTCCATCATGCTTACCACTGTGTCCTCAGCACAGCACACAGTAGGTGCTCAGTTCATGTACAGGGAAAGAATGAATGAGAACGGCCGAATGAAACAGTTTCTCTCTAGGCGAGGGATGGATTGTGGGTAACTTTTATTTTCTTCTTTATGCTGATTTTACCTAATTTTCTGCTGCACGCGCCTATTTTATAATTAGAAGAAAAGTTATTTTGAAAAAAATTACCCCCCAACGTCCCAGCTGTGGGAGCTGACGTGATCCAGCCCCGTGTTCCTCCCCAAGGGCAGCCGCCTCCTGGGTGTATACAGAGGACATATCAATGGAACGTTTTTGGAGGGGCTCTGGGGGTCAGCCCTCAAGGGCATGGGGTGGGAGGGGGGCAATCAGGGAGGGCTTCCTGGAGGTGTCCACCCTTAACCTTTAGGGTGCTCAGGCCAGAAACCCAGAAGTCATCCTTGAGTGCCCTCTTTTCTGTACATCCCCGAACGAGCCGTTTAGAAAATTCTATTGGGTCTGCCTAGAATGTGCCCTTCTCCCCCATCCTCTACCCAGTCCAGCCCCATCATTGCCCACCTTGACCCCAGCCTAGTCATCCCCCACAGTCTGCCCTACCCACAGCAGCTGAGGATGTCTCTGAGTACCTGAGTCAGGGCCCATCCTTCCTCTACCCACAGCCCTCCATGGCTCCCACCTTCGTCAGGGTCAAAGCCCAATTCCTCCTGGAGGCCTCTGAGGCCGTGCGCGTCTTGTCCCCATTTCCTCCCTCCCCGCCCCTCCTCTTTGTCTCCCCTTCCTCACTCTGCTCCAGCAACACCGGCCTCCTCGCCATTCCTCCAACACACCAGGTGCAGTGCTGCCCCGGGGCCTTTGCATGCGCTGAGCTCTCTGCCTGGAATCCTCTTTCACTTTCTCTCACCTTCTTCTGGTCTTTGTTTGTATGTCACCTCCCCTCTCTCCTATCCTGTATTTATTTTATTTTACATTTTTTTAGAGATAGAGTCTTGCTCTGTCGCCCAGGCTGACTGCAGTGGCACCATCATAGCTCACTGCAGCCTCAACTTCCTGGCCTCAAACCGTGCTCCCGCCCTCAGCCTCCCAAGTAGCTGGGACCACGGTCATGCACCACCAGGCCCAGCTAATTTTTTAACGTATTTGTAGAGAAGATGGGCTATATTGCGCAGGCTGGTCTCAAACTCCTGGCCTCAGGCAATCCTCCCACCTCATCCTACAACCCCCAACCCAGTCATCCTCAGAGCCCTTACCACCATCTGACCCACAGTGGATTTTCTTTCTTTTATTTCTCACGTGTCACCCTCATTAGAGCATCCACACCCTGAGGGCAGGGATCTTTGTCAGTCTTGGTCACTGTGTGTCTAGAATTGTGCCTGGCATAGATGCTTGGAAATGTTTGTTTAGAAAAGGGTAGGCTGGGCTTAACCTTATTACGGACTCATGTCTGTGATCCCAGCACTTTGGGAGGCTGAGGCAGGAGGATCACTTGAGTCTAGGAGTTCGAGACCAGTCTGGGCATCATGGGGAGATCCCATGTCTACAAAAAAATCCAAAAATTAGCCAGACGTGGTGGCGTGTGCCTGTAGTCCAAGCTCCTCAGGAGGCTGAGCCCAGGAGGTTGAGGCTAGAGTGAGCCATGATGGTGCCACTGCACTCCAGCCTGAGCAACAGAGCGAGACCCTGTCTTGAAAAAAGGGTAGGTGAAGACGCCTGCTTTATGACAAGGGCACACACAGTGTGGCCTTTGGGGGAGAATAAGGTTGGAGGGGCTCTCCTGGGTGAGGCTGGGCCTGATTGTGCAAATGTTTGCTGAGAACCTCCTTTGTACTGTGGACCTGTGCTAGGTGCTGGGGATGCTGGGTGACCGAGACAAACCCTGCTCTGCCTCCCGAGGTCACAGTCTGGTGGGAGAGGCAGACCCGGGACTAGGCGCATTTAGGGCTCTGTGCTGATGGGGCCACCCAGCCAAGGGGGAGGGCACCTGGCCCACCTCCCCCAGCGCCTCGGGGTCGGCTATGTCCCCTGCCAACTGCGGTCACCACTGTGGAATAGGGGCAAGAGTCTGTCTCCACAGAGACATGGACAAGAGGCCCAGAGAGGGCAGGACTGGCTGAGAAGGGGCTGGCAAGCACTTGTCTGCCATCCCCTGAGTCCTGGGCAGCCCAGAGCCAGGCCTGTCTGCCACAGGTCATACAGCCCCGAGCCTCCTGACAGTATGGATTCATTGAGCACCTGTTCAGTGCTTGGCTTATGCGGCAGATGGGGAAACTGTGAGCCCGAGAGGTACGGGTCCTTTCTTGACACACAGGGCATCCCTGGATTCAAACTCGAGTCTGTATGAGCCCCGTGCCTTGCTGCAGATACAAGCAAGGTGCCTACTCTGCTCCTGAGGGCCCGCTGTGTGCCCAGCCGAGTTGGGGAGGTCCCGCTGGTTGCTCCTATGCCTACATTGACACAGGGCACCTCCTGTGTGCCTCCGGTGGTGCTGGGGCACCGGGCAGCCTCCCCCATGAAGCAGCTGTGTACCTCGTCGAGGCTGGGGCTGCGTGGGATGGGGGACGTCACGGCATCCTGTGTTTAGCACCTACTGTGTGCTCTGTGTCAAAGGGGCAGGCAGGGAGCCTGTGTGCAGACACAGACCACCTACTGTGTGCATGGTGCTTTGTGGACTAGGCCACCTAGTGTTGGAGATGGGGCGGGGGGATTCCATGCTCCATTTTGCAGAGGGGGGAAACTGAGGCATGGCAAGGGAAAGGGGCAGTGTGGGATCCCCCAGTGAGGGAGGCATTTATTGGATGTTTGAAGGAGATGGGAGCCACCCACTGAGGTAGCAGTGGGAGGGCATGGACGGGAGCCGTGGGAGTGGAGTTGTATCTGCTGGGCTCTCACAGCCGCCTGTGTGTCTCCCATCAAAGCCCACGTCCTTTGCCCCACTGAGTAATGGCTTCTAGAGAGTCGGGCGTCTGTCTCCAGGATGGCCCTGTCCCTAGATAAACCCAAGGGGCTTGAAACTATTCGTGACATATCCTCAGTTCCGGGGGCCCCAGGCCTCCAGCAGCGCTGTGGTGAGAGCTCCGCCTCTGGACCCAAACCCTGGTTCCAATCCCTGCTCTTGCCGGCTGTGGGCAGCCGTTTCTCTCTCTTTCTCGGCTCTGTTCTTTGCAGAATGGGGGTGATGGTGGGGCCTGCCTCCTAGAGCCGTGGCCGGTGGCCTGAGGAAGCACAGCTGATGACAGCTGAGCGCCCAGGACATCCCGTTGGCGTTGGCGTTCGGGCTTCGTCCTCAGCGCGAATGCTGGAAAGAGAGCGTTTTCTCCAGGGATGGGAGCAGACGCGGGAGCCCTTGGGTCTCCATCCCGGCCCCTGCCCCGTCCCCAGACCGCCAGGTCCCGCTGGGCTTCTGCATTGCGGGCCTCTCCGGTGGAGTTTTCAAACCCGCACCCCGGGCGCAGCGCGGGCTCGGATTGGCCGCCCGGACAGGTCTGCCCCTCCCTCTCCCTCTCCCTCCTCCTCTCCCTCTGCTCCGGTGTCACGGGCCTGGCACGGCGGCCCCATCTGTTTCCAATCTGGCCTTGTGCTCTCCGCCCCTTCCTCAGGCTTGTGGCGAGGGTGGGGGCCTCTGCCACGGTGTCCCCCCATTCATTCCCCTGGACCCCCAGCGGGAGGGAAGCCTCTGCGCCCGCGCCTCTCCCCTAATCTCTGGTCTAGGAGGGGGAAGAGGGGACGCTCCCCGCCCCCAGCCCACTGGGCCTCCGGTCCCACCCAGACCGGGAGGGGAACTCTGCCCCTTCTCCGACCTCCTGTATTTGGGTGTGTTTGGGGAGCCCTCCGCCGCCCTGTCCGGCATCCAGCCTCCTCATCCGTTGCCATGGCCACGATCAGAGCTGGGGAAGCGGGGAGCAGGCTAGAGGCTCCCCGTGAGACCAGTCTTCGGGAGGGAGGGGTCTTGGGTCGTGCCCTCCCTTGGGCGCCCCTTCGCCCAATGTTTCATGGACCCCTGCGGAGGCTCTCCGCGCCTCCAGATGGGGCTCCCCTCTGGTCCCCCCGCCCCACTTCCGGCCGGGGCCCCGCCCTGCCCCCCAATCCCCCTCCTCGGGGCCCGTCCCCTGCAGCCACGCCCACTGCAACCCCGCCCCCTACAGCCCCGCCCCTTTCCCCGCCCCCAGGCCGAGCTCCCCAGGCCGAGGCCTCTCCCGAGTCTTCGCTGCGCGCCGCGCTCCGGGCGGACCGAGGGACGCGGGGACCGGCTTCGGCGGGCCCTGTGGAGGCCTCGCGGGGCCCGGGCCCGATCTCGGAGCCGCGGGGTGAGTGCGCCCGGGATCCCCTATTCCACCCCGAGGCCCGGGCCGCGCCGGGCTTTGTCCCTCTCCTCGCGCCCCCTCCAGGCTCCGAGGCCGGGGGACACGGGGGTCCCCACAGCCCAGCGCGGGCCTGACCGGGCCGGCCGCCCTCCAGGGCCAGCTTGGGCCTGCTGCTGCCTGGCACCCCCCCATTCAGGCCCGTCGCTTGCACTTTGGAAAACTCCAGACCGTTATGCTCCGCAGGGTCCCCTCCCCCGCCTGGCCCCCAGCCCGACCTCCTCCCCCCGCCCCCTCTCCTCCCCCACCCCCCGGGGGCGGAGCCAGGCGGCAGGGCAGCCTTCGCTGCCAGCCCGGGGGAGCTCTGATTGGGGACTTCGCGGAAGGCGGAGGAGGCAACAGGACCGCAGAGGGGGCAGGTAGCTGTGGGGGGTGCATGGCAGGAATCCCTGCTCTTAGCCACCCCCGAAAATCGCAGGAAGTTTACCTCCATCCATTTGTTTCCGCTCCTCTCGGGCCTGTGGACCCCACGTTGCCTTCTGTGCGTTGTTGGGAGTCTTTAAGAAACTGGGGGGCTTGGCCTCAGGGAGGGGCCTGTGGTGTTTTTTGGGACGGTCAGGGCAGCTCGTACCTTTCCTTTACCTATTCCCGTCCCTGGGCTCTAAGCTGTTCCAGGACCCGAGTCCTGAGCTGACGGACTTTGGTGACCCTCCCCAAGGGGCTTCCTGCAGACCCCAGGCTGGCCTCAGCTGTCTGCTCCTTTCAGAGCCTCACCCCCAACCTTTAAGTCTCGACCAGACCCCCTAGGGTGGATGTGAGGCTGTCCCCATCTCGGCCTCCATTGCCTGGGGTGGTCGCTGTCTATGGTGTCAGTTTCCACCTCTGAAACCCAGGTGACCCCAGGGATGATGTGGATAAAGTGCCAGGTGGAGCTGGGTATGCAGCAGGCATCCAGTGCATGCAGGGGCTTTGCCACATTCCTGGGGTGGGAAGAGGGCTTCCATCCAGGGGGTTGACAGACCCACAGTGGGAGCACAGCTGTGATGGGGTAGCCCAGAATGGGTCTTGATCCAACCTGGGGCATCCAGGAGGGCTTCCTGGAGGAGGTGACAGCTCAGCTGAGACCTGAGGACAAGTGTGAGGGCTGAGATTTGATGGGGATGCGGAAGGGTGTGCTGGGTGGAAGGAACAGTGTGTGTAAATATCTCTATGGGAGCCAGGAGCCACAAGTGGGGGGATCAAGGTGGCAAGGGAAGCCTGGCATGGGGGGTTGTGGCGTGATGGGGTCAGCAGAGGCCGGGCTGGCAGCTCTGGAGGCTGAGGTAGCAGTCTGAGTTTTAATACGTGTTGATGGGAGTCTTGGAGGATTTTAGAGCAGAGGAGGAACGGGGCTCAGCTTGGAGTGGAGGCATCTCTTGGCTGCAGCTTACAGGATGAACTGACCGTGGGCCAGGTGGGGGACCTGCATGGGAAGAGGCTCAGAGGCCTGAGGCAGTGTATTCTGAGAACTGCAGGACCTTTCGGGAAGAGGGGGTAGGGAAGAGGATGGATACAGTCACATCAAGAAGGGCCCAGAACACGGAGCACAGGAGCTGGGAGCACAGGAGCTGGGAGCCCCCGTGGGTGTGTTAACAGAAGCAGGGGTGCCCCCAGATCTTGGCGTCTCAAGTTGTTCCATGAAGCCACCATGGGGGACACACTGATGGGGTGATTTTGGCAGCTTGGGCGCCCGGAGGACATGGACCCTGGGCTCAATTGACAGCCGGGCTCTGGCCTCAAATCCTAACCCAGCCCAGCCCCCTCCTCCATGCAGGACCCTTGGTGAGCCTCGGTTTCCTAAGCCGTTAAACAGCAGGAAACACAGAGAACATTTAATGGGGCTCAGCACCCCAGGGGCACCTAGTGGACTTTAATGATTTCCCTCTCCAGGGCTGGGCCTGGTTCCCTGTCTGCGCCACCCATCCACTCCTGGCCACCAGGACCCCTGGGGACACTGCCCTGAGCCTTCATGTCGTCCCAATACAAATCAGTAGTCAATTAAAGCCTAAAGCCAGGTCCCCAGTCTTCAGTTCTGGGAAGGGCCAGCCCCACCCAGCCCCTCCCTGAGCCCGTTTCCTGATAGGGAGATAATGGCGCCCTGGGAGGGACAGTGGCTTGGCCAGAGCTGACTTGAGCCCACCGGTGTCCACAGAGCCTGGACTTGCTGCCCAGGGGGGCCCTCGCTGCCTGCCCCTGCTTGAGTGGTTGTGGGAGTGACCCAGGTGTCCGGGGAGGCTGGAGGCCAGGGTCCAGTCCTGGAAATGACATTCCAGGCGGTGGCCGGGAGAGATGTGAGTGGGGGGTGGATGTGAAGGTGGAGAGGTTGTGCAGGGTCAGGGGTCTGTTCCCTGAGTCCCACTGCTGGCATAATCAACCTCAGCTTCTCCTGCCCTGGGGCCATGGGATGGCTCCTGAGGGTTAGGATTAGGCCCCCAGACTCCCACCCCAGGACAGGACAGGGTAGACTCTACAGCCGGAGCCGGGGCTGGGAGAGGTACCGGGAGCCTCCTCCGGCCCGAGGAGCCCCCACCTTGTGCGGGTGACACAGCCTGTTTGCTGCCCGGCCTGGGTCATAATCACCCCTTTATGCTTCCTGGACCGCGTGGGCACACAAAGCCGGCTCCCAGATCGTGTGACCCATGCCCCGGCGCCTGGTTGGAATGAGTGCCCACTCGCCCCCCATTAGCACCGCCGGGGAGCCCCCAGAGGCGGCCAGCGGGCTCTACCAGGCCCAGAGAGAGTTGTCCAGGGATCCTGCAGTGGCCAGAGAAAGACACAGTCACAGGATTAAACATGGGCCCTAGACCCGAGTCCCACCCCAGCTGGGGGCCTTGGCCGAGTCCCTGTTCTTCTGTGAGCCTCAGTTTCCTCATCTGTAAAAGGCAAGCGCCTGCCTCCGACCAGCTGCCGCGAGCTAGTGGTGGGCAGTCCAGCCCCCAAGAGCCAGGTGGGGCGGGCAGAGACCCTCCCTGAGCCCCACGTGGGTTCAAGGTCCAGCAGTCACTCCCTCCCCTTCTCCCTAGCCCTGGCGCAGCCTTGCTGGCCACCATGGGCTGCCATGCTTTTCCTAACAGCTGTGTCATTCCTGGGAGCTTGCAGTTTACTCCACCTGACTTAGTTTCCCTTTCTTGGCAGTGGCAAGGCTGGTGGCCCAGGCTGCCTTTTGCAAGAGGGCATGGTGGAGGGTTGGCCTGGCACCAACCTGGCTGTGTCCCTCCCTGCCCAGGGCCACATAGGGCTCCTGGCTGCCCTGTGGGTCTAGTCTGTGTGCACCTCTCTGTCCTCATCTCTCCCCTTCTCCCTCCCAGGACCTCTTGGTGCTGCCCCCTTGCCCTTCCTCATGCTGTTCCTCCTGCAGAGACACCCTTGCCCCCAGTTCCCATTCACCTTTTGGTCCTCAGCCAGTATTAAATCCAGGAATGGCCCATGCAAAGGCCTGGGGGCAGGACTGGACTGCACTTGGGGTGCTGGAGAAACAGCGAGGAGGCCCACGCGGCTGGAGCAGAGGGAGGAGGGGGAGGAGGGGAGGGCAGGGAGGGGACAGGGCAGGCCGTGCAGGACCTGGTGGGCCTCAGGAAGGACTTGGGCTTTGACCCCGAGGCAGGTGGACGCCATGGAGGGCTGTGGGCAGAGGAAGGACGGGCGCTGATGCAGGTGCTCATAGATGCTTTCTGGTTTCTGTGGGTGGAACAGATCAAGGGACAAGGGCGGGAGCTGGGAGACCAGGGTGGAGGTGACGACGTCCGTCCAGGTCGGTGACAATGGGGCTGGAAGAAGTGGAGGCAGAAGAATGAGTAAGAAGTGGGCAGGTTGGGGACAGATTCTGAAGGCAGAGCTGATGGGACCTAAGGATCTTCTCTCCCAAATCCTCGCAGAGGACCCCGCGCCTGGGGTTTTCGTGGAAGCAGGAGTTGGTGGGAGGATCATGGTGTGCAGGGTCCTCTCCCCATCATGGGAGGTTCCCCTAGGGAGGATTGGCACCTAGGGGACCCTGGAGTGTTTTGTCTTTTGCAGTGGTAGTGTCTGAACCCCACTTCCTGGGCCCCTCCCACCACCCTATTCCTGACACATCATCCCTGCCTCAAATGCCCCTGTTGCTGTAGCCCCTCGTCCCTGCCCCTGACAGCCTGGAGCGGCGGATCTGGAGGGAGTCCATGGCCAGGCCCTGCCTGCCTGTGCCTGGCTCAGCCCCATCCCGCACAGACATCAGGGAGGTGTGGGCCCAACATGGCTTCTGCCGTGGGAGCCAGGGTGTAATTAGGGCTGCCCGGTTTAGAAGGCGGCCGCCCTGAGGTCCTCATGGGATGTGGGAGAGCCAGCTGTGGCTGGGGCCCTCCATACGTGTGCCCCACCTGGGCTCTCTGTGCAGGTGACTCCTACCCATGCTCTCTGAGCTTCAAGTTTGCTATGCTGCCTCAGTTTCCCCAGAGGCTCTCTGCAGGCCTTCCCAGATGCTCAGAGTGGTCTGGGACTGACCTCGCCCCCTCAGTGTGGCCAAGCAGATGTGCATTTCTGGGCAGGGCCAGCCACTGTGGTCACCCTAGCCCCAGCTGGCCACAGGCTGTTTTCTCCATCTGGGGCCACCGCCTTCCTTGTTGGCGACTTTTGCTCTTAAAGGGCTAGGGCAGGGACTCAGAGTAAGGGACTGTGCTCTAGGCTTTATTTCCTTCATCTTCCCAGTCCCCAACTGGTTGTGTGCAAGGTGTACCTAGAGTCTGTGCGTGTGCGTGTCTGTGTAGCCTGGCTGTGTGCACATATGTGTGTAGGAAGGGAATCTGACTTTGCATGTCTCTATTTGGCTGGCTGGCTCATGCACCTGTGGTCTGCTGACTGAGTGGCCTATCTATAGTCTGACAGTGTGCCGGCACCTGTGTCTGCGTGTGACGTTGACCGGCTTGTGCACCTGTAGGTATCTCTGATCTAACTGCATGTTTGCAGTTCCCTGTAACCCAACTGTGTACGTGTACTGCCTGCCCCACCGTGACCCCTTATGTTTATCTTTTCTGGCTTGGTATATGTCTGTGGTCTGATTTTGGGCCTGTCTGTGTTTGTGGTCTATGTGCAAGTTTTATTTGCCTGATTGTGTGTGTGCCCATCTCTGCTGCCTGTGTGAATGCGTTTGTTTCTGTGTCTCTTGCAGATACACAACCGCTTGCAGTCTGACTGTGTGTCGGTGGTTTGACGGTGTATATCTGTGTATGTCTGTGGCCTGATTTAGCAGGCATCATTCTCTGTGCCTGGTCTGACTGTGTGCCTGTGGCCTAACTGTGTCCACTGAGGCCCCCCAAATCCCGTTCCTCACCCTAGGCTGTGACCCGGCCACTACCCGCCCATCCTTCCCCTGGGACCGCCCCAGGGCTGGGCGAGGTGACCGCAGCTGGGTATTTTGGGAGTCAGAATCACAGGGGCTGCCCCGTTATTATGCGCCACCAGTTCCTGTGGCCACGGCCTGGACCCGCCCAGGGCATGGGCTGGCATGGGTGCCAGCCTGACTAGGCAACAAAGATCTTATCCTTGGGCCTCTCCCTTCCCCTCCCTGGCCCTCTGACCTGGCTCTGGACAGAATTGAGATTGGGGAGATGGGGAGGGGGCCATTCCAGGGTTCAAGGTATGTGATGAGGGACCTTCTGCCCTGGAGGAGTTGAGGTTCTTGTGGGAGAAATGTGCTGAATGATTAACATCTTCTCATTTAATTTGGGAACCAGGGTGAATACCATGGAGGATAACCTTAGTCATATCTGATGCTCTGGAATGTCGAATGTAGGGGGAATTGACCTTTGAGGGGCAGAGAAGGGCTTCCTGAGGAAGTGACGGCTGAGCTGAGACCTGTCATGTGGTGGGGGACAGCATTCCAGGCAGAGGGCACAGCAGAAGCAAAGGCTTGGAGGTGGGACTGAGCTTGGCCGGCCTGGCTGTACCTCCAAGCGAGAGGAAGCAGTGAAGTCAGCAGGAGTGGCTTCCCCTGGGGGCTCCGGCAACCATGGGAGGTCTTAGAGCAGGGCAGGGACAGGCAGGTGTGTGGGAGAGATTCGTCTTATAACCTGGGGGACCAGGTTTTAGAGCCAGACAGCAGCGTAGTCTGGAGTCCCCTCCTTCCTGAGAAGCAGCCTGTGAGTTGGAGAAAATCGGGGCTCAGCACCCCTCAGTCCTGGTGTGGGGCTTGGTCTGAGTCAGGGGCCCAGCCTGGGTTGGGGACTCATGCTGGGTTTGGGGTTTAGCTGGTGTTTGGAGGCTGTCTTAGTCCATTTGGGCTGCTATAGCCAAATACCACAGACCAAGTGGCTTACAAATGACAGAAATTGGTACCTCACAGTTCTAGAGGCTGGGAAGTCCAAGACCAAGGCAACACAGATTTGGTGTCTGGTGAGGGCTGTCTTCTGGTTCATGGAAGGCATCTTCTCCCTGTGCCCTCACGTGGCAGAAAGGGCAAGGGAGCTTTCTGGGAGATCCTTTATGACACTAATCCCGATCATGAGGTCTCTGCTCTCATGACCTAGTCACTTCCCAAAGACTCCACCTCCTATTACCATCATAGCGGGGACTAGGTTTCAACATATGATTTTTTTGGGGGGGGAGACACCTTAATTCTATAGCAAGGGCCCAGCACTTTCATTCCATCCCATCTCCCCATGATCCTCCCCCATTGTCCCATGACCAGCCCCCACAGGACCCTCCCCTGCTCCATGTGACCCTCCCTCTGCCTCCTCCATGAAGGTCTCCTGGATTTCCCCACTCGCTCATCACAGCCCTCCATTGTCTCTGCAGACGCTGCCCCATCTGACGCTCGGCTCGAGGCCTCTCTGTGAGGGACCGGGGGGGCCATCCCCCTCCAGGACGGAGATCAGAGGTCGCTGCCAAGCATGGCGCCCACCTGGGGCCCCGGCATGGTGTCTGTGGTTGGTCCCATGGGCCTCCTTGTGGTCCTGCTCGTTGGAGGCTGCGCAGCAGAAGGTAAGAAGCCGGCACGGGGTGTGCAGGGGTCCGTGTGTTTGTTTACCTATGTGCATTTATGGCTGTGAGTGTGTGAGCACACTCCCCACCTCCTCCCTGGGGCCCTCCATTTTGCCAAATGGAAGTTTTATGCTCCACAAATGAGGCTGAATGCTGAGGACTGTGTGCTGAGCCCTAAGAGATTCAGAGATAAGTAATAATGCTGGTATTCATAAAGTAATAACCGTAATGATGATGACGGCGTCTGTTTCCCCAGCATCGACTCAGACCCAGGCTCCATGCTAGGCACGGATTTTACCTGCTTCCTCTCCCTTGGGCCTGACAAAACCCAGTGTGCCGGTTCTGTTACCTTCCACGTTTCCCAATGAGGGAAAACGAGGCAAGGACTTACTTGAGATCACTGCTTAGTGAGCCACAGAGTTCACCTTCCCTTGCTGTGGGCAGTACCTGCACCTCGTGGCAGACACACAGGCAGACAAACTGTCTCAGGCGGAGCCAGGGGAGGCTTCTTGGGAAAAAGGGCATTGGGACTGGGGTTTTGTGGGTGTATAGGAGTTCGCCGATAGAAAAACCATTCCTCATCAGAATGACAGCACCCAGGAAGGCCTGCAGATGAAAGAGGTTGGTATAGTTTAGAGATGGGCAAGGCAGCATTTCTGGCTGTAATGTGAAGAGGATGAGGGTCCATCTGGGGCCCAATGCCAAGACTCACCCCACCATGAAGGACCTGGAGAAGGCATCACTCAGGCCCATGAGGACATAAGGGATGAGGGCAGTAGGGCAGGAGACTGGGTTCTGCAGTCAGGCTGGGTTTGAATCCTGGCTCTGCTGCCAACCTGCTGCACAACCTCGGGCTAGTGGCTCAGCCTCCCTTACCCACCGTCACAGAGCTCATATCATTATCGACATCCAGCATTCTTGTGACGTGGACATGTCATAAGCCCCTGCCTGCTGCTAGGGACATAGCAGGCCGGCAATCCTGTGTTACCACAAACATAAGTATTACTGCTGGTTAACAAACTGGAGACATACACCCCTGCCTCATTCATTTGCACTTTTTCTTATTTTCGTGCTGCTTTTTTTATTGTTGTTTTTTCCTTTTGAGATGGGGTCTCACTCTGTCACCCAGGCTGGAGTGCAGTGGCAGCATCTCAGCTCACTGCAACCTCCACTTCTCAGGCTCAAGCAATCCCCCCACCTCAGCCTCCCAGGTAGCTGGGACTACAGGCGTGGGCCACCATGCCGGCTAATTTTTTAAATTTTTTGTAGAGATGAGGTTTCACTGTGTTGCCCAGGCTGGTCTCGAACTCCTGAGCTCAAGCGATCCACCTGTCTCGGCCTCCCAAAGTGCTAGAATTACAGGTGTGAGCCAGTCACGGCATCTGGCCTCATGCTGTTTTTTAGTAAATGCCCTTATACATTCAGATCAGCCACCGCACCCCGATGAGGTGAATGCGATTATCAGCATCCTCGTCGTACAACTACGGAAACTGATCGCACCACTGCACTCAGCCTGGGCAACAGAGCCAGACCTTGTCTCAGAAAAAAAAGAAAAGAGATGGGCTGAAGCGCCTTGGCCTCCCAAAGTGCTGGGATTACCACATGAGCCACTGTGCCTGACCTGGCTAATATTTATTTATTTATTTATTTATTTATTTAATTTTTTTAGACAGAGTCTCGCTCTGTCGCCCAGGCTGGAGTGCAGTGGTGCAATCTCAGCTCACTGCAACCTCCACCTCCCAGATTCAAGCTATTCTCTTGCCTCAGCCTCCCAAGTAGCTGGGATTATAGGTGCCCACCACCACACCCGGCTAATTTTTTGTATTTTTAGTAGAGACGGGGTTTCACCGTGTTAGCCAGGTGGTCTCAGTCTCCTGACCTCATGAGCCACTGAGCCCGGCTGGCCTGGCTAATTTTTAAAATTTCTTGTAGAGATGGAGTTCTTACTCTGTTGCCCAGACCGGTCTGAAACTCGTGGGCTTAAGCAATCCTCCCACCTCAGCCTCCCAAAGTACTGGGATTACAGGCGTGAGCCCCAGTGCCTGCCTGGCCTGGCTAAGTTTTTAAATTTCTTACGGAGACAGAGTTTTTACTGTGTTGCCCAGGCTGGTCTCAAACTCCTAGGTTTACGCGATCCTCCCAACTCAGCCTCCCAAAGTGCTGGGATTACAAGCGTGAGCCACTGTGCCCAACCAGAAGTGGCCATTTGAACCTGAGCTGCCTGGTCCCACAGGCCAACTTCCCAATGACCACACTCCCTCAGGGACCAGAAGCCAGGTATAGCTGCACCGTGATCTGTCTGGCTGCCTCCAGGGCCTGAGTCTTCCTGGCCTGTCTCCCCTGCATTGGGGATGTCTGGCCTTCAGTACTGACCTCTTTCAGTTCTTCTTTTCTTTTGCTTTGTTTTTTTTTTGAGATGGAGTCTCCCTCTGTCATCCAGGCTGGAGTGCAGTGGTGCGATCTCAGCTCACTGCAACCTCTGCCTCCCAGGTGCAAATGATTCTCGTGCCTCAGCCTCCCGAGTAGCTGGGATTACTGGCGCCCGCCACCATGCCCTGCTAATTTTTATATTTTTAGTAGAGATGGGGTTTCACCACATGGGCCAGGCTGGTCTCGAACTCCTGACCTCAGGTGATGTGCCCACCTCGGCCTCCCCAAGTGCTGGAATTACAGGCGAAAGTGCTGGGATTACAGGCATAGGGGAACAATTTCTGCTCTAGAAACCACTTCAGGTCCAGTGGGGCCTTCCCAGGATGCCGTGGGGCTCGCCCCAGGCAGGGTTGGAGGGGACAGGGTGGGTGGGTCACCACCTCTGGCACTGGATTCTTGTCTGCAGAATCTGAAATGGAAAAACAGAGATGGGGCCAAGCCAGGCCACGGAGCGGGAGGCTCAGGCGCGTTGCCTCCAGAGAGAGCTTGAGTTCCTTCCCTTCCCAGCTTTTTTGATATTAGCAATACCACATGAACTTCTGTCTCTTCGTTTAAGAAACAGGGACATCCACAGTACTTGTGGTCAATAAAGACCCACAACCCCATTTATCCAGCCTGCATTATTTTCAGGGCACTGGAGCCAGGTAGGCCTGGGTTGGAATCCTGTCTCTGCCCATCATGCGCCGTGTGACCAAAAGCAGGTCCCTTCTTTTTTTTTTTTTTGAGATGAAGTCTTGTTCTGTTGCTCTGTTGCCCAGGCTGGAGTGCAGTGGCACGATCTCGGCTCCCACTGCAGCCTCTGCCTCCCAGGTTCAAGCAGTTCTCCTGCCTCAGCCTCCAAGTAGCTGGGATTACAGGCGCACACCACCAGGCCTGGCTAAGTTTTGTATTTTTGGTAGAGATGGGGTTTTGCCATGTTGGCCAGGCTGGTCTTGAACTCCTGACCTCAAATGATCCACCCGCCTCAGCCTCCCAAAGTGCTGGGATTGTAGGTGTGAGCCACTGCGCCAGGCCTCTTCACCTTTCTGAGCCTCAGTTTTGGTCCTCCTGGCCACAGGCATAAAGCTTAGCACATGGCGTGTCTTTGTGCCTCTCGGGCTGCAGGCGTGGCCCTCTCAAGCCCCAGAGGTGTCCTTCCTGCGTCTCTGCCCCTTTGCTGAGAAAAAGGTGGGGAAGCTTTGTCCAAAGGAGAGGTTGCAAGCATTCGCAAGACATTTTCTAACGGGGGACGCAATGGGCAGGGACAGCTCTTCCAGGCTGGCTCAGATCCCAAAGCTGCCTGGAGAAGACCCAGAGGGTATCTGCTCTGCAGTGGTGAGGGTGCTTCTGAGAGGTAGAACCCCTCCAAATCCGAGAGCAGGCAGTGATGTTGGCGGCTCCGTTTCCTCAAGGGTCACCAGACCGAGAAGAAGTCTGAGGTCCCAGGGAACCGAGGCTGTCCCTTGGCCTTTGTGCTGAGAGCCACATAAGCAGGTATTTCAGCCCAGTGTTCTGGGGATGCCCAGGCTGCGGTGGGAGCATAAGGGACTCCTGACCGGGCCTGCAGTAATCCAAGAAGGCTCCCCAGGGGAGGTGCTGGCCGAGCTGAGGTTGAAGCTGCCAGATGAGAGGAGGAGGAAGGGACCCTGGGAGGAAGGAGCAGCACAGACAGTGGCTGATTGTAGCACCCACCCGCCCGGTCTTGCCCGCTGGATTGGAGGGGGCAAGGGGTGTGTTCTGGCTCTAGGTCAGACAGGCAGCTGGATGCGTCTCTACCCGCAGCCAGCTTCTGCCCTTCCTTCCAGCAGCTCCAGAGGGAGGGATTTTTACCAGAAGTAACATTCTTGACCCGGCCACAGTGACTTTTCCTCATGTCCTTGGCTGAGGACGCATGGCCCCGGGTCACCATTCCTGAGGCCAGAAGGAGGGGGCAGGCCCAACCTCAACGTGGAGCAAAACATCTGCCCTAATCAGGCTCAAGATCTGGATGTGGAAGGAGAGTAAGATGTCAGCTTTGGAGGCAGAAACCCGGGTTCAAATTCCAGTGCTGTTATTTCTGAGCTCGGTGATCTTTTTTGTGGTGGTTTGTTTTTTGAGACAGAGTCTTGCCCTGTCACCCAGGCTGGAGTGCGATGGCGTGATCTCAGCTCACTGCAACCTCTGCCTCCTGGATTCAAGCAATTCTCCTGCCTCAGCCTCCCGAGTAGCTGGGTTTACAGGTACCTGCCACCATGCCGGGCTAATTTTTGTATTTTTAGTAGAGATGGGGTTTCACCATATTGTTCAAGCTGGTCTCGAACTCCTGACCTCAGGTGGTCCTCACGCTTTGGCCTCCCAAACTGCTGGGATTACAGGCGTGAGCTACCATGCCCAGCCTCTGAGCTCTGTGAACCCATTAACATTCCTGAATCTGTACAATGGGATTGGCTATTGCTGCAACAGAGGGATAAATAAAAATTGAGGGGCCAGGCGCGGCGCCTCATACCTGTATTCCCAGCACTTTGAGAGGCCGAGGTGGGTGGATCATTTGAGGTCAGGAGTTCGAGACCAGCCTGGCCAACATGCTGAAACCCCGTCTCTACTAAAAATACTAAAATCAGCTGAGTGTGGTGATGGGTTCCTGTAATCCCAGCTACTTGGGAGGCTGAGTTAGGAGAACCACTTGAACCTGGGAGGCGGAGGTTGCAATGAGCCAGGATTACACCACTGCATTCCAGCCTGGGCAACAGAGCGAGACTCCATTCTCAAAAAACAAACAAACAAGTTAAGGGAGGCCGCGCATGCCTGCACATGATGGGTCTAGTGATTTTTGTGTTTTGTTTTGGAGACAGAGTTTTGCTTTTGTCACCCAGGCTGGAATGCAATGGCACGATCTCAGCCCACTGCACCCTCTGCCTCCTGGGTTCAAATGATTCTCCTGCCTCAGCCTCCCGAGTAGCTGGGATTATAGGCACCCACCACCATGCCTGGCTGATTTTTGTATTTTTTTTAGTAGAGACGGGGTTTCATCATGTTGGCCAGGCTGGTCCTGAACTCGTGACCTCAGGTAATCCATCCGCCTCAGCCTCCCAAAGTGCTGGGATTACAGGCATGAGCCACCACGCCCGGCCAGGTCTAGTGACTTTTGGGACAGATGATCAAAGCAGACACATATGGTCATATCAACAGGAGCAGAGCCTTCAGTGAGGGAGGTTAGGCTGGTCAGGCCACTGGGGCAGGAACTCTGTTTCGTTTAAAACCCAGCCTGAGCCATGGATGGGTAGGTGTTGGGGCCACAGGGACCTACACTTGGAACCTCAGGCCTTCTTAAGGCCTCTCTGGGTTTCTGAATAGCTAGAACTTTGCAGAACTTTTCTGGTCAACCTGTGTGGCCCCTGAACTCACTCTAACTTTTTCCAGCTGGTTGTAGAGGCTCAAAGTCCTAGCATTGCTAGTTTGAGTTGTTAAACCTCAGCCTCTCCTCAGACCCCAAACTTTTACTTAAAACAAAGTTTTGCTCCGTTTTTTCTATAATCAGCTCACTTTTTAATTTAAGCAATTTTATGTTTTAAAATAACTTCAGGCTGGGCGTGGTGGCTCACGCCTGTAATCCCAGCACTTTGGGAGGCCAAGGTGGGTGGATCACGAGGTCAGGAGATTGAGACCATCCTGGCTAACACGGTGAAACCCCGTCTCTACTAAAAATACAAAAAAATTAGCCAGGCGTGGTGGCAGGTGCCTTTAGTCCCAGCTACTCGGGAGGCTGAGGCAGGAGAATGGCATGAATCCGGGAGGCGAAGCTTGCAGTGAGCCGAGATCACGCCACAGCACTCCAGCCTGGGTGACAGAGTGAGACTCTGTCTCAAAAAAATAAATAAATAAATAAATAAATAACTTCAGCTGGGCACGGTGGCTCACACCGCTAATCCCAGAGCTTTGGGAGACCGAGATGGGAGGTTCGCTTGAGCCCAGGAGTTCCAGACCAGCCTGGGAAACATAGCGAGACCCTGTCTCTACAAAAGATTAAAAATTAGCTGCATGTGGTAGCAGGCGCCTGTGGTCCCAATTACTCAGGAGACTGAGGCCAGAGGATCCCTGGAGCCCGGGAGTTCGAGACTGCAGTGAGCTATGATTGCACCACTGCATTCCAGCCTTGGGTGAGAGTGAGACCCTGTCTCTCCAAAAAAAAAAAAAAGAAGAAGAAAAAATAAAAATAATTTCTTCAATTTGTCTTTAGTTCTACATCTAAAAAGGTACCAAAGTGGAAGTCTCTGTCCCTCTGTCCAGCCACTTAGCTGCCTGGAGGCAGCACTGTTTCTGCACATACATACAATCTTTCCCTTTTCTCTTTTTTCTTTTTTTTTTTTTTTTGAGACAGAGTTTTGGTCTGTCGCCCAGGCTGGAGTGCAGTGGTGCGATCTGAGCTCACTGCAACCTCCACCTCCCGGGTTCAAGCGATTCTCCTGCCTCAGCCTCTCGAGTAGCTGGGATTACAGGCACGCACTACCACGCCTGGCTAATTTTTGTATTTTTGGTAGAGAAGGAGTTTCACCATGTTGGTCAGGCTGGCCTCAAACTCCTGATCTAGTGAGCCTGCCTCAGCCTCTCAAAGTGCTGGGATTACAGGTATGAGCCACCACACCCAGCCCCTTTTCTCATTTTAAAAAATCGTACAACGGTAGCATTTGCTACACTTTTTTTACCTCTTGCTTATACACACCCCCTCCATTTAATAGTATATCTTCTTGTTCCTACCCTAGTAGTTTATTTTAAAAAGCATCCTGGCTGGGCAAGGTGGCTCACGCCTGTAATCCCAGCACGTTGGGAGGCTGAGGTGGGTGGATCACCTGAGGCCAAGAGTTCGAGACCAGCCTGGCTAACATGGGGAAACCCTGTCTCTACTAAAAATACAAAAATTAGCCGGGCGTGATGTGCGCCTGTAATCCCAGCTACTTGGGCAGCTGAGGCAGAAGAGTGCGCTTGAACCCAGGAGGCGGAGGTTGCAGTGAGCCAAGATCGCGCCGTGCACTTGAGCCTGGGTGAGAGAGTGAGACCCTGCCACAAAAATAAATAAATAAATAAATAAATAATCAAAAAGCATCTCGAGGTGAGAGGATCGCTTGAGGACAGGAGTTTGAGACCCACCTGGGCAACATGGCAAAACTCAGTACAAAAATTAGCTGGACATGATGGCATGTGACTGTAGTCCCAGTTACTCAGGAGGCTGAGTCTGGAGGATTGCTTGAGCCTAGGAGATTGAGGCTGCAGTGAGGTATGTTCGTGCCACTGCACTCCAGCCTGGGCAAAAGAGCGAGTCCCTGTCTGAAACAAAAAAGGATCCTTCCCCCCACCCACCCCCCCACCTTTTTTTTTTGGCAGTTTCTACATTTATTTAAACACAAAACATGCACATGAGCTGTTTACTGATTTTCTTCACTGCACAGCCTGGCATTGGGGTTGGTGACTCTGATGGCAGCTGGGCGGCCCTTTCCGCGATGGTTTTGTGTTTCTTGGAGGAAACACTGTGAGTGATCTCAGCACAGGGAGATTTGTTGCAAATCAGCAGCACTTCCGGCTCCTTGACGTTGGGGATCAGGAACTTCCGGAAGCCACTGGGCAGCATGTGCCTTGGTTTCTTGTTGCTCCCATAACCGCTGTTGGGCATCAAGATCTGGCCCTTGAACCTTCTGCAAACCCTGTTGTCAATACCTCTGGTTTCTGCCAGTTACGCTTAGTTTTGACTTATTGGTCTGACTGGTGCCGGATGAACTCCTTGATCCTCTTTTTGACGATCTTGGGCTTCACCAGGAGTCTGAGGGCGGCCATGATGCCGAGGAGGAGACGGCTGCCACCTCCATGGGCAGCGCCGAGGAAGAGAGGCTTCCTCTCCACCTTTTTTTTTTTTTTTTGAGATGGAGTCTCGCTCTGTCGCCCAGTCTGGAGTGCAGTGGCTTGATCTCGGCTCACTGCAAGCTCCGCCTCCCGGGTTCACACCATTCTCCTTGCTCAGCCTCCCGAGCAGCTGGGACTACAGGCGCCCGCCACCTCGCCCCGCTAAGTTTTTGTATTTTTAGTAGAGACGGGGTTTTCACCATGTTAGCCAGGATGGTCTCGATCTCCTGACCTCGTGATCCGCCCGCCGCAGCCTCCCAAAGTGCTGGGATTACAGGAGTGAGCCACCGCGCCCGGCCTTTTCCCCCTTTTTATACTTATGTAGTATTTTGCTGCGTAGATAGCCTGGCATTCACTTGATCAATTCCTTTTTATTGGATATATAGGCTGCTTCCTGAGGGCTCTTGTAAGTATTTTGCAGCCCTCGGGGAAAAAAAAATACAAAAAATTAGCCGGGCATGGTGGCCGGTGCCTGTAGTCCCAGCTACTCGGGAGGCTGAGGCAGGAGAATGGCATGAACCCAGGAGGCGGAACTTGCAGTGAGCTGAGATCGCGCCACTGCACTCCAGCCCGCGCCGTGACAGAGCGAGACTCCGTCTCTGAAAAAATAAAATAAACTCAGCAGTAGCTCCATTCATCTTAGGGGATACATTGTAACATTACTGTGTACTGTGACCGGAAATCTAGTGTCCCTCTGGGAGATGCAAAGGTTACTGTAAAAATAGTCAATAAAAAGGAAACACTGTTAATGAATTCTCCACAGAGACCGTAGCCTGTCCCAGGTGCAGCTTGTGGAGGTTGCTCTAGGATGTTAAAACAGGCATACTCAGCTACGCAGTGGCTCACGCCTGTAATCCCAGCACTTTGGGAGGCTGAGGCGGGCGGATCACGAGGTCAGGAGATCGAGAGCATCCTGGCTAACATGGAGAAACCCTGTCTTTACTAAAAATACAAAATCAGCTGGGGCGGTGGCACACGTCTGTAATCCCAGCTACTTCGGAGGCTGAGGCAGGAGAATCGCTTGAACCCGGGAGGCGGAGGTTGCGGTGAGCCAAGATCGTGCCCGTGCTCTCCAGCCTGGGCGACAGAGCGAGGGTCTATCTCAAAAAAAAAAAAAAAAACAAAACCACATACTCCAGGCCAGGCGCAGTGGCTCACACCTGTAATCCCAGTACTTTGGGAGGCCAAGGTAGGTGGATCACTTGAGGTCAAGAGTTCAAGACCACCTTGGCCAACATGGTGAAACCCCATCTCTACTAAAAATACAAAAATTAGCCAGGCGTGGTGGTGCGTGCCTGTAATCTCAGCTACTCAGGAGGTAGAGGCAGGAGAATCACTTGAACCTGGGAGGCGGAGATTGCACTGAGCCAAGATCACACCACTGTACTCTGGCCTGGTGACACAGCAAGACTTCACCTCAAAACAAAACAAAACAAAACCACTCTCCTACTCCAGACTTTATTGCAGAGACTGAATGAACACATCAGATCGTCATGGAGGGTGAAGAATGTGGGTGTGAAAGCCAGCCTGGTTCAAAGGAGCGTGTTCAGCTCAGCCACCACCTGGCTGTGCGTGTCCAGCCAAAGCAAGTCCCTTGCCTGGTTTGTGTCTCAGTTTCCTCACATATAAAATGGGGATTGCAGAGCCGGGTATGGTGGTTCACGCCTATAAATCCAGCAGCCTGGGAGGCTGAATTGGGAGGATTGCTCGAGGCTAGGAGTTTGAGACCAGGCTGGACAACATAGCTACTTGGGAGGCCAACGTGGCAGGATCACTTGAGGACAGGAGTTCCAGACCAGCCTGGGCAACATAGTGAGACCCCAGGCTGAGGTTTTTTTTTTTTGTTTTTTTTTTTTTTTTTTTTTTTTCTTGAGACGGAGTCTTACTCTGTCGCCTAGGTTGAAGTACAGTGCCGTGATCTTGGCTCACTGCAGCCTCCATCTCCTGGGTTCAAGCCATTCTTCTGCCTCAGCCTGCCAAGTAGTTGAGATTACAGGTACTCACCACTATGTCTGGCTAGTGTTTGTTTCCTTAGTAGAGACGGGGTTTCACCATGTTGGCCAGACTGGTCTCCAACTCCTGACCTCAGATGATCCTCTGGCCTCAGCCTCCCAAAGTGCTGAGATTACAGGTGTGATGGCCTTCACCTGTAGTCCCAGCTACTTGGGAGGCCAAGGTGGGAGGATTGCTTGAGCCCGGGAGGCCTAGGCTGCAGTGAGCTAAGACCGTGCCACTGCACTCCAGCCTGGGTGACAGACTGAATCCCTATCTCTTAAAAAAAAAAAAAGAAAAGAAAAGAAGGCCAGGTACAGCGGCTCATGCCTGTAATCCCAGCACTTTGGGAGGCCGAGGCAGGCAGATCACGAGGTCAGGAGATCGAGACCATCCTGGCTAACATGGTAAAGCCCCATCTCTACTAAAAATATAAAATGTTAGCCGGGCGTGGTGGTGGGTGCCTGTAGTCCCAGCTACTCGGGAGGCTGAGGCAGGAGAATCACTTGAACCTGGGAGGCGGAGCTTGCAGTGAGCTGAGATCACACCACTGCACTCCAGCCTGGGCGACAGAGTGAGACACTATCTGAAAAAAAAAAAAAAAATGACGATCAGGATGGCACTGCCCCTCCATGCTGTTTGAGAGGTTAAATATTAAATATTAGTCCCCCTTTCTGAGCTCCTGCCTCCAGCTCAGACCACTCTCCTGGGCACTGACCCCTCGTGTCCAGCCACCTCCTGGATGCCTCCCAAGAAGCTGGAGCTCTGGGTTCAAATGCTGGTTCTGGCCTCATATCCCGTGGTCAGCCCCCCACCCCATGCTGGGTGCCTCAGTTTCCCCACATGTCTCGCCAGGAAATTAGACCAAGTTATCTTCTGGCAAGTACTTTCAGGGCCCTCCAAGGGTTTGGCTGGTCACCATGGAGGGAGGTTCAGGTGCTGAATTTAGGGACCCCAGCATCTCACGGGTCTCCCCTTCTATCTTTCCCAGTGGCACTGTGTGTGAGCAGGTGTGGCTGTTGCAGGTGGAAGTGGGGATATGTGGGTACCTGGGTGCCCATGGGTGCCATGGCGGGGGGCGAGGTGGGAGGGTGTTCATTGTCATCCTTGCTTTCCTCCTCCCCTCTCCGTTGGCCACATGGCACTTCCATGGGCAGGGGGTAGAAGGCAGGTTTTTGTGGCTCCTTGGTATCCTAGCCAGATGCCTGGACCCATCAGCTCCCCCCTTTTTTCTGCTGTATCCCCAGAGCCCCCCAGGTTTATCAAAGAACCCAAGGACCAGATCGGCGTGTCGGGGGGTGTGGCCTCTTTCGTGTGTCAGGCCACGGGCGACCCCAAGCCACGAGTGACCTGGAACAAGAAGGGCAAGAAGGTCAACTCTCAGCGCTTTGAGGTGAGTTGGGGTGGGGGGAGGCAGCCTGGGGTCAACGCTCCCCCAAGGCAGGGCCACAGCATCTCAGCCACAGCAGACGTCACGGACACGTTCCCCAGGTGGAGCACAGACATCAGTGGCCAGGCAAGCATGGCTGTGCAGCCTCCAGCTGGGGTCCTGCCCACCTCATTGCTCTACCAGCTCCATGATGTGTGGCCTCAAGCAAAGCCCTGTCCTCTCTGAGTCTTCTTCACAGCACAGTGTACACAGCACCACTGCACACAGAAGGAACTTTACAACTCTTCATGCACGCACATGACCACACATGAACATTGCCACATTCCACATGCCTTCACACACCTTTGCATGCCTGTCACATGGGCTTGCACACATGTGTCACCCTCACACATGCACACAACACTCTGTTCTTACATGTACCCAAATCTGGTCCCTATCTCTGGCACATTTATACTGGACACCGACAGACGTGCACATTCAGCCTCCAGCTCTTCTCCCCCAGGATCATGGGGCTGACTGCCATTCCCCTACAGCCCAGCCTAGACAGGAACCTTCCTGGGACCCCAGCCTCACCCTGTCCTTTTTTCCCCTGCCCATGGCAGACGATTGAGTTTGATGAGAGTGCGGGGGCAGTGCTGAGGATCCAGCCGCTGAGGACACCGCGGGATGAAAATGTGTACGAGTGTGTGGCCCAGAACTCGGTTGGGGAGATCACAGTCCATGCCAAGCTCACTGTCCTCCGAGGTATTGGGCTCCCCAGGGCGGGCGGAGGATAAACTGGGCCCTGGGCTTTGGGGACAAGCACAAAAGGAATACATGAAAGTTACCCCAAACCCTCCTGCTTTGTCTTTTTTGGGAGGACCTTGATCTCCCTTCTCGAACCAGTAACACTCTCAGGGCCCAGAGCCTACTGGTGGGGATTTATTGTGCCTTTGCAAGAAAGAAAGGAATTGAGGAACTAGAATCATCCTAATTTATAATCTTCATCATGCGCTTCTGATGACAAGAGGCTGATCCAACTCATATGGGTTCAAGCGAGAAAGATAATTGATGTGCAGAATTAAAATTCCATGGAGTGGCTGGCTTCAGGTTCAGCTGGATCCAGGGGCTCATTGAATTTTCTCAGAGCTCCACTCTCTGTCTCTTGGCTTTGTTTCCTTCTGTACTGATGATATCCTTAGTGAGACTTCCCCCCACCCCCAATGAACTTGGATCCCATGGCCCTCCCTGAACTAATCACTGTGGCTCAGGAGGAACAAACACTGTGATTGGCTGGACTCATACCTGGAGCCAAGAGTGAGTGTGGTTCCCCCAAAGGAATAAAGATAAACAGAGTTGGCCATGGTGGCTCACACCTGCCATCCCAGCACTTTGGGAGGCTGAGGTGGGAGGATCACGTGTGAGACCAGACTGGGCAACATAGCGAGACCCCATCTCTACAAAAAATAAAGGACGAACGGATGCTAGGTAGGCAGAAACAGCTGCCCCACTTCCCCAGACATTCACACGGGCCTGCGGCGCTGCTTGCTGGCCTTGTTTAGGTGCAATTCTTGGTGTTTTTTTTTGTTTTTTTTTTTTTTTTTGAGACAGTCTTGCTTTGTTGCCCTGGCCGGAGTACAGTGGCATTATCTCAGCTCACTGCAACCTCCGCCTCCCGGGTTCAAGCGATTCTCCTGCCTCAGCCTCCCAAGTAGCTGGGATTACAGGCACATGCCACCACGTCCGGCTAATTTTTGTATTTTTAGTAGAGACAGGGTTTCACCATGTTGGCCAGGTTGGTCTCAAACTCCTGACCTCAAGTGATCCACCCACCTCAGCCTCCCAAAGTGCTGGGATTACAGGCATGAGCCACCGCCTGCAGCCTAAATCCACTTCTTGAACAAGTCGCAAGGGGTTTATAGGGGGCTGTCTGAGTGATGCTGTTTTATAATGAGGAAGCAATTTTGTGAACAAATTCTTGTTCAGCATCATTTCAAACAGCCGCCTACAAACCCTTGCCCAACCACTCTGTGTTGCCTTCTCCACTGCAATTTGGTCTTAGCACTGGGCCCAGCCTGTGGAGCTCAAGTCCTGGCTGCCACTTGGTTGGTGTGTGACCTAGGGCAAGTTAATGAACCTCTCTAAGCTGCAATTTTCTCATCTCTAAAGTCGGGCTGAGTGCTGGGGCTCACGTCTGTAATCCCAGCACTTTGGGAGGCTGAGGCGGGTGAATGACCTGAGGTCAGGAGTTCAAGACCAGCCTGGCCAACATGGTAAAACCTCGTCTCTACTAAAAATACAAAAATTAGCTGGGTGAGGTGATGTGCACCTGTAATCCCAGCTGCTCAGGAGGCTGAGGCAGGAGAATCGCTTGAACCCAAGAGGCGGAGGTTGCAGTGAGCTGAGATCACACCATTGCACTCCAGCCTGGGCGACAAGAGCGAAACTCTGTCTCAAAATAAATGAATGAATGCATGAATGAATAAAAATGAAATGGCTGGGCACGGTAGCTCACGCCTGTAATCCCAGCACTTTGGGAGGCCAAGGCGGGCGGATCGCGAGGTCAGGAGTTTGAGACCAACCTGGCCAACATGGTGAAATCCCAAATCTACTAAAAATACAAAAATTAGCCAGGCTTGGTGGTGTGCACCTGTCATCCTACCTCCCGAATTCTTGGGAGGCTGAGGCAGGAGAATCGCTTGAACCCGGGAGGCGGAGGCTGCAGTGAGCTGAGATTGCGCCACTGTACTCCAGCCTGGGTGACAGAGGGAGACTCCATATCAAAAGAAAAAAAAAGAAAGGTCCCGTGCTTTTTAAAGCTCTGCTCTTGGCCACGTGCCGTGGCTCACACCTGTAATCCCAACACTTTGGGAGGCCAAGGCAAGAGGATCACTTGAGCCCAGGAGTTTGAGTCTAGCCTGGGCAACATAGAGACCCCATGCCCCACTGTCCAAGTCTCTACAAAAAAAGAAAATGTAAAACTTAGCCAGGTGTAGTGGTGCCTGCCTGTAGTCCCAAGTACTTAGGAGGCTGAGGCAGGAGGATCGCCTGAGCCTTGGAGTTCAAGGCTACAGTGGGCTATGATCATGCCACTGCACCCCAGTCTGGGTGACAGAGCAAGACCCTGTCTCTAAAAGGGGGGCAGGGGGAGGGGGAAGAAAAGATAAAAGCTCTGCTATTGCAGTCTGGAAAGTCTTAATACTTTTCTAACAAGAGACCCCACAGTTTCATTTGCGTGGGTCCTGGAGCCCATCCTGCTGGGGGATGGAGGAAGGAGCGGGGGCGGAGTCAGGCCCACCATGGCCCGCCCTGCTCTTCCCAGCAGATAATTTTGCCCTGACCTTTCCTGGGCTCAGACAGAACAGCCTGCCTCTTCTTGCCCCAAGCCAGCCTCCACTCTGAGCACTCAGGGTATTAAAGGACAAGCTATGAAGCCACCAACTGCCTGGTCCCCTGGAGTCTGGGAAAAAATGCCCCCCTGCGCCCATCCACACTTTTTTTTTTTTTTGAGACAGTTTTTTGCTCTTGTTGCCCAGGCTGGAGTGCAATGGCGTGATCTTGGCTCACTGCAGCCTCCGCCTCCTGGGTTCAGGCAATTCTCCTGTCTCAGCCTCCTGAGTAGCTGGGACTACAGGCGCCCACTAGCACGCCCAGCTAATTTTTGTATTTTTAGTAGACACAGGTTTCGCCATGTTGATCAGACTGGTCTCGAACTCCTGACCTCAGGTGATCCACCTCCTCAGCCTCCCAAAGTGCTGGGATTACAGGCGTCAGCCACCGCGCCCGGCCCACAGTCTTTTTCTCTCTCCTCTCCTGCTGCCTGGAAGGGCCTGCTTGGGCTGGGAGCTCATCCTTCCTGCTGGGGCCCAGGGCCTCGGATACCCTGACCCGGCCCCACCCACCTTGCCACCAGCCCTGAGCTCCGGGCACCCCCGGCCAGTCACTAGCAGTTGGTGGGGAACCATCTGGACTGCCAGGGCCACTCCCTGCCTCCCTCCTCTTCTGCCATCTGATTGTGGATCCCGCACACGCCTCCCGCACTGTTGTTTTAATTAAACTCCGAGGAACTGGGCAGAGTGTGGTTCACGATGTACATTTTTGTTTAATTAGGTGCTCTTGGTAGCATCAGGCGGCCGAGGCCTCCCCGTGCACCCTGGCTGGCTGCTGCCCACACACGCTCACGGGGACCCCTGCGGGGCCACATACACATGAGAAGTGCTCACGCGTGGACACGTGTGGGCGCAGGGGCAAGCATGAGCACGTACATGTGGCACACGTGTACCCACGCGTGAACGAAATACAGGGTTCTCATGCTTATCAAAGCCACCCTCGTAGGCACACGGGCATGCATAGACACACACGGGGATACCCACAGACCTAGCTGTGGGCACCAAAACCAATTGAGTGAGGCCCAGTCATTTTGGCCCTCATCTCTGATGATGTCATCAGTAGCCAATCAAAGCCACTTTCAAGGTTGTCCAGGTCCCTGGCCCAGGAAGGACAGACAAGAGGCCTGAACCACCTCAGACAGCGTCCGGCCACGCCCCCTTCAGGGCCCCGATGGGTCCAGACCTGGTTGGGTGGAGGGCTTTTGCAGCCGGTCCCACTCAGCTTCTTCTGAGCTCAGCCAGGCCTGGGTTCAAATCCTTGCTACATGCTGGCTGTATGACCTGGGACAAGTGTGCATCTGCCTGGGCCTCCGTTTCCCCCTCTGTGGAAAAGACTTGGAGGAGATCACAGGTTCCCTTGCCTGCGCGGCGCCTGATATGCTGTTAGTGCTCAGGGCTTTCCACTGGGGCTTTTTCCCATCCAAGCAGTGATCCCCCGGGGCTGGAACTGCCGCTCTCTTGTAACCCTGGGGAGGCAGGGATTGATTCTGCCTTCACCTCCCTGGATCCTGCCCACCTCTCCCTTGCCCCATCTCGGCCTCCTGCCCTCCTACTGCTTGCCTGGGGCCCAGTTTCCTCCCAAGATGGTGGCCTCCTGCTCACCTCTGTCCACAGCACCCACCCCTGTGCCCCATGTCCCATCTGGGACTTTGTAAGCAAATACATGTGTATTCTTTAAACAAACAGCAACATTGTCTACACCAGGAAGCAGCACGCTTTTTCTCCAGAGCACCAGAAAGTAAATATTTTTGGCTCTACAGGCCGGACGGTCTCTGTCGCAGCAACAACCCAAAACTCTGCCATTGTGGTGGGAAAGCTGAGAAACGAATGGGCGTGGCTGTGTGCCAACAAAACTTTATTTATTTATTTATTTATTTATTTTTTATGAGACAAGGTCTTGCTCTGTCGCCCAGGCTGGAGTGCAGTGGCGCGATCTCAGCTCACTGCAAACTGCACCTCCTGGGTTCATGCCATTCTCCTGCCTCAGCCTCCCAAGTAGCTGGGACTACAGGCGCCTGCCACCACGCCCAGCTAATTTTTTTGTAGTTTTAGTAGAGGCAGGGTTTCACTGTGTTAGCCAGGATGGTCTTGATCTCCTGACCTCGTGATCCGCCCGCCTCAGCCTCCCAAAGTGCCGGGATTATAGGTGTGAGCCACCGGGCCCGGCCAATAAAACTTTATTAAGAAAAACAGCTACAGGGCCACATGTGGCCCCAAAGCCATCATTTGCAGCCCTTTACGCCCTCCCACTCCAGCATTCCTGTAGATGAGCTGCCTATTTCTTGGTCTTAACAGCACTGTGATTGGTCACTTTTTTGTCACTTGTCCATTGGAGTGGAGTTGAGGGGGATGGGGGGCAGGCGCGGTTATTAGTCTGTCCTTCATGGCTGTTTCCGAATCTCTTTTTTTTTTTTTTTTTTCCGGAGAGGGTCTTGCTCTGTTGCCCAGGCTGGAGTGCAGTGGCACGATCTCCGCTCACTCCTGCCTCACCCTCCTGAGTAGCTGGGATTACAGGCGCCCGCCACCCCGCCTGGCTAATTTCTGTATTTTTAGTAGAGACAGGGTTTCACCATGTTGGCCAGGCTGGTCTCAAACTCCTGACCTCAGGTGATCCACCTGCCTCGGCCTCCCAAAGTGCTGGGATTACAGGTGTGAGCCCCCACAGCCGGCCCATCTTGGTTTGTAGAGCACCCTGGATGCAAGGCAGCCCGTCACTTAGCCGGCTCACCTCATCACCTCAGCCCAGAAGCACGTTCCCACCGCTCAGGGAGCTCTGGGACCAGGAGATTCCAGGGAGCTGAGTTTCTCCTCCTCATCTGCGCCCCTCCCGCCCCGACATCACCACTGGTCTCCATTTACCATGGAGGGGAGCTAGAACCTCACCACCCAAGTGGGATACCGAGCACTGGAGACGTGGTGCCACTCACTCACCTGGTGCTGGAGGATTGAGTGCTCAACCAGGATTGAGTTGTTTGTTCACTGATTGAGCTCCTACTGTATGCCCGGTTCTGCGCTGGGTGCTAGGGATGCCATGGTGACGCAGATGCACCGTTACAGATAGAGTTCCCTGCTGCAGAGAGGACAGTGAGGAGTGTGGGGGCATTTAGAGCAAGGGAGTTGGAGCTAGTCCCAGGTGGTGTTCCGATCAGTAGACAGATGTGGGAACGGGGATTCCAGGCCGAGGGAACAGAACAGGTGACCCGAGGGAGGGGGCTTGATGACTTTGAGAGCCGTGGAGGCCAGGGTGACTGGGCCAGAGAGAAAAAGAGGAGGGAAGGTGGCAGGGGCCCCCAGCGGGCAAGCAGACGGAGTTCCTTCTGAGGGTGGCGGGACCACAGAAGGGTGTACAGCAGGGGAGCAGTGTAGTTTATGTTTAGAAAGGCAGGTGGGCGCAGTGGCTCACACCTGTAATCCAGGCACTTTGGGAGGCCACGGCAGGTGGATGATGAGGTCAGGAGTTCGAGACCAGCCTGGCCAACATGGCAAAACCCCTTCTCTACTAAAAGTACAAAACTTAGCTGGGCGTGGAGTGCATGCCACTGCCTTACAGCCTGGCTGACAGAGTGAGACTCCATCTCAAAAAAAAAAACAAAAAAAACAAAAAAAAAAGCGGTGTCCTCTGGGCCAGGCACAGTGGCTCATACCTGTAAAATACCTATAATCCCAGTGCTTTGGGAGGCCAAGGTGGGAGGATTCCTTGAGCCCAGGAGGTCGAGACCAATCTGGGCAACATAGTGAGACCCTATCTCTATATTTTGTATATTTTATTTTTAGTTTTAGTTTGATTTTTTTGAGACCGAGTCTCGCTCTGTCACCCAGGCTAGAGTGCAGTGGCGTGATCTCGGCTCACCACAACCTCCATCTCCCGGGTTCAAGTAATTTTTCTGCCTCAGTCTCCCGGGTAGCTGGGATTACAAGCATGCACCATCACACCCGGCTAATTTGTGTTTTTAATAGAGACGGTGTTTCACCATGTGGGCCAGGCTGAGTCTTAAACTCCTAGCCTTAAGCGATCCGCCTGCCTCGGCCTCCCAAAGTGCTGGGATTACAGGCATGAGCCACAGCGTCCAGCTGATTTATGTATATATATATATATCTGTTTAAAAAATTTTTTTAAGATAAAAAGAAAGGCGTCCTCAGGCTGCTGTAAATGAACCCGCTCAGCACTGTGGACCCTGGGGCCAGGTTTGTGCTAATATGTAGCAGGGTGTAGAACATCTCTCAGCCCCACCCAGTCCATTCCAGGAGCACCCACCCCCAAGTTGTGACAACCTCAGATATCCCCAGACATCGCCCAGTGTCTCCCAGGGCAGCAGTCACCCCCCAGTGAGAAATATCATTCTAGCCTGCTCAGCTCCCTCACACGAGCCTCCCCCTTGTACAGAAGAGGGACCCAGCCAGGTGCAGGGGCTCATGCCTGCGATCCCAGTGCTTTGGGAGGCAGAAGTGGGAAGATTGCTTGGGGCCAGGAGTTTGAGACCAGCCTGGACAACACAGCGAGACCCCCTCTCTACAAAAATTTTAAAAATTAGCCAGGCGTGGTGGCGCATGCTTGTAGTCCCAGCTACTCAGGAGGCTGAGGCAGGAGGATCACTTGAGCCCGGGTTGTTGAGACTGCAGTAAGCTATGATCGTGCCACTGCACTCCAGCCTGGGCAACAGAGCAAGACCCTGTCTCAAAAAAAAAAAAAGAGAGAACTGGCTGTAAAGGATGGCACCCAGGGCTGAGGTCTCGCAGCCAGGGAGGAGCTGGACCCGTGGCGGGGCCGTCCCTGAGCCCCAGGCTCCGGGGAGGCCGTGCAGTGCTCAGAACCGTGCCCATTTCTCTCCCGTCTCTGCCCTCAGAGGACCAGCTGCCCTCCGGCTTCCCCAACATCGACATGGGCCCACAGTTGAAGGTGGTGGAGCGGACACGGACAGCCACCATGCTCTGTGCGGCCAGCGGCAACCCTGACCCCGAGATCACCTGGTTCAAGGACTTCCTGCCCGTGGATCCTAGTGCCAGCAATGGACGCATCAAACAGCTACGATCGGGTGAGTGAGGGTGGCTGACAGGACGTGGGAGCCTCAGAGGGCAGCAGGGGATGGGGAGCATCTCCAGGCCCCAAGCTCTGGGGACTACTGGAGAACAGACAGAGACAGTGTGTGGCCGTGGCAGTCGTTGGCGCTGGGGGAGTGGGGACAAATATCTTCAAAGTCACACGCTGAGGATATTGGGGAGCACAGATGGGCATGAGTACTGGGAAGCTGTAGAGGGTGGTAGAAGAATAGTGCTTCAACACCTGGCCAGTGAAGATATAATGGATGCAGACACGGACAAGGGTGGGGAGTTATATAGGGCCATGGGCGGGGAGAGTGTCTCCCGTACTCAGGCAGTGAGATCACAACTGCCACCCACAGACAGTTGTGGGTGATAGGAAGCCACTGAGGGGGCTGGGCGCAGTGGCTTATGCCTGTAATCCGAGCTCTTTGGGAGGCCAAGGCAGTAGGCTTGCTTGAGGCCAGGAGTTTGAGACCAGCATGGGCACTGTAGCAAGACCTTCGTCTCCAAAAAGAAAGAAAGAAAGCCGCCAAGGATGGTGGGTATCGGCAGTGCCCAAGCAATGGGAGACAGACAGGCAGAAGTGTCGGTGAGCCATGGAGGGTGACGAGGTGAGACCAGCTTTAATGGGTATGTAATAGGGAGCTATGGAAGGTGGCAGAGAACATCCTCTACAGAAGCAGTAGGCACATCCAGTGAGAATACAGTGGGGCCCAGACAGGCAGGAGTAGTGGAAGCTGTGTAAGGCAATGGCAGGTGTTCAGAGGTGACAAGTAAGGTGATGGGGAGCCATAGAACACTACAGGGAGAGAGTCTCTCCAAGGCTGAGCAATAAGAACATCATGGGACAAAGACAAGCAGAGGTGATGGCGGGGCTTCAGGTCTGTAATGGGGCACAGACAGCCTGTCTGTTCAGGCCTCATCTGGGCTAGGGAGACCTTGGGACAGACAGAGCCTTGGAGACGGGCGGTTCCACCATTGTGTCTCCACAAAGCACCCACGTGGCCCATCTGTGGGTCCATCTGTCTGGGGGGCTGTGTCTGTGTGTGTGTCGTCCCCCCGCTTCACGACATGTCCACGTGTGCATGTCTGGGCTCCCTGTGCTGGCCTGGCCTGCCTCCCGCGTGTGGGCACAGGTGTGCAGGCCTGGCTGCTGTCACACACGGTCCTCCCTTCCCCCGCCCGGAGCAAAGTGTCCGCCTGCATCTCGGCCACACGTGCACCCACGTTGCAGTCACTCCCGTGCCTGTGCACACAGGGCAGTGATCCGCGCACGCGCCTCTGAGCCCGCACCTCCCTAGTGCTCGTGCGTGGGGACACACGTGGTGGGGATGTGTCTCCATACATTGGGAGCACACGTGTGGCTGCACATGCGTGTGTGTCTGCGTCTCGGATTTACCGTTTTCAGTTGTGCCAGGCTCGACGCCCTGCCTTCGTTCAGGTCACGGTTGAGATCACCCTGCACCTCCACACACACCTCTTTTTGCTTTCTCTCTCCCTTTCCTCCGAGGATCCCGCCACGGAGCCTGTCTCGCAGCAGTCCCTCCCGGAATCATCCCCAGCGCCCCGCACTCACTGCCCATACTTGCCCCCCACCAAAGAGCCTACCTACCCCTTCTCCGCTTTCTACTCCTCCTCCTTAGTGAAAACTAAGCCCCAAAAAAGATCAGACGTGGAGCCCAGAATCTCTTCCCTGGAGAGACTCAGGCCTCACACTGGGGGGACAAATCGCCTCCCCTCTCCCAGCCTGGCTGCGGATGTTTGCAGCTTGTAGGCCTCTGCAAGCGGGGGGGGCGGGGTGGGGGAGCGGTGGCCTCAGTTTCCCCATAAAACATGCCTATTTCCTTGTGTTCTGGTGACCTCTCCAGGATGGAATGTCTAGCGCCTGCTAGGTCTCAGTAAACATAAGCCACTTTAGGAACCATAAGAAATGTTCTTATTCTTATTCTGAGCGTCCCCCTCCCCTCCCCCACCCTCGCCTCCTCGATGAGGACACAGGATTCTTCATAACCACCTGTTAATGTTCCTGTTCTCTTTTCTTACCCTCCTGTTGTAAACATTCAGAAACCTTTGGTAAGTCTGATTTCATCACCACGTCAACAACTAACGCCCCATCCCCTTTGTGCCCCTTCTGCCCCCTTCTCCTCACCAAACTAACAGCCACCGTGATGATAACTGTGACCCACTCTGCCTGGTATGTTTACTAACGCCCTCTCCCTCCTCCCCACGACCGGCCCCTCAGCCCTCCCCAGCTGGGCACTAGTGTGCGGCAGAGAAAGAAACCCAAAGGAAAAGAGGAAGAGACAAGTCCACAAGGGGCCGGGCAGACCTCAGAGTAGAGGCTGAGGGGGGTTCAGAGGCATCCTCGGGCTCGTGGAACTTCGTACCTAACAAAATTTCCTCCCGCGCTTTCTTCTTGGCCTTAGCCCTGCTGGAAAAGGATTTAATTACAGAAGTTTGGGGGCTGGGGCTGGGGCTGGGCGTGAGGTGGAGATTTTTCCAGCCTAACTGCTACTGGGCACTTCTCATCCACTTTTCTCAGCATTCAGCCTGAATCTCCTGAAATCAGTTGTGGGACTAATTCATACTGAAGTGAGAGTGACTGATATCAGCCTATGCTTATCAGTCCCTTCATCTCCGTCAGGGTGGGAAGCGGAACACCTTTTAATGGCTAAGGGATCCATTGTTCCCACTTGATAGAATAGCCCTGAGTGATTTGGCCAACTTGAAAAGACTTCTTTTTTTTTTTTGAGACAGTCTTAATCTGTCACCCAGGCTGGAGTGCAGTGGCCCCATCTCAGCTCACTAAAGCCTCTGCATCCCCGATTCAAGCAATTCTCCTGCCTCAGTCTCCTGAGTAGCAGGGATTACAGGCACCCGCTACCACACCCGGCTAATTTTTGTATTTTTAGTAGAGACGGGGTTTCACCATGTTGGCCAGGCTGGTCCCCCAAACTCCTGACCTCAGGTGATCCACCTGCCTCGGCTTCCCACAGTGCTAGGATTACAGGCGTGAGCCACTGGGCCGACCTGAAAAGACTTTCTTTAACCCTGACTTCCACCATCGTCATCCCAGTGTCCTAGCAAAGGCCAGCCTGGGTTTCCACTGACGGGTTCCAGTTCTCCAGGGTGTAACTTTAGGCAAATTTCCATTTGCTCCCCTGTAAAGGGTGCAGAGTGGCCTCACGAGGACACCTCAAAAGATAATACAGGGACCCCGAAAAGTTCAGGCCAGAAGCTCCTCAGCCCAGGAGGCCGGAGAGTTAGGCTCAGTGCCCACCCCTGCCTCATGATGGGACCTCAGAGATTCCCCTCTGAGCCTCAGTTGGCCCATCTGTAAAATGGGTTTGGGCCACGCAGAAGGAGCTGCTTTTTCACGTGTCTGGCCACTCCTGGCAGATCGAGGTCTTGGGATCTTCTTGGCCCCAGCCATCCGAGTTATCAAGTTATCGGCCATCAGCAGCAGAGAGAAGGGGCCCAAAACTTCTCCCTGGATCGTGAGCAGAGGGGGTAACGTTCCAGCCCTGAGCCACCTTTTCCTGCTTTGCAGTTAACCGTCCCTGCCTCCAAGGCCCAGAGAAACAGGTCTTTCCTCTTTTCCTCTTGGTAAGAAGGCTGCCAGTCTCTCCCCGTCCCTCCTACTCGGCCTGTCTGTGACACCCTTTCTTGGCTGTATTAATGCCCGGTCCTGGGGCACTAACCCCACCTCCCTCCCTGTCTCTAACAAGATAATTCCTGTTGGTCCTTGTCCCCTCCTAGTCTGGACTTGAAAGCAGTCCCTTGCTGGGCTCCCTAAGAAGGAAAGAAGGAAGCGGGGGTCATGAACCTCCCTCCCTCAGCCCAGAGGGAAGGCCACCAAAGGGCCAGGCTGACAGACCTTCCCTGGGCATAGAGGCGCCCCTCACCCGTCCAGAGAGGCTTCTAGACTCCATCCCTCCACCCCCAGAGATTCCCGCCTTCTACAGGAAGCCCTCCTGCTTTGACAAGCCCTCAGACCTCACCCTGCTCCTAGGAGACCTCTCCCAGCTTCCTCAGCAAAGCCTGCAGGGTCCGTGTGCCCAGGGCTGGCTTGCTCCCCTCCCTGGGGCAGAGTGCAGAGGCCTGGCTTATGGCCCAGCCCAGCTTCCCTGGGGCCCCCCGGCCCCCCACGACCGCCTTGTGACATTCACCTGGTTCTCTCTGCTTCCCTTACAGAAAGCACTCCGATTCGAGGTAAGAGGCTCCTCACTCACCCACCCACTCAAACGCTCGCTCTCGCTGCCCACTCAGCCCCTCAGGCTCTACAGGGCCTGCCCCCAGGCCCCCTTCCATGCGTGTCCACCCTGCCACCACCTTCGTTCCTCCCAGTGTTAGTCCGGTCTCTGCGTCTGTGTCTGTGTCTGTGGTCAGGGGGCTGAATGTGGCCGAGGTGACTCCTCAGGTCACCTGGCTCTGGAAGGCGGGGAGCTCTCTCCCCCTCCGGGAAGGACCCTACCTGGCAAGACCCCCAGAGTGCTGGGAGCCCCATGTGGTTTAGCCCCCTCTAAAATGAGCATGCAGGCCGGGCGTGGTGGTTCACACCTGTAATCCCAGCACTGTGGGAGGCCGAGGCAGGTGAATCACCTGAGGTCAGGAGTTCAAGACCAGCCTGGGCAGCATGGTCAAACCCCATCTCTACTAAAAACACAAAAACTAGCTGAGCGTGGTGGTGGGCGCCTGTAATCCCAGCTACTCAGGTGGCTGAGGCAGGAGAATCACTTGAACCTGGGAGGCAGAGGTTGCAGTGAGCCACCAAGATCATGCCACTGCACTCCAGCCTGGGTGACAGAGACTCCGTCTCAAAAAAAAAAAAAAAAAGAAACAAAACCAACATGCAAAGTGGGCCTTCCAGCTCCACAGTTCTTTCTGATCTGGAGGTTCTAACCCAAAGACACATAGAGACATGCACTCTCAGGTCGGTCTCCTCCATCCCTTACCCCCCACCCAACTGCTGCGTCAGAGAAGAGCCAAGAGAAGGCCGGAGTGGGAACCCTGGGGAAGAATCAGTGTCCAGCTCTACCTTTGCTACAAATGCTGTGTGACCTAGAGCAGTCTCCTGACCCTCTCTGGGCCTCCTTAATGATGGAGATACTGCCTGCTTCCCAGAACCTCGAGGTCAAGGGAGAATAGGCAGTGTTCTGTCAGGGCAGAATCTTTATCCATGACCTCCAGAGAGAATCCCCCAATCTGTGGGTCCGTGTCATTTCTGTGGGATAATCACAAACAAGGCTGGAAAGCTCAGTCTGGATTTTTGGACCCCTGGTGCCATAGGCTGTGATCGAAGCCTGTGATTCAAACACATTCGGGGATATTCACTCATCTTCATTTACTCATGGTCGACAGGCACTTGGGTCCAGGCCTGTGATTCAAACATACTTAGATATGTTACACTAAGTTTTATTTACTTATGAAAATAAAGACTTTGATCCAGGCCTATGATTACAAACATACATGTGGAAACTTTTGCCTTATTTTTTATTTGTGGGCACTCAAGTTTTTATGAAGGCCTATAATTTCAGACATACTCAGCTTCATTTACTTGTGAAAATAAGGGACTTGTTTCAGGCATGTGGTTTCAGATATCTTTGGGGAAATCTTGGCCTCATTTTCATTTACTCATGGGCACAGTAGTGTTTGATCAAGGCCTGTGATTTCAGATATTCTTGAGAAGGTTCATTCATTCTTATATGTTCATGGGAAGTGAAGTCTTTGATTTGGGCCTGTGATTTCAAATATATTGAGGGGAAATCAGTCCTATTTTCATCTACTCATGAGCACCAAGACCTTGGATTTGGGCCTGTGATTTTTAAATATGCTTGAAAAATTGCCCTCTTCTTTACCCATGACCAACAAATTCTTTGATCCAGGCTTGGGGCATTTTAGCCCCAACTTTACTTGTGAGTATAAGAGGCTTTCAACCAGACCCCTGATTTCAAATACTTTTGAAAATTTAATCTAATCCTATGTACCTATGAGCATCATAGAATTGGGTCTAGGACCGTAATTTCAAACACACTCAAAGAAGTCCATTCAATTACTCATGAGCACCAGGATATTGACTTCAGGCCTGTGGTTTTAAATACAAGCAGGTAAATTCAGACTTTTACTTAGATGACTTAAAATACATGGGGAAATTCTGACTTTTCTTCAATCAGTTTCAGGCCAGAAGGCTTGGATTCATGGCTTTGATTTCAAACATACTTGATACACACCAGCCTCAACATTTTTAACTTTAGCTGTCTCAGGGTATAACCTAATCCTGAAATTTCAAACACACCTGAAGAAGTACAACCCTGTCTCCATTTACTTATGGGCGTTGAGGACTTTGAGGACTAGGATTCCAAACACAATTGAGGAACCCAGACCCATGTTCATTTACTCATGGGCACTTAGTGAAACAAAGCAACCACCAGCTCCCTGAATTTTCACATGATTTGTGGTGGGCCCCCTCAGGTCCCTGGATCTATCAAATGATGGTTATGAGTTGTGAATGCCAACCCACTCTTTCCTTCTGGCCGGGAGAGCATCACTTAGTGCTTTCTAAACACACTTTTCTCCAGCTTTGTAATTCAACTTGGCAGTCATGAAGCAGCAGTCTCATGACCAGCTGCTTTTCCACTGTGAGTGGAGAATTTGCTGGGGAGTCTGGTGTGTCCAGGCCCTGGTGGGGCTAGATGTGGGGGTGGAGGTTATACAAGGCCTGGCCGAGCTGGGGCTTCCAGGTTTTCTCACCTCTTATCTGCCTCTCTGGCCCAGCCAGCACAGGAGACAGGCCAGAGAGCACTCTGGTGGGACAGCTTTCCCTGCTCACTCCTGGGCACCCCTCTAACGGACCAAGCTTTCTCCCCTCTTCCCACAGGAGCCCTGCAGATTGAAAGCAGTGAGGAAACCGACCAGGGCAAATATGAGTGTGTGGCCACCAACAGTGCCGGTGTGCGCTACTCCTCACCTGCCAACCTCTACGTGCGAGGTAGGGAACGCCGTGTCCAGGTCAAAGGCAGGGACCCGCCCCGTCCCATCCCCCTCCCTCCTTGGGCTCACCGCCTCCGGGCTCCCCCGTCCCCTGCACACCCAAGCAGGAAGGCCCCTCCCCGGTCGCGATGGGACCTTGGCCAAGGAGGCGTCCCTCTCTGGGCCTCAGTTTCCTTGCCTGTAGAATGGGGGCAGCTTAAATTCCCTTCCTCGTGCCTTGCGACAGATGCCCCGTGGGCAGCAGGGCGCTGGGGAGGCAGTGATGGTGGGGTAGGAAGGCGTGGGGCAGGGTGAGGGGGTCAGTCTTGGGCCTACAGGGCCAGGGGAGCCTGCAGGCCTCTGCCCCGCCCCACCCCACCCGCCTGCCCACCCGAGTTGGCTTCTGTGGTGTGTCGTGCCTTCCCGTGCTGTGTGCTGGCTTTGCTTCTCCCAATTTTGTGGCCTCGTAGCTCCCCGCTTCACTGCCCCCCCAATACAGGGCCCTCAATCTGGAAGTTGGGGAGGGGTCTTCGAGGCTGCCACCCCCGCCCCCCACCAGCTGGTCCGGAGCCCGGCACCTTCTGCCTCTTCCTAGTGACTCTTGGAGAAGGACAGTCCAGGCCGATGGGAGGCTGGGGCCACAGCGGGCACAGGCACCCGGGGGCTCGGTAGTTGCACCGAGCTGGGGCAGGCACGGCACCCAGCGAAGCTTGTTGCTCTCGGTTTCCAATTCCCACTCAGTCATGCCCAGCAGCGTGGGGGCCTCGCCCCAGCACCTCCCCGCTCCCCTGCCCCAAGGAAGCTTCCTTCCTTGTGGGTCCCGTGGTGCTGCCTCAAAGGTGCCAGGGGGCTCCCTTGCCCCCAGATGCCTCCGTTGGCCTCCTCTTATCTCGTGTGTTGGCTCTTGGGTCTTTTCAGAAGTTGCAGTCTTCCTCCTCCTCCTCCTCCTCCTCCTCCCTTTCACCTCGTAGTAGCTGTTTCTGATCAGATTTGTGGTAGAAACAGCTTCTGCCAGGATGCCAGGGTGCCATTCAATCCCCAGGGCTGCCCCAGTTAGCACTGTATAATTGACTCGATCACATCCTTCTCTGGGCCACAGTTTCCCCCATGTGAAGTGCCAAGCCCTGGTTGTTCTCCATCCAGGAGGCCGTGTGGCTCATCCCTTACCCACAGACCCTCACTCACCACCTTTGTCCCCACCATCCACAGCACCCGCTGGCCCTGAAGTGACTCCTTGGTCCTGGACCTGGGGTTTTGCATTTTGTCTCTGAGGAGGAGGTCGCATGGAGGGGGAGGGGATGGGGATGTGGGTGTATGGACGGGTGGTGGGTAGGGGCACGTCTGATCCGCTGTCACGGCACCTCTGGTGAGTTGTCATGCGTTCGTGACTCCAACTGACTGGTCTTCACCTAACCTGCCTATTTCTCTGCCAACACCTGGGATGGGGGTTTGTAAATCCAGCAGGGCTCAGAAGAGTGTGGACAGCGGGTGTGGGGCAGGGAGCCGGGTGGGGCCTTTAGTGAGGGTGCAAGAAGGGAGGGGGGCTTCTGTGTCCTCATCCCCCAGAGGTGGGGTCCCCAGCATGAGCCTCCATCCTCTTGGGGGCAGTTGAGGGGGTGAGGTTCTGCTTCCCCATCTTTGCCTGGGTCTTAGATGCTCCAGAATCAAGCTTAGAAAAGAATGGAGAAAGGCAAATGTAGTAGATCTTGTATGTCCAGGGCAGAGTGGAGAAAAGTCAAAAAGGTCATTGCTGTTCTTTTTATTTTTTAATTTTAATTTTTTTTTTTGGTTTAAAGAAAAAAAAACAACAAACTATTGCAGCTTTTAGCCTTGGGAAGTCCTCTTTTTACTCTCTGTATCTCCCCTATTTTTTCTCTTCTTCCCATGTCATTGTGTTCCGCATCAAACCCCCTTTACATCCCTCAGAGCTTCGAGAAGGTTGGTGTGTTTTTTTCTTTTTTACTTTCTTTACCCACATTTTTACATTCTGAAAATGACACGCACACACACAAAACACATGTAGACACCACACGGACACACGCTGACACGCACACGGAAAAAAATAGAAAAATGAACAACAATTTTAAAAGATGGAATATGAATCATAAGCACAAAGCAAACTAAACAAAAAAAAAAACCGCCAAGCGAGAGCAAAACCCAGAAAGACACGAAAATCTCAGCCGCGCCCAGCCCGGCCTAGGGCCGGCCGCACACATGCGATGCTTGCATTATGGTCGCCTCTGCATCCGTTGGTAATGTTGTTGCTAAGTTTTTTGCACTCCTCGTCGTCATGGTAACTTGGGCCTGATGCATGCTGGGAGAATGTAAAAATTTCTCTGCATGCCTCTCTTGTCAGTTTGGTTTGGTGAATTCCCAACGCCTTCTGTTGGAGTGTTTCTCGTCTTCTGTTCCGTTTTTCTCTTTTGGTTTTCTTTTTTCCTTTTTCTTTTTTTTCTTTTTTCCTTTTTTCTTTGGTTTTGTTTCGTTTTGGGGGGAAAAATCAAATGGTTCTTTTTTCCCCTCCCATTCCCTTCACCTGGTCCTCTTCTCCCCCAAAGCGACTTGTCTTTGGTTCTGTCTTGTGTCTGTGCTATTTGGTTTTGGTTTCTTGGGTTGAGCTGTTCTGTGGTTGTTCTCCAAACGCATTGTGATTTAAAAGCCAGTGTTCCTGTCCCAGCTATCATCCAGGAGGGCAGAAGGGGTCCCACAGCTGGGATGCCAGGGCAGAAAGTGACCACTTAGGCACAAGGGCACAAGGGAGGTGGCACAGACAGATGGCAGGAGGTCAGAACATGGGTGGGGTGTGTGGAGAGAGCAGCCCAATTTTCCTGACCTCACTGGCCAGCCCCTCTTTCCCCAGAGGTAGTAACTCAGCTCCCTGCCTCCAGGCAGCCATGTTAGAAGGAAGCTTAAGCAGGCGTGTTCCCATCCTTCTGCCTCAGAATGAAACTGCCTCCTGCACTCCCAAATAAGCCCAAACCCAGGCATTTGAAGTACTGCTGAATGTGCACTAGCATTTTGAGTTCTTATTCATTTTAGTGACATTTCCAAATACGGATTGTGGTCAGTTTTAAATGAGGGGAGAGGGCAATAACAGCACCATCTTCACAGGACCATGCATACTCGGTGTGTAATCGGCGCTCAGAATGGCAGCTGCTGTGATGACTGTGCATTCTGTCTGGGTACCAATCCAGAAGTGCCCATTAGGAAATGTAGCCTGACAGACTTGGGAAGAAAGACTTGGCCAATTATCTGACCTAGAACACTACGCCTCTGCCTCCCAGGCAGCACTGGCTGCTTCCCTCATCCCCTCTCAGACTCTGAGCCCAGTCACAGGCATCTTTTGTCCAGCAACACAGCATGGTCACTTTCTGAGTACCTGAGCATCAGAGCTGTGGAATTCTGGAAAAAGCCCGGGGGAACCTTGGACACAGCCTCTCCCCTGCTCTCTCTGCCTCCCCAATTCTCCCTGTGCTTCTCTTTCTCTTTTTCAGCTCTCTTTCTCTCTGTGTGTCTCTCACTCTTGCAGATCTTCAGAGATGCACACCCCCCATCTTCTGCTCCCCTCCCCAAGAAAAGGCACGCCCATGAGAGTCTTACTCCAACTCCCAATAAAAAACACCCCCCCAATAAAATATCCATGTAGATTTTTAACCACCAACCCCAGCTGACTACCCAATTTAGACGATGTTGAGGACAGAAGCTAGACTTTGGAATCACCTTTTCCCCCTCTTGTCCCTCACCCATCTTCTCTAAACTTTCCAATTATTAAATCTCTAGACCAAGTCGGCAAGAGGACTTTAGATGCAGTAAGATTTGCTTATTAACCCAGCATAAGAGCTGCCAGGCTGACCCTCAGAGCAGTGCCAAAAGATGGGAGAAAGGGGTCTCCCAGCCCCTCCACCAAAGCTAGGTCCTGGTGCATTGGAACTGAGTGAACAGAGGGTCTCTGAAGACCACTTGGACTTTCTGGGCTGTACAGCCCAGAAAGTGATGAGAGCATAGGCTCTGGACTCTGGCAGACCTGGATTCCAGTCTTGTCTGTGCCCCTCCCTGGCTACGTGACCTTGAACTAGTCATTTGACCACTTGGAGTCCCCACTTCCTCATCTGAACAGTAGAGATCATAAATGAACCTTGATCACAGGGTAGTTGAAAGGATTTCATTGAACTAAGTGCTTGTCAAGTGCTCTGTGTAACAAGCATTGCCAGTAGGATTGTTGTAAATAAAGGATTCAAGCAAATGATCTGGGCAAGTCACTTCCCTTCTTTGTGGGTCTTAGTTTCCCTGTTATGTACTTCACATGTCCACTGTTTGAATAAGATGGCATATGGGAAACTTAAAAATAATTGTAGGGCAGAAGCTAATTCATTTGCTCAGACCTCATTTTTCGCTAGTGCTTTCCTGAGCTCATCTCATGATCTCATTTTCTCCTGGCTCCAACCCCATCCCCATGAGATCAGCGGACTCCCCAGAGCCATAACTCTCATTTTCCCCACTGTCATTTCCTAGGAAGTTCTGTGGCCACAGAAAGGGACAACAAAGGCCCATGTTAAGTACAAGGCTACCCTTGCAGATAAGTACCAGCCCACCAGAAGAGATGGGCTACCTGGCATGTTCTGAAAGCTACAAGTATTTACATTGTTGCCAGAGCAGCCAGTCATAGGAGTTAATTGCAAAAAGGGGAAAAAATGCAACCCGTAATCTCACTCTTATTTATTTTTTAAACTGACAAATCTCCAGCTTTGGCTGACTCTGGGTGGTACAGGGGGTAAAATATTCAGACTTGCCCTTCTCCTCCTGAAATTTATCTCTGGGATCCGAAGGGCTTAAGTCAAAATTGTGTCCCTTTTTAAAAATACAGCTGGCAGCTCCACTCCCAGCTGTAGTTGAATTCTCCCTCCTCCGGCTTTTGACAAGGTGGGAAGATGATCGGATTATATTCTCCCTGACTGTGAATGTTCTTTTCTGGTTCTTTAAAACTCTAAGCCTTTAGAGTATGAGTTGGTGGCTAAAGGTAGTGTCTTTACTACCTGGTCTAGCAACCTAGCATTATTGAAACATACTGCACAGGACCCATGTAAATGGTTTGCCACCCTCTGATGCCAGGGGAACTTGGAAAAAGCTGGAGACATCAGGAGGAATTTTCTTTTTCTTTTTTTCTTTTTTTTTTTTTTTTTGAGATGGAGTTTCACTCTTGTCGCTTAGGCTGAGTGCATTGACGTGATCTCAGCTCACTGCAACCTCCTCCTCCTGGGTTCAAGTGATTCTCCTGTCTCAGCCTCCCAAGTAGCTGGGATTACAGTTGCCCTCCACCATGCCTGGCTAATTTTTGTATTTTTATTAGAGACAGCGTTTTGCCATGTTGGCCAAGCTGGTCTCCTGACCTCAGGTAATCTACCTGCCTCAGCCTCCCAAAGTGCTGGGATTACAGGTATGAGCCACCATACTCGGCCTTTTTTTTTTTGGACAGAGTCTCACTGTGTTGCCCAGGCTGAAGTACAGTGGCGCAATCTCGGCTCACTGAAACCTCCGCCTCCTGGGTTCAAGTGATTCTCCTGCCTCAGTCCCCTGAGTAGCTGGGATTACAGGCACCTGGCACCATGCTCGGATAATTTTTGTATTTTTGGTAGAGACAGGGTTTCACCTTGTTGGCCAGGCTAGTCTCAAACTCCTGACCTCATGTGATTCACCCACCTCAGCCTCCCAAAGTGCTGGGATTGCATGCGTGAGCCACCGCACCCTGCCAGTGGAGCAATGTTCTACCTTGAAGGGACTGAGGATATCTTCAAGGTTTTAGAAGAGGCCAATGGGACTGGCATAATTTAATGCAGAGTCTCGAGTGCTAAGCTAAGAACCCAGTACCTGCTGCGTGACACCAGCAAGGCCTAGATTGCCCAATTTCCAGGTCTTCTTTTTCAATATTGGTGACCTGTCCCCAGGCCTTTTGAGATCAATCCATGTATGCAAATTTATGGGGAAAAATTGTTTTTTAAATTAAATTTCCAATACCCAAGCCCTAAAATTGATGGATGTGACCCCCAGGTGTTCCCCTTACCTCCTGGCCCCCCAAAACAGGGACAGACATAGATGGTGGGCTGGAACACCCCTCACCTCCTATATTCCCAGAAAGGCTCGCATGGGAGTGTGTTGGCCAGCTCCCTAGTTCGTGCCTCCCTACCTAAGGCCGCTGGCTTGACCCTAGGGGCAGATAGTATTAGGTCAGGACACAGACCTTCTCATCCCACCCTCATCACATGGGGGAGAGGGGACTCCAGGGGTGGGAAGGCAGGCGTCCCTCCATTTGGGCAGGGTGGGCGGCGAGGAGGGGGTCACTCTGCAGGAACACTGAGCTCTGAACACCTCTCGCCTGCTGCCTGCCTCACACCCTCTGCATTCGCTGTTTCCTCTGTTGGGGGAGGGGGTTTGTGAGGGGAATATTAGATTACACCTTGTCATTTGGAAAGCCCCGTGTCTCCGGCGGCCACAGCGAGGTGGGGGTGGTGGTGAGGAAAGTCCGTGGATTGGCCAGAACTGGGGAAAAACAAAAGGAAATGAGAGAAAGAGAGAGTGGGTACCAAAAAAAAAAAAGTAAAAAGTATCTAGAGCGCATCCAAACATCCAGCTCAAAATACCAATGACTTGCGAAGGCCGCTGGTCAGCCCGTGGGCCAGGGAGCCAGCCAGGTCCCTCCGGGCCTTGCACGCTACCTCAGTGGCGGAGGGAGCTGGCGGTGGGGGGGAGAGGCGGGAGGGAGGGAAGGAGGCACAGCAAAATGATGGAGAAGGGTAGCAGAAAATACGCAGGTGGGCTGAGGGGCGGTGCCCACCCTCCTTGGGCTATAGGCTAGAGTTCAAAGGAGAGGACAAGAAGTGGGCTATGGAATTAGAAATGTTTCCAACCCCTCCCTTCCCCCCCCCCGACAGGTGTAATCTAAGCTTAAATAAACCCCCCGGAGGCTGCACAATTTCTTGGCATCTCTCCCCTGCCCTCTCCATCCGCATATTCATTTTGGAGTTTGGAGAAGTATCTAGAATCTTCTCCCACCCCAAAATGCCCAGCAGAGCCCCCCCCCCGCCCCCACACCCCTTGGAGCTGCAGCTTGCTGAATCGTTGAGATGTCTGACACTGTCGGGGTTCCCTACCTAGTGCTTCAACCAGATCACCTCACTTTTGAGTTTCCTTCCTCCCCTTTACCCTCGCCCCCACTCCCAACCCCCTTATTTGGTTTTTGTGTTTCTGCCTCTTCCTGCCTGGGGGAGGGGTCGTCTCCTGGTTGCTTTGACGGTTTTTGAGTTGTTTTTCCATGTGAATCGGGGTTTGAAGCGACCACCCCCCACAACCTGCCCCCCCCCCCCCCCCCACCACCCACCCTCCCGACCCCCTCGCCCAAGCGGGTCCCCCCCGCTGGGACCCCCCGGCTACTCGGTGACGAGAAGAGCTGGAAACCAGAGCCAGCTGGAGCGTGCTGAGGACCAAGGCTGGTGTGGTCCCCTTATAACCTGCCTGGACCCTCCATTCAGGTCGGTAATTGGGGGCGGGGGTCCTGCGGGGCCTCTCCGTCCCGTGGGCTCCGTGCCCACCTTACTTTCTAACCTGCACCTCAAGCTTGCAGCCGGGGGTGGAAAGATGACGTGGGTGGGTGCCAGCACCAAACCGGGCAGAACACAGCGTCAGTCACCCGCCCTTGCCAGCTGGGAGGATGCCCAGAGGCCTTACAAGGCCCCCAGGGAGGGGGAGATCTGAGCCACCTAGTGCCAGTGGGCATGATCCTCCCTTAAACTCGTGGCAAACCAGCCCTCTTCCTAGAGCACACCCTTTGAAACAAATGAGGCGGGTGAGAAAGCAAGTGGGCAAGTTTCTTAGGTGTCAGAGGAGCCGTTATAATTTATTGGCAGGTCTATTTAACTGATGGTTGCCGGCCATGTTGGGGATTGTGAGCCCTAAAATTACTGCTGTTGATAAATGCCCTCCCACATTTAACTGATTTATAGTTAACCCTGTACTGCAAGTCTTTTACATATTCAACAGGTATCCCCTTGTCTCTACTTCTAAAAAAAGTTAGAGGTACCTTGCAAATTATGACATCCCTAATGGAGAGATATTTTAAGATAAGATCAAACGGGAACAGGGTCTTTTGGATAAGATGTTGACCTTTACAGAATAGATAAATTGGCCTGGCACTTAACCTTTTGATCCTAAAGCTAAATCTTACTCCCTTTGATGTTCCAACAATTCCTTTGAGTATAAGCCTTTTACTGATGGCTTCTGGACATTTATTATGATGGCTACTGGATATTATTCAACCAGTGGCAACTGGCCATTACATGGAGTTTGGTATAGGTGATGGGTACTTTTTCCTCTTTGGTGTCCCCAGTGGGTCAGGACACACAAGTTTGAAAGAGCTAGATGCCAAGGATTGATACTTGGCTGTAATCCTCCTTACTCACTATGGTGAGAAAAGTATTGTTTTCTCTGAGAGGCAGGAACCAGGCTGGTCTGGCTTTGAGCTCTGGCTAGACTACTTCCTTTTTGTGAGTTCCATCTAGTCTTGTCACCTCTCTGAGTCTCTGTTCCCTCATCTGCAAAATGAGCATAAGGACGTTTGCCTCTCAAAATTGTTAGAAGGAAGAAAGTAAGATGGGGATTCAGTAGAAATTGTTACTGTTCCCATTTCATTTATTTATTTATTTATTTATTTGGAGATGGAGTCTTGCTCTGTCACCCAGGCTGGAGTGCGGTGGCACAATCTCGGTTCACTGCAACCTCTGCCTCCCAGGTTCCAGCAATTCTCCTGCCTCAGCCTCCAGAGTAACTGGGACTACAGGCGCCCGTTGCCACGCCTGGCTAATTTTTGTATTTTTAGTAGAGACGGGATGGTCTCCAACTCTTGATCTCAGGTGATCCACCTGCCTCAGCCTCCCAAAGTGCTGGGATTACAGGCATGAGACACCGCGCCCGCCTCCATTTCCTTTTTATAATTCATCCCTGAACTCCCTTAAGGTAGCGAAGCTGTTTGATCGTCTCAGCCCCTGGGAGGCTGAAAGGTAACTTCACCAGCTCGATGCCTGGGTTTAGCATCTGCTGTGCCAGGCACTGCCCGAGTCAGGTTAATGCCTTTCTCGGCAGGATACCCAATTCCCTCCATTTTACAGATGAGGAAACTGAGGCTCCAGGAGGACGGGGGACCTTCCCAAGGCCACTGGGCTCATTCAGCCACATCAGCTCCTCCACCTCTGCCTGGAGAGGTTTTACTATGGGATTCAGAGACCTTGAGGAGTTCACCTGGCTATGTGATTTCAGCTTTGGGACCTCCAACTTGCTCAGCCCTAAGAGAGGCAGGGTGTCGAGAAGTGGACTTGAGAAGGGCTTTAGAGAGAGAGACTTGAGTCGGGCTGGGTTGGTTTGTTCCGAAGGTTTTTTGTCCATGAGGCTTCCACCCCTGTGGGCACCCCAAACCCTTGGCCAAGGCTCTTGGGTGCTGGGTAGGGAGGCCGGATCCTGTGTTCTGCCAGGGGGAGGGCGTCTCCCTGGGGAAGCCACAGTCCTCCTCCTTTCAGACCCCGATTTTCAGCCCCACACCCATTCCATGATCTTTTTTTTTCTTCTTGCTTTTGGGTGTTGTGTTTTGTTTCAGAGGGAGTTTTTTTGTTTGTTTTTTAGATTCTCTCTCTTTTTTTTTTTTTAATTGCTTTTGCTTTGTTATTTCATTTGTTCTTCCTGGTTTTGTTTTGGACGTCGATACCGTTTTTCTGTCCTTGAATAATTAGCTCCCCCCACGCTCATTTCCCCATTGTGTTCTGTTTCCATGACAACTCAGCCTCAGCATCTTACCTGTGCCTCGCTGTGGGTGCCGGCGGCTGGCCTGGACCGCGTCCGCTGGCTGGCCGGACCCCATTCTTCCCTCCACACCTCCGCCCTCCACCCAGCCCTACCAGAAAGCCACCCGCCCCTCATCTCACGGCACCTTGCCCCTCACCTCCACTCTGTGTGCATGGCCCTTCTGTCTCCCCATGCCCCGACTCCTTCCCTGGAGCGGTACCCTCCACTCCATCCTGTCTCCAGCGCGACCCTGGACTTTTCGTGGGGCTTCTTTTTCCGAAGGGCTGCCAGCTTCCAGACCCCACTTCCACGCCTGCCGACGCCCCCCCCTTCTCTTTGCCTCCCACCCGGATTCAGGAAGGCAGGGGTTGGGATTTCCAGCTAGGAACCGAGGCTGGAAGGGAGGGACTTGGGGCCACCTCCCTTTATCCCCTTGAACCCCCTCCTCAGCATCGTAGACCAGACCCCCTGAGACCACCCCCTGAGGCTGCACCCCCCCAATCCCGTATGAAAATCAGAGGCAGGTGTTGATGGGGATCTTAACTGAGCCTCCAGTCCGTCATCTGTGCAGTTGAAACAAGACTCCTTCACCCATCCAAAGCTGGGGATGCACCCATGAGTCTTCTTTAGGACCTGAGACTGTCACCCAGGGACAACCCCTTTTCCCGCTGGAAGGATTTATTAGGTTCACCTGAGTCCTTCCCACAGCAGTTAAACAGCCCCTGTGGGCCAGCAGCGCTCTTTACAAGTTCAGGTGCCCGCTAGCCTCCTCTCCTTCCCCCCGGAACCCATCTGACTTCCGAAAACGGAGCCCCCGAAATGCATCCTGCTGCCTTCATGGTCTTTGAGAGAAGGCTGCATCCACTTCCCCGCTAAGAAACGCACAGAACATGTCCCTGTTCTCTCAACGTTCAAGTTCATTCCCTTGTTTATTATTATCAATTATTATTATTAATATCCTATTTATTCCGCCAGGGCTGTGATGTGACAATGTGGCATGTCACATTGGATCACATCTGCTAGAATTAATATGCAGCATTGAAGTGGGCCCCCCCTTCTTTCTTTCTTTCTCTGCCCCTCCCGCTCTCTGTCCCTATTTTCTATTCTTCTCTCTTTCTCCCCATTCATTCATCTCCTCTGGTGTCACGAAAGTGTGCACTAGAGGTCCCCAAAATCCAGATCTTCCCCCTGCAGTTCCTCCCTCATTTCTCTCTCTGTCTCTCGCTCTCTCTCTCTCTCTCAACCTATTTTGCATGATGTTTGTGACTCAGAGCTGCATCTATTGATGGAAACTTGTCAGATCTGACAGAAGCTTTTAGAAGGGTTTCTATACCCAAAAACCACAAAAATTTCATTAGAGTTTCTCATCTTTTCCTGGAGGGCCGGGGTGGGGAGGGTAAGTGGGCAGGACCCAGAGTCACCGGGGAGTGGGGGGCTGACATCTCAGGCTCCCTCTGTCTCCTGGCCTCAACAACTGTCCTGTGACCGCCACATCCCCAGAGAACCAGGGAGGGTTGGAAGTTGCCCCCTCTCCTAACCCACCCACATCCCGACACTTGGCAGCCGGAATCTTCCGGCGCTCCCCAAAGGGGATGCCCCTATTCAGGAGTGATCGGAGGGGCTGCTCCATGAAGCCACCGCTGTCTGCAAAGATGAGAAACCGCTGATAAATTTTTGTGTTCGTATCTGTGCTGTGACCAGCCATCCTGGTCTATGAAACCCTGTTGCTATGAGATAATGCTTCATGTCTATTATATATTGATATATCTCTCTATATATTGTTTGTGAAGTACCTTCCTTTGAAGTTTTGGTTTCTTTGTGTTGGAATTTGGTTTTTTAATTTGGTTCTTTTGTTTTCTTTTCATTTGGGGGGAAAGAAATCAACAGAGGGAAAAGAACCAGCCCCGTTTATATTTAAATGGTTTTCCATTTTTTTCTTTTTTTTTTCTTTCTTTCCTTCTTCCTTCCTTCCTGCTTTTCTTTCTTTTCTCCTCTGCATCCTGTCTTCCCCTCCCACCCTCACCCCACCTCACCCCTCGCATCTCCCTCCCGCCGCCGCTGCCGCCCCCTCCCCAGTCCGCCGCGTGGCCCCACGCTTCTCCATCCTGCCCATGAGCCACGAGATCATGCCAGGGGGCAACGTGAACATCACCTGCGTGGCCGTGGGCTCGCCCATGCCGTACGTGAAGTGGATGCAGGGGGCCGAGGACCTGACCCCCGAGGATGACATGCCCGTGGGTCGGAACGTGCTGGAACTCACAGACGTCAAGGACTCGGCCAACTACACCTGCGTGGCCATGTCCAGCCTGGGCGTCATCGAGGCGGTTGCTCAGATCACGGTGAAATGTGAGCAGGGCCCATGGGGCTCGTAGGTGGAGGGGCAGGCTGGAGTCGATCCCCGACTTCAGGCACAGGTGGGAGGGCAGCATGGGAGCACCTCCGAGTTACTCTCTTGGCTTCAGTCATTCATGGCTAGGAAGGGGACTGTTGTTCTTTGAACAGGTATTTATTGGTTATAAATGATCCTGGCCGGGCGCAGTGACTCACGCCTGTAATCCCAGCATTTTGGGAGGCCACGGCAGGAGGTTTGCTTGAGCCCAGGACTTTGAGACCAGCCTGGGCAACATAGCCAGACCCCTTCTCTACCAAAAAAAAAAAAAAAAAAAATGAAACATTTAGCCAAGTGTGGTGGTGCATGGCTTTAGTCCCAGCTATTCAGGGGGCTGAGGCAGGAGAATGCTTGAGTCCAAGAGTTCAAGGCTGCGGTGAGCTATGATCGCACCACTGCAATCCAGCCTGGGCAACAGAGCCAGACACTGTCTTTAAAAATAAATAAAATGGGCCAGGCACGGTGGCTCACACTTGTAATCCCAGCACTTTGGGAGGCCGAGCTGGGCAGATCACCTGAGGTCAGGAGTTTGAGATCAGCCTAGCCAACATGGTGAAACCCTGTATCTACTGAAAATACAAAAAAAAAAAAAATTAGCTGGGCGTGGTGGCGCACATCTGTAATCCCAGCTACTCGGGAGGCTGAGGCAGGAGAATCACATGAACCTGGGAGGTGGAGGTTGTAGTAAGCCAAGATCAAGCCATTGCACCCAGCCTGGGTGACAGAGCAAGCCTCCGTCTAAAAAAAGAAAAAAGAAAAAAAAGGCCAGGTGCGGTGGCTCACGCCTGTAATCCCAGCACTTTGGGAGGCCGAGGTGGGTGGATCACGAGGTCAGGAGATCGAGACCATCCTGGCTAACACAGTGAAACCCCGTCTCTACTGAAAATACAAAAAATTAGCTGGGTGTGGTGGTGGGCGCCTGTCGTCCCAGCTACTCGGGAGGCTGAGGCAGGAGAATGGTGTGAACCCGGGAGGTGGAGCTTGTAGTGAGCTGAGATCGTGCCACTGTGGGCAACAGAGCGAGACTCCGTCTCAAAGAAAAAAGAAAAAAAGAAAATGGGTACTGGGTGGCCCCTGGGCCGTAGTTTGTTACCCCTTGCTGTAGATGATGACAGGAGTCATGAGGCCCATGATTACTGCTGGGCAATTCAAGGCTCAGAGAAGGTGACTGAATGGTGAAAAGTCACACAGCCTTCAAGGTCCTCAACCAATGTGCCCAATGCATGACACAGCTGCCTCCTGCCCACAGCTCTCCCCAAAGCTCCCGGGACTCCCGTGGTGACGGAGAACACAGCCACCAGCATCACCATCACGTGGGACTCGGGCAACCCAGACCCCGTGTCCTATTACGTCATTGAATATAAATCCAAGAGCCAGGACGGGCCGTATCAGATTAAAGAGGACATCACCACCACGCGTTACAGCATCGGCGGCCTGAGCCCCAACTCAGAGTACGAGATCTGGGTGTCGGCCGTCAACTCCATCGGCCAGGGGCCCCCCAGCGAGTCCGTGGTCACCCGCACGGGCGAGCAGGCCCCGGCCAGCGCGCCGCGAAACGTGCAAGCCCGGATGCTCAGCGCCACCACCATGATCGTGCAGTGGGAGGAGCCAGTGGAGCCCAACGGCCTGATCCGCGGCTACCGTGTCTACTACACCATGGAGCCGGAGCACCCCGTGGGCAACTGGCAGAAGCACAACGTGGACGACAGCCTGCTAACCACCGTGGGCAGCCTGCTGGAGGATGAGACCTACACCGTGCGGGTGCTCGCCTTCACCTCCGTCGGCGACGGGCCCCTCTCGGACCCCATCCAGGTCAAGACGCAGCAGGGAGGTGAGGCGTGGGGTCGGCAGGATGTGGGGCCCCGGCCGTGTGGCTTGGCTCTTTGCATGCTCCCTGGAAGCCGCAGAGTGGTTTGTGGGTTCTGCACGTGCTTTAAGATATTTTCATGCTAGCATTTAGGCTGGGCGTGGTGGCTCACGCCTGTAATCTCAGCACTTTGGGAGGCCAAAGCGGGTAGATCACCTGAGGTCAGGAGTTCGAGACCAGCATGGCCAACATGGTGAAACCCCGTCTCTACTAAAAATATAAAAATTAGCCAGGCGTGGTGGCCTGTGCTTGTAATCCCACCTACTCGGGAGGCTGAGGCAGGAGAATCACTTGAACCCAGAAGGTGGAGGTTGCAGTGAGCCGAGATCACACCACTGCACTCCAGCCTGGGCGAGAGAGTGAGACTCCATCTCAAAAAAAAATTAAAAAAAAATATATATATTTTTTCATGCTAGCATTTAAAATCAGGGAGCTAGGCTGGGGGTGGTGGCTCACACCTGTAACCCCAGCATTTTGGGAGGCAGAGGCAGGTGGATTACCTGAGGTCAGGAGTTTGAGACCAGCCTGGCCAACATGGTGAAACCACATTTCTGTTAATAATACAAAAAAACAAAAAATTAGCCGGCCGTGGTGGTGGGTGCCTGTAATCCCAGCTACTCTGGAGGCTGAGGCAAGAGAATCACTTGAACCTGGGCAGAGTTTGCAATGAGCCAAGATCGCACCATTGCATCCAGCCTGGGTGACAAGTGAGACGCCATCTCAAAAAAATTTAAAAAATAAAATCAGAGAGCTAGCCAGCCTTGGTGGCATGTGCCTGTAGTCCCAGCTACTCAAGAGGCAGACGCAGGAGGTAAGCCCAGGAGTTTCAGTCCAGCCTGGACAATATAGCAATACCCCATTTCTTAAGAAATATATATAGGGCCTGGTGTAGTGGCTCATGTCTGTAATCTCAGCACTTTCGGAGGCCAAGATAGGAGGATTTCTTGAGGCCAGCCTGGACAATGTAGCTAGACCCCATCTCTACACAAAAAAATTAAAAATTAGCTAGGCTTGGTGACGCACACCTGTAGTCCCAGCTACTTGAGGCTGAGATGAGAGGATCACTTGAGCCCAGGAGTTCAAGGCTGCACTGAGCTATGATAGCACCAATGCACTCCAGCCTGGGCAACAAAGCAAGACTTTGTCTCTAAAGCAAAAACAAACATTAAAATAAAATCGGAGAGGGCTGGGTGCGGTGGCTCATGCCTGTGATCCCAGCACTTTGGGAAGCTGAGGCAGGTGGATCACCTGAGGTCAGGAGTTTGAGAACAGCCTGGCCAACATGACGAAACCTCATCTCTACTTTAAAAAAAAAAAAAAATTAGCCGGTCTTGGTGGCACACACCTGTAGTTCCAGGTACTCAGGAGGCTGGAGCAGGAGAATCGCTTGAACTCGGGAGGTGGTGAGCCAAAATGTCGCCACTGCCCTCCAGCCTGGGTGACAGAGCGAGACCCTGCTCAAAAAAAAAATAAAATAAAATTGGACAGTTAGCTTAGCCAAATTTTTGGCTTCCCTTAAAATCTGATTTGACAAGCCCATAGGGCTAAGATCAAACACTCGGGTAGATCCCAGTGGCTGTGTGGGAGACAAGGGGGGCTGTATGTGCTTCCTTCCCTCTTCTGTGTTAACTCCTTGCCCCTGTTGGCATTTGAGTTTGAGAACCTCCCTCATCTGTTCTCATTAGAGGGACCGACGCCACTGCTTCTGAAATAATAAATGAAAACTGCTGGCCGGTGTGGTGGCTCACGCCTGTAATCCCAGCACGTTGGGAGACTGAGGCGGGCAGATCACGAGGTCAGGAGTTCAAGACCAGCCTGGCCAATATGGTGAAACCCCATCTCTACCAAAAATACAAAATTAGCCGGGCATGATAGCGCGTGCCTGTAATCCCAACTACTCAAGAGGCTGAGGCAGGTGAATCACTTGAACCCGGGAAGCGGAGGTTGTGGTGAGCCGAGATCGTGCCACTGCACTCCAGCCTGGGCAACAAGAGCAAACCTCTGTCTCAAAAATAAAAGAAAACTTCCTCACCCCTAAGGCAGTGGGCCAGTCTCCCTCCCTGCTCAGGAGGTACTTAGGCATGGGGGACCCCAGCTCTCTGAGGGTGTTTGACCCTTTCCTTTGGGGCTCAGGCTTTCAAAACCTAAAGTCTGGGCAGACTCAGGCACCCGCTGAAGCAAAGGGCTGGCACGGTTGGAGCTCTGTCCGTGTCTGTGAGCGGATACAGAATGGAGATCCAAATTTTAAAATAGGCACCCTTGGCCAGGCACTGTGGCTCACACCTGTAATCCTGCCACTTTGGGAGGCTGAGGCCGGAGGTTTGCCTGAAGCCAGGAGTTCAAGACCAGCCTGGGCAACATAGCAAGACCCCATGTGTACAAAAAATTTTAAAATTAGCTGAGCGTGGTGGTGTGTGCCTGTGGTCCCAGCTACTTAGGAGGCTGAGGTGGGGGGATCACCTGAGCCCAGGAGTTGGAGACTGTAGTGAGCTGTGGTCGCGCCACTACATTCCAGCCTGGGTGACATAGTGAGACCCCGTTTCAAAAACTAAAATAAAATATGCACACATACCTCCCTGCTAATTTCTCTGTCATCTAATTCGCAGCCAGCGAGGGCACTGGGGTGATTTGCAAGGGAGATTTTTATGCCAGGTGCGGTGGCTCACGCCTGTGATTCCAGCACTTTGGGAGGCCAAGGCAGGAGGATCACTTGAGGTCAGGAGTTTGAGACCAGCCTAGCCAAATGGGTGAAACCCCATCTCTACTAAAAATACAAAAGTTAGCCAGGCGTGGTGGCGGGTGCCTGTAATCCCAGCTACTTGGGAGGCTGAGGCAGGAGAATCACTTGAACCCTGGAGGTGGAGATTGCAGTGAGCCGAGATCGCTCCATTGCACCCCAGCCTGGGCGACAGAGTGAGACTCCATCTCAAAAAGAAAAGAAAGGGGGATTTTTAAATGGGTTCTTTTCCTTGGGAAGAAGAGAGGATGGAGGAACGGAGGTGGACAGGTGACAATGGGTTGGGAGCGAGGTCCCCAGGAAAATAAAAGAACATTCTGGAAGCACCCAGAGCTGACATCTTTTAGTGGGGACACTCAGCAGGTGGGGCCCCCTTCGTGGGGTGGACGCTCCCCGACTCCTAGTTGTCTCCCCGCACCCCCACAGTGCCCGGCCAGCCCATGAACCTGCGGGCCGAAGCCAGGTCGGAGACCAGCGTCACGCTGTCCTGGGGTCCCCCGCGGCAGGAGAGCATCATCAAGTACGAGCTCCTCTTCCGGGAAGGCGACCACGGCCGGGAGGTGAGGCAGCGCGGGGACGGGTTGGCCTGCCCTGCGCTCCTCCCCGGCGCTCTCTGACGCTGCCCGCCCGTCTCTCCCCCCATCTTTGTCCCTGTGTGTGCTGCGGATTCTGCTCTTCCTCACCCCTTCTGGTTCTCCTGCGTCTCTGTCCCTTTGTGCCTTTCCCCCACTTTTTTCTTCTCTTTCTCCTCTGCTGCTGGCGGCCTCTCTCTGGCTCCGTATGTATCGGCGTCCCTGTCTCTCTTGATCTCTGCTTCTGTCTGTGTCCGTCTTCACCGGTGCCCCTGACGCTCACTCTCCACCTCTCCGGGTCTGTTTCTGTCTGTTTATGTTTCTGTCTCTCTCTGTCTCTGATTCTCTTTCTGTCTCTGTTATCTGTGTTTTTTTCTGTCTCCATCTCTCTCTGTCTGTCTCTGTTTCTATCTCTCTGCCTCTATCTCTGTATCTGTCTGTATCTGTTTCTTCTATCTCTGCCTCTTTCTCTATTTCTGTCTCTATGTCTGTCTCTCTCTTCTCTCTTTCTCTGTCCCTGTCTCAATCTCTCTCCCCTCCATTTCTCTGTCTCTATCTCTCTCTCCCCTCTGTCTCTCTCTGTTTCTCTGTCTTTTTCTATATCTCTGTCTCTTTCTGTCTGTTATCTGTCTCTTTCTCATCTCTATTTCTCTATTCCTGTCTCTGTATCTCTCTCCTGTTTCCCTCTGTCTCTCTCTGTATCTCTCCCATTTCTCTGTCTCTGTCTCTCCCATTTATCTCTGTCCCTCTTTGTTTCTCTATTTCTATCTCTGTGTCCCTCTGTCTCTGACTCTCTCCTCTGTTTCTCTCTGTCTCCATCTCTCATCTCTCTCTCTCCCGTTTCTCTCTGTCTCTATCTCTGTCTGTCTCTATCTCTCTCTCCCCTCTGTCTCCCCCTCTTCCCCATCCCTCTCTGTCCCTCTCTGCCTTGCCCCCAGGTGGGAAGGACCTTCGACCCGACGACTTCCTACGTGGTGGAGGACCTGAAGCCCAACACGGAGTACGCCTTCCGCCTGGCGGCCCGCTCGCCGCAGGGCCTGGGCGCCTTCACCCCCGTGGTGCGGCAGCGCACGCTGCAGTCCAGTAGGTGTCTCGCGGGGCCGCCCTTCTCTGCGGGGGGGACCACGGCCTGGCTGCAGACAGCCCCTCGGCAGACGGACCCAGGCGGGGCCTGCTGCAGTGGGTGGGGGGCGCCTCCCGGCCTGTCTCCGCTTTGCTCCCCGACCTCGGATCTATCTACCCGTGCTGTGCCTCAGTTTCCCCATCAGCACAGCGATGGTCTCAGCACGGGGTTGTCTGTGCCCCTGGGCCTGGTGACCCGGGTTGAGACTCGGCGTCAAGGAGAAGTGGCTGATCTTGGCCCTGGTCTAGGAGAGGTTCTGGGACCACACCTTCTTTCTCCTCTATCCATCCTGGAGTGGGGGCTGATTGAAGGGCCACGTTGCGCCCATTTCCCAGGCATTTTGAGGGGTACCGTGAGGCTGTGGTCACAGCTCGTACCCCATCATTCTCAGAGAGCGCAAAGGATACAGAGACGAACCCACCTTCCCCGTGGGCCTTCCTCCCCCGGGCAGGGAGCCTCGGCTCTCAAGACACCAGGACGAGGTCCCAGTTCCCGAGGGTGGGGAGGGGCTGGAATCGGAGCCGATGCCAGGTTTCGTGGGGGCATGCAGGCCCCCACTCGGGGCTCAAATCTCTGGAGTTCTCTGCTGTGCCGGCCCGGCCTCCCTGTTTCGAGCGAGTCACCCTTCACCTGGCAGTTGGCTGTGGGTCACCGCCACCCTCTCTTCCTGACTTCTCCAGGCTCGGGGCTGGACAGGCCCCTTCTGCCATCTCCCCACCTCACCCGCCTCCCTGGCTCTGCTCAGCCCAGCGTGGCCTCCACTGGTGTGGCCTCCACTGGTGTGGCCTCCACTGGCGTGGCCTCCACTGGTGTGGCTTCCACTGGCGTGGTCTCTGTCGTGGCCTCCCCCTGCTTCCCTCTCTTCCCTCCCCTCACCCAGTCAGTCACGGTGTAGCCACCCCAGGCTTTCTTCCAGAATCAGTCATGATGGTCAAACCTTCAAGGCCTGCCCCGGGTGTGTGTACACAAGGGCATCTCGGGTCAGTCGAGGGGTTAACATCAACTCCGGCCGGGGCATCTGAGCCGCTGGGATCGGGGGGGGGGGGGGCGCCTCGGAGACACAACCCCCCTGCCCCCGCCGGCCCCCTTCCCTCCTTCCTGCTCCCCACAAACCGAGCCGAGCGGAGCACCTGGCGGCTCCAAGGCGTCTGGGCGCGTCTGTGTGAGGTGGAGTCAGTGAGGGTGGCCTGTGGCTTGGGCAGCCACCTGAGAGACCGGCTGAGGTGTCCTGAAGGTGAGTACATGCTGGTCTCAAGCAGGTTCACAAAAACGGCCCACCCCGCGTGCCCCCCGCCTGCCCCAGCCGCTCTGGGCTGAATGGACAGTCCACGGCCCAAATTCGCCCCAGAAACTCTCCCAAACCATGTGCCATCACCATGCCACGCTGCCCACGCACGCACAACCACGTCTTTGCACGCGTCCCTTCCCGAGATGTCATGCAGGTTGGGCCGGATTGTGAAGGATGTGACCTCCATGGTCACCTAGAAAGCGGCTTCGGCCCAGCCACGCGAACCTCCGGGGCGGCCCAGGACAGGGAGTTGGGGAGAAGGGACTCCCCGCTTCTTGCCCCGAGACGGGTGGGGCCCAGGAGAACCACCAGCAAAGACTCAGGGCCAGGCGTATCCACCCCCCCGGGGACTGCGGGCTCCTTAGGCTGAACACAGGGTAGGTGCAGGTCAGACCGCTCAGCCGTGGGTCTCCCCAGACACCATGCCACCTTCTTACCTCCAGCCTTGAACCTCAGCGTGCGCACGCTGGGGGCTGGAGCAGGGCTGCGGGGCCGCTGGCATCCTGAGACCCACCAAGAGTTCGGTCTGGCCTTGTAGCTCAGCACTCGGCCGTTCCCTCTCTCGTAAGAAAGTCTTTTAAGTTAGCAGTTGAAGAGTGGAAGGTAGGTAACCAGACTGGGCATTTTCTGGAAGGAGTCTTTCTTTCTTTTATTATGGTTTTTCTCATCATCATCACCATCACTGTTGTTTCTTATTTTATTATGGTTTTGGTTTTATTTTTTCTCCCCCTTTCTCAGCAAATCCATTCCTTCGGACACATTCCTTGATTGTTTTTTGTTTTTTGTTTTTTTCCCTGCTCCCCGCCTGATTCCCCCTCCCCCGGGCACCTTTGGTTGGTGTGGCTGGTCAAGAGATGGGGAAGGGTCCCCTTTGTCTAGTTTTGGAGGAGTGGCCTCTAATGTTTTGCTTTAAGTGAGGCCGGAGGGTCTCTCTAGTTGAAGTAAGCTGTTGGGGTGGCCTCTGCAGTCTCTGGCAGCCCAGTGTCTCTGAGGACAGGATTCATCTCTGAGTTCCAGATGCTAGCAGGATAGTGCCCATAGGACATACTCAGTAAACACGTGCTCAGCCACCAAGCAAGCTGCTCTGATGGTGAGGTTTTCTAATGCTCTTGCCACGAGCAAGGCCAGTAATCTCTCTGGGCCTCCCTCCAGGGGATGTAGATTCTAAAATCGTGGGCACTTGGGAGAGTGTGGCTCCTGCCATACCCAACCGGCACAAGGCTGAGATCTGAGCTCACAACCTCCAACCAAGCCAGCCTGTGAACCACGGCCAAGTCTGGGTTCCAATCCTGGCTCTGCCACCTCATCACTGCATGCCCCTGGGCAGGTAGCTTGCTGTTTCTGAGCCTCAGTTTCCTCACCTGTAAAATGGGCTCACCTGTAAAATAGGCTGCACTTCTGGTTTTTCGGCAAGATTGAGAGGTGATATACAAAATAATGAAAAGCTTCCAGGGTGGGGTCTGGCCACAGTCGGTACACAACCAGTGACCGTAGAAAGCCCAACAGGCGGACTTTGGAATCTGGTTTCCCCACCGTTGACGTGGGGTGGCGGGTGGGGAGTGACAGTTCTGACCACCTGAGGGGTTGTGAGAATTAAATGAGATAATGCATGCATTAAATGAGATGATACATGCGTTAAATGAGATAATACATGAAACATGGGCTGAGGGTGCTGCATCTGCAGTAGGCGTGCAGAAAATGAAGCTTATTATCACTAATGCCCTCAGCACAGCGTCTGGCCATAATAGGCACACAACACGTAGAGACTTACTGATTCATAAGCCTTTAACACACAGACAGTTCCCTTTAATATGTGGGAACTCTCACTGTTATTCAGCAAAGACCTTAACATACTGCCTGGCACACAGTAGGTGCCCCACTAATGCAGCCACTGTTTTAAATCTACATACGGATTGGCACAGTGCTGGGCACCTAGTTGGCACTCAGTAAATGGAAGCTATTAGCAGTTTATAACAAGCTTAGCCTAGTGCCAGGCGCACAGTAGGTACTCAAAACATGGGTGGCAACAATTATTGTTCTACAAACCTCTTGGCACAATGCCTGGCATACAGTAAGTGCTCAATAAGTGGCACTTGCTATAAAGAGGCGGCCTAAGTGTGAGGCACATAGTAGGTGCTCAGATGGGCACTATTATCAGTTTGAAAGGGTGTAGGATAGAGCTGGTTACACAGTTTTTACCGAAAACATTCACTTACTATCTGCAAAGTCCTTGGCACAGTGTGTGCAAATAGTAGGTGCTCAATAAATAAGAACTATTACTATTTTTATATAAGGTATTTAGTGCAATGCCTGGCACGCGGTGGATGGTTAATATGCCAGGTGCTATTACAGTTATCCAATAAAGCCCTTAGCACAATGCTTGGCACACAGTAGGTGCTTAAGAAATGAAAACTATTGGCCAGGTGCGGGGGCTAACGCCCGTAATCCCTGCACTTTGGGAGGCCGAGGTGGGCGGATCACGAGGTCAGGAGATCAAGACCATCCTGGCTAACATGGTGAAAATCCGTCTCCCCTAAAAATACAAAAAATTAGCCGGGCGTGGTGGCGGGCGCCTGTAGTCCCAGCTACTCGGGAGGCTGAGACAGGAGAGCGGCGTGAACCCGAGAGGTGGAGCTTGCAGTGAGCCGAGATCATGCCACTGCATTCTAGCCTGGGCGACAGAGCAAGACTCTTGTCTCAAAAAAGAAATGAAAACTATTAACGTTCCATAAGGCCCTTAGTAGAGTTGCCTAACACATAGTAGGTGCTTAATATGTGGAAACTTACTGTTTTTCAGTAAGCCCCAGCACAGTACCTGGCACGCAATAGGTGCTTAATATGTGGTGACTACTACTGTTTTCTGATGAAGCCTTTAACACAGTGCCTGGTGCACAGTAGGATCCTAATACATGGGGACTATTAACTGTTTTCTGATAAAGCCCTTAGCACAGTGCCTGGCACATAGTAGGTGCCGCTTAAATGACAACTGCTGTTTTTCTCTTCAGAGACCTATTACCATACCCAGCACATAGCAGGTGCTGCTTAAATGACAACCACTGTTTTTCTCTTCAGAGACCTGTTACCATACCCAGTCCATAGTAGATGTTCAATAAATGAGACTTGCTGTTGATAGGCTTAGTAGTAGATTTAGTGTGGTGCCAGGTGCATAGTCGGGACTGAACACAGGAGTGCTGTGATCTTTACAGATTTTGGCACACAGTAGGTGCTCAATATGAGCTATGAAGTCCTGAGCCTGGTACCTGACACCAGTAGGTGTCCAATAAACCGGCACTTTTATTATTACTTGATAAATCCCTCGATATTCTATCTGGCACACAGTAGGTGCTCAAGACATGGGCATTATTTTCAAGTGAGGCCAATTGGATGGTCCTAGTTGAAGTAAGCTTTTGGGATGGGCTTTGGGTCCCTGGTAGCACAAGTGTTCAGTAAATAAATGCTTTTACTATAAGAAAAATTTTACCATATTTTCCATAAATTATTATGAAGCCCTTGGCACCATGCCTGACCTACAGTGGGTGGCCAGTAAATAAGTGCATTTGCTGTTATTGTATGAAGCCCTTGGCATCATGCCTGGCACATGGTAGGCAGCTAATAATTGGGGCTTCTATTGCTGTTGCCTGGCACATAGTGTGTGACATATAGATTTTTTTTTTTTTTTTTTTTTGGAGATAGATAGAGTCTTGCCCTGTTGCCCAGGCTGGAGTGCAGTGGCACGATCTTGGCTCACTGCAACTTCTGCCTCCCAGGTTCAAGTGATTCTCCTGCCTCAGCCTCCCGAGTAGCTGGGATTACAGGCTCCCGCCACCACGCCTGGCTAGTTTTTTGTATCTTTAGTACAGACGGAGTTTCACCATGTTGGCCAGGCTGGTCTCGAACCCCTGACCTCGTGATCCACCCACCTCGGCCTCCCAAAGTGCTGGGATTACAGGCGTGAGTCACTGCGCCCGGCTGAGATTCTTTTGCTATTATTCTATGAAGCCCTTGGCACAATGCTTGACACACAGTAGGTGCCTGATAAGTGGAGCTTCTATTGCTGTTCCCCTTAGCATGATGCGTGGCACATACTAGGTATTCAGTAAATAGATGCTCTATTATTTTGTGAAGCCCTTGGTGCTGGCACATAGTAGGTGCCTAATAAATGGAGCTTCTGTTGCCGTTTCCCTTGGCACAGTGCCTGGCACATAGTAGATAGTTAATAAATGGAGCTTCTGTTGCTGTTCCCTTTGGCATGGTGCCTGGCACATAGTAGGTGCTTAATAAATGGAGCTTCTGTTGCCACTCCCCTTGGCATGGTACCAGGCACATAGTAGGTGTTCAATAGATGCTTTTACTATTATTTCATGAAGCGCTTGGCGCTGGCACATAGTAGGTGCTTAATAGAGCTCTGTTGCTGTTCCCCTTGCCACAGTGCCTGGCACATAGGTGTTTGACATAGATTATTTTGTTACCATTCTATGACGCCTTAGCACAATGCTTGACACATAGTAGGTGCCTGATAATTGGAGCTTCTGTTGCCATTCCCCTTGGCATGGTTCCTGGCACATAGTAGGTACCTAATAATTGGAGCTTCTGTTGCCGCTCCCCTTGTCATGGTGCCTGGCACATAGTAGGTGCTTAATAAATGGAGCTTCTGTTGCTGCTCTGCTTGGCATGGCGCCAGGCACATACTAGGTGTTCAATAAATGGATGCTTTTACTATTATTTTGTGAAGCCCTTGGCGCTGGCACATAGTAGGTGCCTAATAGAGCTCTGTTGCTGTTCCCCTTGCCATGGTGCCTGGCACATAGTAGGTGTTTGACATTTAGATTATTTTGCTATCATTCTATGGAGTCCTTAGCATAGCACAATGCCTTAGCACAATTATTAGTAGGTGCCTAATAATTGGAGCTTCTATGGCTATTCCCCTTGGCATGGTGCCCGGCACATAGTAGGTGCCTAATGGAGCTTCTGTTGCCATTCCCCTTGGCATGATGCCTGGCACATAGTAGGTGTTTAATGAATGGAGCTTCTGTTGCCATTCCCCTTGGTATGGTGCCTGGCACATAGTAGGTGCCTAATAAATGGAGCTTCTGTTGCTGTTCCCCTTGGCACAGTACCTGGTGCATAATAAGCGCTTAATAAATGGAGCTTCTATTGCTGTTCCCCTTGGCATGGTGCCTGGCACATAGTAGGTGTTCAGTAAATAGATGCTTTACTATTATTTTGTGAAGCCCTTGGTGCTGGCACATAGCAGGTACTTAATAAATGGAGCTTCTGTTGCCATTCCCCTTGGCATGGTGCCTGGCACATAGTAGATGTTCAACAAATAGATGCTTTTACTATTTTGTGAAACCCTTGGTGCTGGCACATAGTAGGTGCCTAATAAATGGAGCTCCTGTTGCTATTCCCCTTGGCACGATGCCCAGCACATAGTAGGTGCCTAATAAAAAGGGCTTCTCTTGCTATTCCCCCAGTTTCTGGCATGGGGACTGTAGCTGTCCAATGCCTAAGACCTACTGTGCACCACGTAGGTGCAGCCTGGTGAGCACAGGGTTCTTGGCCAGCCCTCCCAGCCCCATCCCACCTGCCCGCCCATCCACCCGCCCATCCCACCTTTGGTTGACACCCGCTTCTTTTGGGTTCGACTTCTCTTTGGTTTGGTTCTGTTTTGTTTGTTATCATCTTCTTTTTTATTTTCTCTTTCCCATCTTTTGTTTCCCCGCCCCCCTCCCCACCCATCCCACCTCCCTTCCCCCCCCCCCCACGTTCTCCCCCCCTCCAATAGAACCGTCAGCCCCCCCTCAAGACGTTAAATGTGTCAGCGTGCGCTCCACGGCCATTTTGGTAAGTTGGCGCCCGCCGCCGCCGGAAACGCACAACGGGGCCCTGGTGGGCTACAGCGTCCGCTACCGACCGCTGGGCTCAGAGGACCCGGAACCCAAGGAGGTGAACGGCATCCCCCCGACCACCACTCAGATCCTGCTGGAGGCCTTGGAGAAGTGGACCCAGTACCGCATCACGACTGTCGCTCACACAGAGGTGGGACCAGGGCCCGAGAGCTCGCCCGTGGTCGTCCGCACCGACGAGGATGGTAAGTACCTGCCCCAGGCCCGGGACCCCCCGCAGGCCCCAGCCCGGCCCCGCCTCGAAGCCTTCCATCTGGAAACCTGGGCTGGTGGTCAAAGGGCAGAAGCCTCACTCGGAGGAAGCCGGGAAGCAAGCAGCCTCCCCGAGAAACCCGGGGCTCCTTGACCTTGGAATTGGCGATTGTAGACATGGGCAGGCTTAGCTCTGCAGCATCTGCTCCCAGAGCCTCGTGCCTGGACAGTTTTGCTGGCTGCCCTCTATTTTGGTGGAACAGTGGAAACCTTTGGAAATGGGGTAGAGGAAGTGGCAAACAGCACCTGCAGCAACAATGTGCTGATCATGGTTAACCAGCTCCCCGGGTGGATGGAGACCAGTTTGTGTAGCATTGGCCAATTTCCCTGGTGTTAATGTTCCCATCCTCACCCATTTCAAGTTAGCAAGTTTGAAACTGGAAAGCAAGGCAGTGGTCCTAGCTTGGAGTCACATGGTCGAAGCCTAGATCATGGAGAGAAATGACAGACACCTTTCCCAATAAAATTGCAACTTCTCAGCCAAGCACAGTGGTTCATGCCTGTAATCGCAGCACTCTGAGAGGCCAAGGCAGGAGGATCATGAGTCTCGGAGTTCGAGACCAGCCTAGGCAACACAGGGAGACCCCATTCCTCCAAAAACATTTTTAAAACATAGCCAAGCATGGTGGCATGCACTGTAGTCCCAGCTACTCAAGAAGCTGAGGTACGGGGATTGCTGAGCATAGCAGTTCGAGGCTGCAGTGAGCGGTGATCATCCCCCTGCACTCCAGCCTGGGTGACAGAGTGAGACCCCATCTCTACAAAAACATATTAGCTGAGCATGGTGGCTACTTGGGAGGCTGAGGTGGGAGGATCGCTTAAGCCCAGGAGTTCAAGGCTGCAGTGAGCCGTGATCCTGCCACTGCATTCCAGCCTAGGTGACAGAGTAAGAGAACCTGTCTTGAAAATATTTCAGCCTCTTGGTCCTGGGACCCTGATTTGTTTTCTGAGCCATTTGCCTGAAAGTTTCGTTGGACAGCCCCATTATGTCCTAAGCCCAGAGAAGAAATGAAGCAGCTCTTTATGCCAAACCCTGGGGTGGGTGAAAAAGATCCTGAGTGCCAAGTGGGCCACCTGCCTGCTTGGGTATTTAGGAGCATACAGCTGGACTGCCTGGTGCAAATCCTGGCTTTGCCTCTTGCTAAGGCTGTGATCACAGAATCAACTCTCTGGGATTCAGTTTCCCCAAATGTAAAATGAGAATGACAGGAGACCCTATCTTGCAGGGTTATGATGAGGATGGAAGCCGTGTAGGGTGAAAAGAAGAGGGTGTCTGGAGGCCCTGGGAAGGTGGCTTAGACTCGGGGGTGGGGGGGGGGGCAGCCTGGGTCCATGGGGGGCACCTTCAGGGGCCCTTCCCAGAGCTGTCGGGGGTATGAAGGAGGTCATGTCCTCCTGCCCGGTGGGGAGCGCTAAGAGCGCCCAGTTATTCACCGGCAGCCACTCGGCATCCTGCAATCGGACAGTGGCACTGCCCGGGGCAGGGCCGGGCGCCCTGGTAATGGCCCCGCCCGCCCCTCCCCTCCCCTCCTGCCCGCCAGTGCCCAGCGCGCCGCCGCGGAAGGTGGAGGCGGAGGCGCTCAACGCCACGGCCATCCGCGTGCTGTGGCGCTCGCCCGCGCCCGGCCGGCAGCACGGCCAGATCCGCGGCTACCAGGTCCACTACGTGCGCATGGAGGGCGCCGAGGCCCGCGGGCCGCCGCGCATCAAGGACGTCATGCTGGCCGATGCCCAGGTGGGCGGGGGGCCACGGGGGGCCTGGGCGGGGCAGGGGACGGGCTCTGGGCGGGGACGGGCCCCTGCGCTCCCCCCACCTCTGCTTCTCTTTCTCCATCTCTGGCCTCTCCCGCTCACCTCCCTCCTCTCTCCCCTGCCGCCTCCTCCCGCGCTCAGTGGGAGACGGATGACACGGCCGAATATGTAAGTAGCGCCCCTGGCCACCTACCCACTACTGTGCGCTTCCCGCGGGCCGTGCTGTGCTGTGACTCCTGCACGCCCCTTATTATCAGTAGTAAAACGGTCTCCTCCTCTGGGCCCTCCCGTGCGCCCCTCGCTCTCCCATTACCTCTTGGAGCGCTCAGCTTCGGTGTTTGCACCAGGGAAATGGGATACTCCGACCACTGTGCGCCCCAGGGGGCAGACCCGAGGGTGGCTTGAGCACCAGGACCTGAGAGTCATCCCTGAATGCTCTCACCCTGATGGCTCCTGCCATTGGTGGAGCTTAGGCCTTCTGGGTCCTTCCCCTGTCCTTAGTCATTCCTCCTGTATGTCTCCTCTCCTGTTAGACCCAGCGCCACCCTTTAATGGCACTCAATTCAGCCCTGTCTGGCATAGAAATACCTCTCTCTAGATCTGCTGTCCTCTTCATTCTGGCCCCCGGGTGATGAGAGGTGTCAACGGGGCCAGAGTGGGGAAGGATGTCTGTGATACCCTGGTTACAACCCCACAATGCTTTAAACCAGAGAGGAATTGCTGTGTGACTTGGGGCAAGTTGCTGCCTCTCTCTGGACTATCTCTCTGCCCCTAAAACAGGAGTACCAGCCTCTGCTGAGAACCCCAGGTCTGACATTAAATTGGCACTGGTCCCTTGGCTGGGTGTGGTGGCTCACGCCTGTAGTCCCAGCACTTTGGGAGGTCGAGGCAGGTGGATCACCTGAGGTCAGGAGTTCAAGACTAGCCTGGCCAACAGGGCAAAACCCCATCTCTACTAATAATACAAAACAGCCTGGTGTGGTGGCAGGCGTCTGTAATTCCAGCTACTCGGGAGGCTGAGGAAGGAGAATCGTTTGAACCCTGGAGGTGGAGGTTGCAGTGAGCCAAAATGGCGCCATTGCAGTCCAGCCTGGTCAGCAGAGGGAGACCCTGTCTCTTTTTTTTTTTTTTTTTTTGAGACGGAGTCTCACTGTATCACCCGGGCTGGAGTACAGTGGCGCCATCTCGGCTCACTGCAACCTCCACCTCCTGGGTTCAAGCAATTCTCCTGCCTCAGCCTCCTGAGTAGCTAGGATTACAGGCGTTAGCCACCGGTCCTGGCTGATCCTGTCTCTAATAAACAAACAGGCACTAGTCCCATAAGCTCTGATGCCTCCCGTCTCACCCACACTGGATCTAGAGGGAATGTTCCCATCTGGGCGTCAACCCTGCTCTTCTCACAGAGACCCTGGGAGGGATAGACTGTGAGGCTCAGGGGCAGGAGACCCTGTTTGTGCATCCCCATCACCCCTCCCTGTCCCCCTGGCCTGGATCTGCCCCACAGTTCCCAGGCATGCTGGCCTGTGCTTGAGGGGGGGTGGTGTGCTTGCAGATATGGGCACACATGATGCTGTGAGCCTGTGCACAGGTGTTGTGCAAGTCCGCGTGCCCGGGAGTGTTCTGTGCTGTCATTCATTGGACGAGCAGTCATTTATTGAGCACCTACTATGTGCTAGATGCTGAGAATGTGGTGGTGACAAGAGCCCCTCCTCCCTAACAGTCATACTCAGTGAGCGGGATGTTAATCAGAACAAAACACATCAGCAGAGCATGGTGGCTCACGCCTGGAATCCCAGCACTTTGGGAGGGCGAGGCGGGTGGATCGGCTGAAGTCAGGAGTTTGAGACCAGCCTGACCAACATGGTGAAACCTTGTCTCTACTAAAAATACAAAATTAGCCAGGCGTGGTGGCACATGCCTGTAATCCTAGCTACTCGGGAGGCTGAGGCAGTAGAATTGCTTGAACCGGGGAGGCAGAGGTTGCAGTGAGCTGAGACCATGCCATTGCACTGCAGCCTGGGCAACAAGAGCAAAACTCTATCTCCAAAAAAAAAAAAAAAAAAATTGTTACAGCTGTGGTGGGGATGGGATTTAGACAGTGAAATAAACATTTAAAAATCAGCTCTCAGCCAGGCACAGTGGCTCACGCCTGTAATCCCAGCATTTTGGGAGGCAGAGGCAGGCGGATCACTTAAGCCCAAAGTTTAAGACCAGCCTGGGCAACATGGCAAGATCCCATCTCTACAAAAAATATAAACATTAGCCAGGTGTGTGGTCGTGCACGTCTGTATTCCCAGCTACTTGGGAGGCTGAGGCAGGAGGATCACTTGAGCTCAGGAGGTCAAGGCTGCAGTGAGCTATGATTACACCCTGCACTCCAGCCTGGGCGACAGGGTGAGACCTGTCTCAATAACATAAAAAGGTAAAAATCAGCTCTCTGGGTGGGCAGGAGGGGGCAGTCCTGTTTTGTAGCATTTGACCGTTTCCATGGTGTAAATACTTCCCACCATGTCAATTTCAAGCTACCTGGGAGGTGCCCAGTAGCTCATGATCATGTATTTCTATTCTACAGATGCAATAGACAAGATGATCTCAAAGCAGTAACTGTACAGATACCCATAGAGATAGCAGTAACCATAGTGAAATAACTAGAAAGGGTGGGTTTGCTGTATTTATTGCCTTTGCTTTCAATGTAACTTAGTTGATTGTAAGTTTATACAGTTTATTTATTTTTGAGACAGTCTCGCTCTGTCACCCAGGCTGGAGTACAGTGGCACGATGTCGGCTCACTGCAACCTCCGCCTCCTAGGTTCAAATGATCCTCCTGCCTCAGCCACCCCAGTAGACAAAGTTTCACCATGTTGGCCAGGCTGGTCTCGAACTCCTGACCTTCCTTAAGTGATCCTCCTGCCTTGGCCTCCCAAAGTGCTGGGATTACAGGCGTCAGCCACTGCACCCAGCCTTATACAGTTTAATTTTTAATAACAGCTCTGTTTCATAAGTGGCTCACAAAATTCCTGAAAATTTAACCAGCAGCTCTCATGAGTTGGTACAGGGCACCTCCAGCACACCAGTGGGTGTAGAGGCAGAGGGGAAGGTCAGTGCCAAAGGGCCTGAGGCAGGCTGTGCCTGGTGCATTGGAGGAACAGCAAGGAGAGCCCTTTGTGAGCCACAGGGAAGACTTGGGCTTTGACCCCGAGAGAGGTGGGAGCCATGGAGGGCTGTGGGGAGAGCGGGGACGGACCCTGACTTCAGTGCTCACAGGCAGCCTCTGGCTGCTGTGGGGAGGACAGACTGTCGGGGGTGATGGCAGGAGTGAGGGGAGCGGAGCAGAGAGGACCGAGTTGGTCCGGGCAAACAACAGTGGGCTTGTCCGGCTGGGTTGTTGCATGTACCCTCTGAGCATGGCCGTGCCACATGTCGTGGTCTCTGCATGAGCTCCTGTGCACGTCTCCGCCCGTGATCCAGGCCCTGCATCCTCCTTGCTTGATCTCAGCACAGGGAGTGGGGGTGGGCGGGGCTGCTCCCAGCCCCAGCCGTGGTGCTGACCCCCAGCCCTGCCCGCAGGAGATGGTCATCACAAACCTGCAGCCTGAGACCGCGTACTCCATCACGGTAGCCGCCTACACCATGAAGGGCGATGGCGCTCGCAGCAAACCCAAGGTGGTTGTGACCAAGGGAGCAGGTATGCGACCCGCCCCCCCACCACCCACCAATAGCCCCTTTGCTGCCGCTGGCACCAGAGCGTGCCTCCAGAGTCCTTGAGCTCACAAGGGCAGGCAGAGGGTGCACCAGGCAGCAGGAACAGTGAGACAAAGGTGTGAGGGCTGCTCAGGCGGGTGTCCAAGGCCCAGCTTGGCCCCCCGCCCCTGCCTTCTCCGTCACTCACTTCCTGTCCCCCTGGCTCCCACCAGACAGAAACAGTTAACAGCCACCTCTGACCGCTTTGCCCCGTCAGCCTTTACTTGGGCTGTTCCCTCTGCCAGGATACCCCTTCCCTTGCTGGCTGGCTCCTCCTCTGCTTTTAGTTCTCAGCTCAAGGTACACCTGCCCTGGAAAGCCTTCCCTGATTACCTCATCCCACAATCTTGATCCTTCTGGGCCCCCTAGTCTCCTGTGCTTCCCCCATCCGGGCTCTGATCGCCCTGGCTAGGTTATTTCAGGGTGGTGCACCTGTCTTCCCCCACTGCACCAGGAAGCCACCTTTCTCTTGGGGGTCCTGCCTCAGTTTCCCCTTCTAGCCCCTCCATTGTCCCTTCCATCATCCCCAAGGGGCTGGCTTTTTTTTTCCAGCCAAAATGGAGCTGAATTAAGAAAAAGAGGCTGCCGTGAAGATGTAAGGGGAGGGTACACCAGGCGGAGGGCACAGCCCAGAAAAAGACTCGGGGGGTGGAGCGGGGGACTGGGGGAGTGGAACAAGCTCGGGTGTTTCAGGAACAATCGACCGGCTTCTGTGGCCTTCATCCCAGTCCCCACACCCACCCTCTCCTCGGGGACCCTTGTAGCCACACCACTGACTCTGTACCCCCCTTTCAGGCCTCCCAGCTGGACACAGCCCCTGCCCTTGTCCACACTATTCCCTTCGCCCACCTTGTCTGCGTCCTCCAGCATCCAGCTCTAATGCCACCTCCTCCAAGCAGCCTCCTGTGATCTCTCCCTCCCTTCTTCTAGCCAGCAGGGCACTTCCCTCCTTTCTCAGGGACATTGTATTAGAGCTGTGTTTGCTAAGCAGAACCCACTGCATACGCTGCTCTCTCCACCACCCTGGGTATTCATAGCAGTCCATTCAAGGCTCTGATAAGTCCTGCAGTAGAGAAGTCCATTTTCATGTATACAGCCCAGCTTTCCCACTTCTTTGCCTGACCCCAGAACCTCTCTCGGCACATTGATTACTACCCAGGCTGTGCGAAACAAAGAGCGGGGCGGGTTCTGGATTTCTTTCTGTCCCAGGGGTATTGGTCAGGTGCTGGCATTCAGCAAGGGCCACATCAACAAGGCAGGAGATGGTTGCCTTATTAATGGAGGGAGGAGGGGTTCTCTGAGTCCTCACTTCCATGCTGTGCCTTATACGCCCCTAGCCCAGTGCCGGCTCTACACCTTTGCATGGGCCATTCCCTCTTCCTGGAGCACGATTCCCCCAGATCTTCTCGTGGTTCCCTCTCTTTCTTCCTTCAAGTCTTTGCTTCTTAAGTGAGGCTTTCTTGAGACCTACTTTTATTTTTAAGACGGAGTCTTGCTCTGTTGCCCAGGCTGGAGTGCAGTGGCACGATCTCGGCTCCCTGCAACCTCCGCCTCCCAGGTTCAAGTGATTTTCCTGCCTCAGCCTCTTGAGTAGCTGGGATTACAGGCGTGCACCACCGCCCCCGGCTAATTTTTGTATTTTTAGTAGAGACAGGGTTTCACCATGTTGGCCAGGCTGGTCTCGAATTCCTGACCTGAAATGATGTGCCCATCTCAGCCTCCCAAAGTGCTGAGATTACTTACAGATGTGAGCCACCGCACCCAGCCTTGAGATCCACTTTTAAAAATCACAACCCCAGGCTGGGCGTGGTGGCTCACGCTTGTAATCCCAGCACTTTGGGAGGCTGAGACGGGTGGATCACCTGAGGTCAGGAGTTCAAGACCAGCCTGGACAATATGGCGAAACCCCGTCTCTACTAAAAATACAAAATTACCCAGGTGTGGTGGTACACAACCTGTAATCCCAGCTGCTCCAGGAGGCTGAGGCAGGAGAATCCCTTGAACCCGGGAGGCAGAGCTTGTAGTGAGCCGAGATGGGGCTACTGCACTTCAGCCTGGGCAACAGAGCAAGATTCTGTCTCGAAAAAAAAAAAAAAATCACAACTGCAGCTGGGTGCAGTGGCCTATAATCCTAGCACTCTGGGAGGCGGAGGCAGGAAGCTCACTTGAGCCCAGGAGTTCCAGGCTGCAGTGAGCCATGATCTCACCATTGCACTCCAGGCTGGGCAACAGAGTAAGACCCCCAACTCAAAAAAATACTATATTAAAGGAAAATAATTAAAAATACAACTCCACCTTGTGCCCCGGGGCCGGCGGATGGTGCTGGGACCCTGACACCTGCCCCGTATCCCCGCAGTGCTGGGCCGCCCAACCCTGTCGGTGCAGCAGACCCCCGAGGGCAGCCTGCTGGCACGCTGGGAGCCCCCGGCCGGCACCGCGGAGGACCAGGTGCTGGGCTACCGCCTGCAGTTTGGCCGCGAGGACTCGACGCCCCTGGCCACCCTGGAGTTCCCGCCCTCCGAGGACCGCTACACGGCATCAGGCGTGCACAAGGGGGCCACGTATGTGTTCCGGCTTGCGGCCCGGAGCCGCGGCGGCCTGGGCGAGGAGGCAGCCGAGGTCCTGAGCATCCCGGAGGACACGCCCCGTGGCCACCCGCAGATCCTGGAGGCGGCCGGCAACGCCTCGGCTGGCACTGTCCTTCTCCGCTGGCTGCCACCCGTGCCCGCCGAGCGCAACGGGGCCATCGTCAAATACACGGTGGCCGTGCGGGAGGCCGGCGCCCTGGGCCCTGCCCGAGAGACTGAGCTGCCAGCAGCGGCTGAGCCGGGCGCGGAGAACGCGCTCACGCTGCAGGGCCTGAAGCCCGACACGGCCTATGACCTCCAAGTGCGAGCCCACACGCGCCGGGGCCCTGGCCCCTTCAGCCCCCCCGTCCGCTACCGGACGTTCCTGCGGGACCAAGGTAGGCGCGCGGCGACCCCTGCACCAGAGCCGGACCGGGCCTCGCGCCCACCCCCACCCCAGCCCCCTCCCTCTCCCCTGCCCAGGTAAGTGGTCACTTTTCTGCTTCCTCGTGGTCACTCAAGGCAAGTCCGGACCCCGAGGCTCCGGCGTTGGCAAAGGTGGGACGTGCCTCGGTGGCACCACCGCCCCCCACCGCCGCCCCCTCCCCTTGCTCCCCTTCCCCCTCTTCCTCCTCCTCCACCTTCTCTCTGCAGCCTCTGCAGCCGCGCCGTCTCCCGAAGCAGGGACTTGGGACAGGACAGGGCAGGGCCGGGCCAGGGCCAGGCAGGAAGGCCGTGGGCATGGGCACAGCGGACGACAGGGAGCGCCTGGGCCGCCCCACCCCACCCCGCTTCACGCCACCCGGTGCCAGGCACTCACGGGGCCTCTCTTCTGCTCTCTCCCTGCTCGGCCGCCTCCCCGGTAGTCTCACCCAAGAACTTCAAGGTGAAAATGATCATGAAGACATCAGTTCTGCTCAGCTGGGAGTTCCCTGACAACTACAACTCACCGACGCCCTACAAGGTGCGACTGCCCAGCCGGCAGGCAGGCAGGCAGGCAGGGTCAGGGGTTGTAGTTCGGCAGGGGTTAAGGCTCAGTTTGGAGTTGGTGTGAAGTCGGGGATCAGGGATCAGGGCTCAGTGAGAGATGGGCCTCAGCTAGGATTGAGGCTTAATCAATACTGGGAATCAGACTTGGGGCCCAGCCTAGGATTGGAGGTCAGCTGGAATTGAGATTCAGTCAGTAATGGGGATCAGTGTTGGGCTCAACCTTGGATTGTGGCTTAGCTGGGATTGAGGTTCAGTCTGGGATTAAGATTTAGTCCATACTGGAAATCAGAGTTGGGGCTCAGCCTTAGATCATGGCTCAGCTGGGACTGAAGCATAGTCAATATTGGGACTCAGAGTTGGTACTTAGCTTGAGGTCAGAGTTTAGTCTGGAGTTGGTGCCAAGTCTGGGATCAGGGGTCAGCCTGGGATTGAGGTTCAGTCTGAGATCAGGAATCAGTCTAGGATCAGGTCTCAGAGGTAGGTTTCCACCTAAGGATCAGGGCTTAGCTGGAATTCAGAATCAGTCTGGGTTCAGGGTTCAGTGGGATTGGGGCTCAGTCAGGACTGGGGATTCAGTGTGGGATCAGGGCTCAGTCAAAGTGGGCTTCTACCTAGGATCAGGGCTCAGCTGGAATTTAGGCACAGTCTGGGGTCAGGGTTCAGTGAGGTGGGGGCTCAGTCAGAGTTGGGGACTCAGCCTGGGATCAGGGATCAGTCAGTGTTAGATTTCTGCCTAGGGCAGGGTTCAGTGGGATCAGGGCTCAGTCAGGGTGGGGGACTCATCCTGGAGCCGGGGCTCAATCCATGGGCAGGTGTTGAGCCCACCAGGCCCTGCTGAGCTAGCCCTGGTCCTCAGATCCAGTACAATGGGCTCACACTGGATGTGGATGGCCGTACCACCAAGAAGCTCATCACGCACCTCAAGCCCCACACCTTCTACAACTTTGTGCTGACCAATCGCGGCAGCAGCCTGGGCGGCCTCCAGCAGACGGTCACTGCCTGGACTGCCTTCAACCTGCTCAATGGCAAGCCCAGCGTCGCCCCCAAGCCTGATGCCGACGGCTTCATCATGGTGTATCTTCCTGACGGCCAGAGCCCCGTGCCTGTCCAGTATGCTCACCCCCATGCTCCGGGTTCCTCGTCACCCCCATCAGCCTGCTGTATGGCTGGGGCAAGCCACATGCCCTCTCTGTGCCTCAGTTTCCTTGCCTATGAAACACAGACCCTATCAGCCCCAGTTCATGGGGTCATCCAAGATTCAGTGCTTCTCATGGGCCATTGTCACTAAATGTGTCCTATGTCTGCTCTTCCAGCATTTCCTGATATCCCATATGCCTGACACTCCACTGGGTATTACTAGGGCCCCTGAAAAGATTTGGTTCTGGGCTTCCCAACTGGTGGGGAGGCAAAGCTGAGAGTCCCCAGTGGGGAGAGGAGCACTCTGCCTCAGAGGCAGAGAAGATTTAAGGGTTACAAGGCTATGTGGGCATTGAAGCTGGGGCCTTGAAGGATGCATAGGAGTTCAACAATGAGCCTTACATGAAGTAAGCCTTCTAGGCAGAAAGTACAGCATGATCCAAGGCCTGGAGGCCTCCGTCAGCAACTGTGGCATTTGTGGATGTGACATAGGGGAATAGGCTCGTTGTATGAACAGAAGGGAAGACTCAGAGAAACGGCCTCCCCCATTTGCCCCCATGTAGCATCCCTTGGTCATCCCTATCGACAGCCCCCTCTGACTCTTTCCCATCTCCCTACAGGAGCTATTTCATTGTGATGGTGCCACTGCGCAAGTCTCGTGGAGGCCAATTCCTGACCCCGCTGGGTAGCCCAGAGGACATGGATCTGGAGGAGGTGAGGGCCTGGGGCCCAACCTGCAGGGCCCAGATACATTCCAGCTTTCACGTGCTCTGTTGCTCCCAGCTGAGCTCTGAGCCACCCATGACTCTGTTCCCGTAGCTCATCCAGGACATCTCACGGCTACAGAGGCGCAGCCTGCGGCACTCACGTCAGCTGGAGGTGCCCCGGCCCTATATCGCAGCTCGCTTCTCTGTGCTGCCGCCCACGTTCCATCCCGGCGACCAGAAGCAGTATGGTGGCTTTGATAACCGGGGCCTGGAGCCCGGCCACCGCTATGTTCTCTTTGTGCTTGCTGTGCTTCAGAAGAGCGAGCCTGTAAGTCCTGAATGGTGTCTGCTCACATCCAGACACACCTCTGAATGAGGCAGACCCCATTCCCCAGGGCCCTGACCTCTGTGGTCAGTCACAGGCAGCTCCCTGTGGTCAGAGCTGGGCAGAGGGGAAGACTTGGGAGTGGAGGGATCCTGAAACGAAGGTTTCTTAGAGGAAGAGACCTTGGAGCTGGGGCGTTGAGGGGTGCGTAGGAGTTCAACAAAGAAAAAGCATCCCAGGATTTGCATGTGCAAAGGTCTGGAGGTACAGAAAGGATTTCATAGTGGCTGGAGCAGAGAAGGGAATGGGGAGAGCAAAGATTGGCAGGGACCAGGTCATACAGGCCTCCAGGGTCAAGGTTCTAGGAATATAGGAGGATCTAGAGCAGGGGAGAAACAGGTTTGTGTTTGAGAAAGACCCATCTGGCCACTACAAGGAGGGTGGACACTGATGGAGACCCCCCCTTTCCCTGCAGACCTTTGCAGCCAGTCCCTTCTCAGACCCCTTCCAGCTGGATAACCCGGATCCCCAGCCCATCGTGGATGGCGAGGAGGGGCTTATCTGGGTGATCGGGCCTGTGCTGGCTGTGGTCTTCATAATCTGCATTGTCATTGCTATCCTGCTCTACAAGAAGTAAGCCCCATGTCCTCCCCGACTTGACAGCAGGGAGGGCTTCCTGGAAAAGGAGGGAGGAGTTGTCTCAGAGAATCATCACTAAAGGTCTCTGTTGTACATATGGGGAAACCGAAATTCAGAGAGGTTAAGCCACTTGATCAGGGTCACACAGCATGGGAATGGCAGAGCTACGGCTCAAAGCAGGCCAGTGGCTTGGCGTCTCCTCTTAACCCCTATCTTCAACTCAGCAAGAAGATTTGCGGTGGAGGCTGCCTGTGTCCAGTTCAATGAGGATAGCAATTGTAGTGGCCCCATGGGGCACATCCCAGCTTAGAAAGGGAGGGCTGAGATAAGCCTCCTTGTGGTGTCGATAGGCAGGGGGACAAACAGGGAAGATGAGTGCCATTTTCCAGAGGAGACCAAAGCTCAGAGAGGTTAAGGAAGCCACTGAGAGTCACAGAACAAGCCCTTGATGGCCAGCACACCCTCACCTTTCTTCTTTTTTTCCCCCCTTCTCACCCGTGTCTGCTTTCGGGAATAGCAAACCTGACAGGTAAGAACCAGCCCTCCCCCCCTGGAGGCTTCGGGCAAGAGGAGGAGGACAGGGAATGGGTTGATACTGTGCCCACAGGAGGGGGGATGCCTGGCTGCCCCCACAGCTTGTACACGTATCTGTACTTGGTCCTGGAAACCCCAGTCATACGGGTCCACGGTCCTTTTCCTACCACACATTCCTGGGGCCTGAATTGTGTTCACACATGAACATGTGCCAGTACTAACTGGACTGTTCCGCTTGCGTCTCCTAAAGTAAACGCAAGGACTCAGAACCCCGCACCAAATGCCTCCTGAACAATGCCGACCTCGCCCCTCACCACCCCAAGGACCCTGTGGAAATGAGACGCATTAACTTCCAGACTCCAGGTATGTACTTTTCCCTGATACCAGGGATACCACCAACAGGGGAGATAGCTGGGGAGAAGCAGTAGCTGCCACCCTGGGGGCCCCTCATTGGCCCCCTCTGAACTATGCTTGGTGCAGCCACATTCTTGATTCCTAAATACCTCCAACCCTACATGGCTCTGGGCTTGGAACTCATAGGATGGTTCTGCTTACAACCAAGTGAGGCTTTTTTTTTTTAATTTAACATTTAACCGATGGCTGCTGTCTGCTTCAGGAGCCTAAAGAAGATGTTTAAAAATAAAAAACGGAGAAAACACAAATAAACCCCTCATTTCTTTGGGCAGAAAGAGCTGTTCTTCTGTGTCTCTAGTTTTCATGTTCCTCAGTGGTGGGGGTTGAGGTTTGCCCTCAGCCATTTTCCACACTCCCTTGGGATATATCCCTAGCAAGGTACAGAAATTGTACCTGCCCAATGCCCTGTACTTCTTCCCACCATGGCTGTCAGGGCTCATGCCTCTTTATAGTTCCCCGTAGATTAAAGTCATATGACAGTCCAGGAGAATTCAATCAAGGTCGTATCCTTGATCATTTTCATGTATGATTCACAAAACTCCACCATCTCCTCCCTCTTCATGGGCTCACGCCAGCTGCTTCTAACCAGATAAGGAATTTTTCATTTTACTGATGGCTGCTATTCTCATTATGGGTTCACAGCCTGGTTACATCTGTCCTTCCAACTGTACCCGGTCTCCACTTCCTATCTCTGAACTGGTTGATATCAACTCTATTTTCCAACCAAATGAAGATTTTAAACATTTGTATTTAACTGATGTCTTTAGTCCTCCTTAAAGCCTCATGCACAGCCTCACATGCCGTTCCTGATGTACTTTCTTTTTTTTGTCTCTGGACTGGTTTGTGTCACTTCTGTTGTCATCCAAATGAGGAGTTTGACCATTCGTATTTAACTGATGGCTGCTGTCCTCATAAAGGGATCATGCAGGGCCTCATGTATCACCCCTTGTGTATTCTCTTCTCTTTCTTACCTCTGTAGTGATTCATGTTGCTTTGGTTTTTCAGCCAAATGAGAATTATTAAATGTGCATGTAACTGATGGCTGCAGTCTCCTGAAGGGATCATGCAGAGTCTCATAATTCACCGCTAATGTGCTCCCATCTCATTTCTGTCTCTGGACTAGTTTATGTCTGTTCTGTTTCCATCCAAATAAGGATTTTCAACATGTGCATTTAACTGATGGTTGCTGTCCTCCTTGAAGCTCATGGCATGGGCCCATACGTCCTTTCCCTGCTCCCTCAGCTTCTCCTTCACCGTCCTGCATCCTCCTTTCTCAGAATGCCCTCTGCTGACCTCAACAGAGGGACCCAAGGCCAGGCTGGTCTGGGGGAGGGGATTTGTAGACAGAAGAACCTAGCACTTTGGAGTCCTTCCAGAGTGATGGGTCAAGACCAGGACTGACTGGTGTCCAGCCAGAGGGGTACACAGTTAGCAGCTATCGTGAGTCCTCAGGTGGGGGCCCAGGTGGCTGTACGTCCCCGCCGTTGTCCGCGTTGCTCCGCCCTTTGCATCCGCCAGCCAGTGAGGGGTGGGGGAGGCAGAGGTGGGACCCCCCCTACCCCCCGCATGTTTTCATTTATTTATTGTTTGCTGTTTGCAGATTCAGGCCTCAGGAGCCCCCTCAGGGAGCCGGGGTTTCACTTTGAAAGTTAGTTCCTGTGTCTGTTTTTGGCTTCCTTTCGCCTCCCCCCTCCCTGGTCATTTCCTCTTTGGTTTCTCCATCCTGCCTCCTGTCTGTCCATGCGCCCACCCATCACCGGCCTTTGTCCACCTGTCCTGTGCTGGCTCCTGGAAGAGGGCAAGGGGTTGGTCCATTGGGCCCTCAGGTGGCTGTATGTGACTGCTGTGTGTGTGGTGTGTATGTGTGTGTCAGGGACGTGGGTGAGGCACGTATGTACCCAGGACATGCCCACGTGACAGGCAGGCCCCTTAGATATGAGCTCTTGGGGGGCAGCTAGGGACACATGGGAGACTCAGAACATTAGATGTTACCAACTGGTCTGAAAACCACCTGAGAGCTGAATGTCCGGTACACAGGTCCCAGGAGAGGTCAGGGTTCTGCAGACCCAGATATCGGGAAGGGAGAACCGAGCCCACACCCAGCACCTCCAGCAGCCATCCCGGGGGGCTTGAAGGGATAAGAGCTCTCAGGCCAGGGCCTTCTTTCACCTGCTCCTGCCCCAAGCAAGCGCAGGGACAGATGGGGACTCCTCACTCCTCTCACATACACGCAACATACTGTTTCCCCTCCCCAGTCCCTCGCCTCTACCTGGAAGCGGATTTCATGCCTCTGATCCCAGAGGGACAGAAAGGGGTGTTAGTCGCCCACCCAGGACAGTATTTCCAAAGCGCAGCCAGCTGCATCTGCAATTTAATTTCTGTGCCACACACTTGCTTCTTGGCTCGAGGCACTGGGAGCTTGACATCCTCCGGGGTGACCCTTCTGCCAACCCCTGCACCCCCAGCTTGGTTAGAAGGAAACAGGATGGGCCAATGCTGTGATCCAGGCCCCTCCAGGGGTGTCAGGCTTTGCCCCGAGCAGCGGCCTCAAACCTGCTCCCTTTAGACTCCCCTAAGCCTGGGGTCCCAGCCCCTTCGTGAGCCACCCTGAGTCTTCCCCTCCTGCCAAGCCCCACCCCAGCCACGCCCTTCTAACCGCAGCTCGCCCATCGCAGACTCACATGTAGAGCACCCCCTCACCCCAGTCCCCGGCTGGCCCCCCAGTGACCAACCCCGCCGGGTCTGCTCCACCCTGTAGGCATGCTCAGCCACCCGCCAATCCCCATCGCAGACATGGCGGAGCACACGGAGCGGCTCAAGGCCAACGACAGCCTCAAGCTCTCCCAGGAGTATGAGGTGAGCCTGCCCCCGCCTCCCACCCTCATCACCTTGGCCTCACAGGCACCTACCCTGACACCCATGCCCTCCCCTTCCTTTGTAGTCCATCGACCCTGGACAGCAGTTCACATGGGAACATTCCAACCTGGAAGTGAACAAGCCAAAGAACCGCTATGCCAACGTCATCGCCTATGACCACTCCCGCGTCATCCTCCAGCCCATTGAAGGTAGCTCGGAGACCCCCAGTCTTAACCTGCCCTTCCCCACTGCATGGAAAGTGCTAGATCCCATGTCTCCCTTTGGCCACTGAGGCCTGATTCTGGTCATAGACCTGGTCCAGCTCCAACTGGAGGCCACTGGGCATCTTTAGATAGGTATTTAACTGATGGCCGCTCTCTCTAACATGGCTTCATCTGTCCTTCTGCATCAGTTGTGACCAGTCAGAGCAGTTCTGCTGCCCAGGGGACATTTGGCAATGTCCAGGGACATCTTTGGTTGTCACAACCTGAAGGGAAGAAATGCTGGCATGGAGTGAGTGGAGGCCAGGGATGCTGCTCAGCACCCTGCAGTGCCCAGAACGGCCCCACCACAGAGAGCAATCTGACCCCAAATGGTGATAGCACTGGGGGGGAGAAACCGTGAAGTACACGTCCCATGGTCACCTCGGGGACAAATCTGGGAGCAGTCAGAGTAAACTTCCAGGAAGTGGTTGGCCAGACAGAGCCAAACTAGCAAGACAGCCCCCACAGATCCCTGGCCTCTCGCCCTGGCTGCAGGCATCGTGGGCAGTGATTACATCAATGCCAACTACGTGGACGGCTACCGGCGTCAGAACGCGTACATTGCCACGCAGGGGCCGCTGCCTGAGACCTTTGGGGACTTCTGGCGTATGGTGTGGGAGCAGCGGTCGGCCACCATCGTCATGATGACACGGCTGGAGGAGAAGTCACGGGTGAGCCTTGGACCCCATGGCCCTCAAGCCCCCGCCAGCCAGGCTGGCCCTTGCTGACACCTGTTCTCTTGCCTGATACAGATCAAATGTGATCAGTACTGGCCCAACAGAGGCACGGAGACCTACGGCTTCATCCAGGTCACGTTGCTAGACACCATCGAGCTGGCCACATTCTGTGTCAGGACGTTCTCTCTGCACAAGGTGGGGCCCGGGCTGGGGCTGGGGGCTGAGGGTGGAGGAATGTGTTGGAAGGGAGGCAGAGGGCCCCAGCTTCTACCCAGGGAGCTCCCCATGGGACAGAGAGAAAGCAGAGCGTGTCTTCCCAGGCTGACTACATTCTCATGAAATCCACTTCCGTGGTGGGGGAAACTGAGGCTCAGAGAGGACACTGCTTGTTTCCACCCACGGCAGGAGGACAAAGCTGGCAGATCCCAACTCAGCAATTAGCCTGATTTCCTCTTGCCTTTACTCATGCCCCAGGTCCTCTTTACCCACTTGTCCTCTGGCCTCACCCAGCTTGAGCCTATGATGGGGGCCTCAGCAAGGCCCCAGCCCTGCCTTCAAGGAGTCTCCAGACAGAGACGGACAGATATTGGCAGCCCTGCAAAGTCAGGGCTGGGATGGAGAAGATCTTTTAGATATGTATTTAACTGATGGCTGCTGTCCATAGTGTGGTTCCATCTGTTTTTCTCCATCTGTGGTTCTGAATTAGGACAATTTTGCCATCCAGGGGACATTTGTTATTGTCATGATGGAGAGAGGAGGCACTACTGGCACCATGATGTATCCCCACCACCCAGCCAGGTCATCTCACCATCAGGCACCTGCTTGACCTAAGTGCCAGAAAACTGAGTACATGCACAAGGGTGACAATTCTTGCTTCAATCACACACATTAAGCACATGTTATGTCTCACTCCCTAACCTGGACACAAGCACACAACAGGGACCTAAATAGACAAAAACGTTCTGCCCTTGGGAGAGTTAACAGTCTAGTAGACAAGACACACACCACAACTATGAAATGTCAAGAAAGCTTCCATGTCAAAGGAGAAAAATAAAGAGGAGGAGAAAAACAGTGTCGGGGACCTGGAAGAGGGTATGATGGGGAGATTTGGGGGAACAGCATTTCAGGTAAGAGGGTGCAGCCTGGGCAGAGGCCCTGGGGCAGGACCGTGCCTGGCGTGTTACAGGAACAGCGGGGAGGGCAGAGAGGGGACAGGGCAGGTCGTGCAGGATCCTGTGGGCCTTGGGGAAGACTTCTGCTTTGACCCTGTGGGAGGCAGGAGCCATGGAGGGCTGTGGGCAGAGGAGGGACCAGATCTGACTCAGGTGCCCTCTGGCTGCTGCAGGGAGGACAGACTAGGGGGCTTGGGGAGGAGCCAAGGTCTGCGGCACAGAGGGTAGTGATAGGTCTAGACCAGGTTGGCCTCCATGGAGAACCTGGAGCAGGTGGATTGGGATAGACTTTGAAGGCAGAGCCGACAGTCCTGGGTGAGGTGTTGGATGTGAGAGGGGAGAGTTGAGGGTGACTCCCAAGCTGTGGCCAGAGTGCCCAGAAGGTTGGAGCCGCCTTCAGCTAAGATGGGGGAGCAGGTTTGGGGAGAAGGCCAGATACAGTTGGCCACGTTGTGTGTGAGGCGTCTGCAAGACTCTCTACTTGGAAACGTCCACGGGCGGCTAGAGCCCAAGTCAGGCACTTAGGGACATGGCGACTGGGAAGCACCGACATGGGCAATTTTTTTGAGACGGAGTTTCACTCTGTTGCCCAGGCTGGAGTGCAGTGGCACGATCTCAGCTCACTGCAACCTCCATCTCCTGGGTTCAAGCAATTCTCCTGCCTCAGCCTCCCGAGTAGCTGGGATTACAGGCATGTGCCACCACGCCTGGTTAATTTTGTATTTTTAGTCAAGATGTGGTTTCTCCACGTTGGTCAGGCTGGTCTCGAACTCCTGACCTCAGGTGATCTGCCCACCTCGGCCTCCCAAAGTTCTGGGATTACCGGTGTGAGCCACCGCACCCGGGCACTTGGGCATTTTCAGCACATAGGTGGCAGGGCGAGCCAGAGTGACAGGTGACATCCTTGTGGTCCCCAGAATGGCTCCAGTGAGAAACGCGAGGTCCGCCAGTTCCAGTTTACGGCGTGGCCGGACCACGGTGTGCCTGAATACCCAACGCCCTTCCTGGCTTTCCTGCGGAGAGTCAAGACCTGCAACCCGCCAGATGCTGGCCCCGTCGTGGTTCACTGCAGGTACATCCACCCCGCTTTGCCCCGTCCGCTTCCCCCGGTCCCCACAGCCCAGCGGCCCCCGAACACCACGTGGCTGTCCCCGCAGTGCCGGTGTGGGCCGCACAGGCTGCTTTATCGTCATCGACGCCATGCTTGAGCGGATCAAGCCGGAGAAGACAGTCGATGTCTATGGCCACGTGACGCTCATGAGGTCCCAGCGTAACTACATGGTGCAGACGGAGGACCAGTACAGCTTCATCCACGAGGCCCTGCTGGAGGCCGTGGGCTGTGGCAACACAGAAGTGCCCGCACGCAGCCTCTATGCCTACATCCAGAAGCTGGCCCAGGTGGAGCCTGGCGAGCACGTCACTGGCATGGAACTCGAGTTCAAGGTGCCAGCGGGGTGGAGGTTGCCGTGGACGGGGTGGGGAGGAGGCCCAAAGAGCCAAAAATCAGCCTCGCCCTGAGCAATGGGGACTAGAAGGTGGTGGCGGGGTGCCCCTACCTACCTATCCACCATTGGTGCTCCAGCTGAAAGCATAGCCTTCCTCATCCTAATGGTGGCCCCTGGCCGCCTCCTCCCCACAGCGGCTGGCTAACTCCAAGGCCCACACGTCACGCTTCATCAGTGCCAATCTGCCTTGTAACAAGTTCAAGAACCGCCTGGTGAACATCATGCCCTATGAGAGCACACGGGTCTGTCTGCAGCCCATCCGGGGTGTGGAGGGCTCTGACTACATCAACGCCAGCTTCATTGATGGCTACAGGTAGGTGCCATGCCTTTCCCACCTCAGCGCCCCAGAAGGAGCCCATCTCTGCTCTCAAGAGGCCTCCAGTCTTGTGGGAGACAGAGCTGGAGAGATACTGACAGCCCTGAGCCGTTTAAATACACATCTTTAAATGTATACTTAACTGATGGCTGCTGTCCATGAGTCTTTGGGTGTGTGTTTAACTGATGGCTGCTGTCCATAATGTGATTCCATCTGTTCTATCAGTGGTTCTCAATTGGGGTAATTCTGACACCCTGAGGATATTTCTTATTGTCATGATGACTACTACCGGCACTGACTGGGTGGGGACCAGGCATGCTGCTGCTCAGTATCCTACAGTACACAGGACAGCTTGTCCCAGAGAACAATCCAGCACCAAATGTCAATAGCACTGAGATTGAGAAATCCTGGCAAAGGAGGGGAGGGTGTTCCTGGCAGAGGGTGCCACATATGCGAAGGCCCGGGGCTGAGAGCTTGGCCCACGCAAACAACTGAAACTGGGGCAGTGGCCCTTGAAGGAGATGGAGGGAAGAAATCAGAAGAGGTTAGTGGATAGTCTCGCAGCTTTGTCAAGGGATTTGAATTTGTCATGAGATTGGTGGTTTCCCCACATGCAAAATGGGATCACCAGGAGGGGAAGTGGTGTACCCGGCGGCCATTCCTGGCAGGCAGTGGGGTGGTAGGTGTAGCTGTTGCTGGCTTGGTCCTGACCCTGCCGGCCAGCATCAGGTGAGTACCACGCCGGGTCTCCCTGCCGGCCCTGGGCTCATAGCCCCCATGCCTGCAGGCAGCAGAAGGCCTACATCGCGACACAGGGGCCGCTGGCGGAGACCACGGAAGACTTCTGGCGCATGCTGTGGGAGAACAATTCGACGATCGTGGTGATGCTGACCAAGCTGCGGGAGATGGGCCGGGTGAGCCAGGGGCCACGGCGGGGAAGGGCGAGGGCCAGACTGTGGCTCAGACAGTGCTGACCATGGCTGCCATCTCCTCCGCAGGAGAAGTGTCACCAGTACTGGCCGGCCGAGCGCTCTGCCCGCTACCAGTACTTTGTGGTAGATCCGATGGCAGAATACAACATGCCTCAGTATATTCTGCGAGAGTTCAAGGTCACAGATGCCCGGGTGAGTGAAGAGACAGATTGGCAGAAGGGGCTTGAGCCAGACTGGGCCCCACGGGCTGTTGCCCTAGTGATCTGGAAAGGGCTGCCCTGGTTGGTGATGGATACGAAGGCCGAGGGTTAGGGATAAGCATTAGGAATCAGGAGAAATGTCAGCTGACCAGTTGGCCACTTGCTTCTACTGCCACATAGGTGGAAGAGAGGGTCTTATCTCTGTGCTGACCCTGTAGTGTCTCCCCTCACTAGGGAACATGGCCCCAGGGGATGATATTCAAGGAAGTGAATGGGGCTTTCCTCTGGAAGCAGCCACCTGTGGAGGATGATATTAAAGGGCTGAAAGGGACTTGAGTGGTAGACAGTGGACAGGGAGAGTCAGATGGTGGGGATTGGCACCGTTGGGTGAGGAGAGATGAGTATGGATGGTGTTGGCTCAATGAAGGACTGCAGTGTCAGGTGGAGGGAGAAAGGCCAGGTATTAGGTGGCAACAGATGAAGACTCATAGCGGAAGGTGGCTCTGTTGGGTGACAAAGGATCAAAGTTAGTGGTGGAAGATCGATGATGGTAGAGAATGCAGTGAGGGGAAGATAGAGGATGGGGAGTGTTGGCCAAGATGACGCCAAAGGATGGTGAAGGCTGCTGAATGAACAGCAATCGCCGGGCATTGTGCTGCGAGCAGTGCAAGACGATGCCCTTGGAGGGGCGGAATCTGGAATTGGAGAGAAGAACATTGTCATAACAGGATGGAGAATGTCAGTGGAATGTGGTAGTTTGGGTCGGTGAAGGGTGATGCTTTATCAGTGGTGGATGGAGGAAGATAGAATTGGAGAAGGGCAAATGTTTGACCAGCAGGGGGTGGAGAAAATCAATGAGAAATACTTTGACTAAGAAAGGACAGTAAACAATCAGTAGTCAATGGTATAAACCAATGGGTGGTACAAGATTGAGGAAGATGGGGTTGGGAAAGGAGATTTTAGAAAATGTAAAACATCAGGGAAAGATGGTACATTGGATGGCAAATGGTGGCAGAGGATAACAATTTTGGATGGCACCATTTTGATGGTGGAGGATGGAATTAGAACAAGGCAGATGATAGGGAATGGAGAATGTGAGTGGAAGATGGTACCCTTGGATGGTGGAGAGTGATGAATTGTTAGTGATGGATGGTGGAAAATGGCACCATTGACTTGTGAAGGATGGAAGATGGCAGAGAATGATGTGGTTGGATGGCACCACTTGGTGGTGGGAAAAGAGACTGGAAAGAGGAGTGGGTGAGTAGTGGGGAATGAAGACAGTCAGTGGAAGACGCCATCATTGAATGGTTAAGGATGAGTTACCAAGAGGGGATGGTGGTAGATGATAGAAGATGATGGTGTTGGGTGAAACTGTTGGATGGCAGAAGGTAATGAGTTACCAGCAGTGGGTAGTAGAAATGGCACTGTTATTGGATGGTGGAGGATGAAAGATGATGGCACTATTGGGTTGTACAAGATGAGTCATGGGTGATGAGCTATGGCCAGTGATGGAGTTGAGTTGTGCCGTAGGGCCCAGAAACGGCACAGAGTGGAAGACGACAGAGGATCATGGTGAATAGGAGCTGGGAAGGGCAGAGCTGGGGGCACTATGGGATGGTGAAGGATGGAGGATGGAGGTGCTGGATGTCATACGGGAAATGTGGGGAGAGGAACAGCGGGGTGGCAAGAAATGGTGAGGATGAGGTTGGAGCATCTGTTGTGGAAAGCAGGACCACTGGATTGTGAAGGATGGTAAGTTGTCAGGGTGAATGAATGGCAGAGAGTGTACAAAATGGGGGTGAGGGCCGGGCATGGTGGCTCATGCCTGTAATCCCAGCTAATCGTGAGGCTGAGGCAGGAGAATTACTTGAATCACTGGAGGCGGAGATTGCAGTGAACCGAGATTGCACCATTGCACTCCAACCTGGGCGACAAGAGTAAAACTCCCTCTCAAAAAAAAAAATGGGGGTGAGGATAGGGAGGATGGAGAAAAACCCCCATGGCCACTGCTGACACTGATAACAAGATTGGGCTCTCTGTACTCCAGGATGGCCAGTCCCGGACTGTCCGGCAGTTCCAGTTCACAGACTGGCCGGAACAGGGTGTGCCAAAGTCGGGGGAGGGCTTCATCGACTTCATTGGCCAAGTACATAAGACCAAGGAGCAGTTTGGCCAGGACGGCCCCATCTCTGTCCACTGCAGGTGAGCGCCCTCGAGTGTCCCAGCTTTTGGCCCTGCTGGGGAAACTGAGGTCTGGTGGGGACAGCCCCAAGCTTAGGCTGTCCCGTCTGGGCTGTTAGAGTCCTTGGGGAATTGGGTGGTCAGATCAGGGCTCTCCAGCACCTGCTTCTGAACGGCTGTGCTCACTTTACTACCACCAGTGCCGGCGTGGGCAGGACGGGCGTCTTCATCACGCTTAGCATCGTGCTGGAGCGGATGCGGTACGAAGGCGTGGTGGACATCTTTCAGACGGTGAAGATGCTACGAACCCAGCGGCCGGCCATGGTGCAGACAGAGGTAAAGATGGGACAGGGAGGGGAGGCAGCCTGGCCTCATGCCCCGACTGCCCTAAGCTCCAGTTTCCTCCTCTGTAAGATGGGTACAGCCACCTGGGACTCTCTGGGTCATTGTGGGTAGACGGTCCACAGACCCCTACCGCGCTGGAAGGGGACCAGTTACCCTTTTAACACAGCAGTCGGCTGAAGGTCAAAGCCGAGAAGCCGCCCTTGGAGTGGACAGAGGTGGGCTCAGTGCAGTCCCCAAGGCACAGCAAGTCTGTGGCTCAGCCTGGACCCTGCCATGAACCACTGATTCTCAAGTCCAACCAATGTACAGATGGGGAAACTGAGGCCCAGACTCCTAGCTCCAAGGGGAATGTTCCAGTTAAGGGGGTTCTGAGCAGCAGCCATGTCTTAAAAGATGAGTAGAGGGGACCGGGCGTGGCAGCTCACGCCTGTAATCCCAACACTTTGGGAGGCCAAGGTGGGAGGATCGCTTGAGCCCATCCTGAGCAACACAGCAAGATCCCATCTCTACAAAAAAAATAGAAATAAGGCTGGGTGTGGTAGCTCATGCCTGTAATCCCAGCACTTTGGGAGGCCAAGGCAGGCAGATCACCTGAGATCAGGAGTTCAAGACCAGCCTGGCCAACATGGCGAAACCCCACCTCTACTAAAAATACAAAAATTAGCTGGGCGTGGTGACGCACGCTTGTAATCCCAGCTACTTGGGAGGCTCAGGCAGGAGAATCGCTTGAACCCATTGCAGTGAGCCGAGATGGCACCACTGCACTCCAGCCTGGGCGACAGAGCCAGACTCCATCTCAAAATAAATAAAAATGAAAAGATGAATAGGGCCTCCAGGCAGACAGGAGGAGAGGGCATTCTGGGTGCAGAGCCTGGCTGTGTTAGGCGGAGAGGTGTGGCATTGCTCACTTCACTGTGGGAGGGCCGTGGGGGCCAAAGAGACCTTCTGCAAGGGATACGCACAAGGCTGAGGAGTTTGGCCTGCTCCTGAGGGCGATAGGGAGCCCTGGGAGGCGTTAGAGCAGGGGAGGTACTAACAAACAGGTCACCTCTGCTCCCCCAGGATGAGTACCAGTTCTGTTACCAGGCGGCACTGGAGTACCTCGGAAGCTTTGACCACTATGCAACCTAAAGCCATGGTCCCCCCCGGCCCGACACCACCGGCCCCGGATGCCTCTGCCCCTCCCGGGCGGACCTCCTGAGGCCTGGACCCCCAGTGGGCAGGGCAGGAGGCGGCAGCAGCTGTGTTTCTGCACCATTTCCGAGGCTGACGCAGCCCCTCGAGCCCCCCGCCGGCCCCGGCCGCCGCCTTCAAATACTTGGCACATTCCTCCTTTCCTTTCAATTCCAAAACCAGATTCCGGGGTGGGGGGTGGGGGGACGGTGAGCAAATAGGAGTGCTCCCCAGAACCAGAGGAGGGTGGGGCACAGACCACGGACGGACCCCTCATCCTCCCCCTGCGGTGGTGGGGGAACCGGGGGGCTCCTCCCCGCTCTGCAGCCTGGGGACGCTGGGCTGGGACCAGAATCCAGCTTTCTTTTAAAACTCTCAGTGTAACTGTATCTCGTGACATTTCGTTTTTTTTAAATAGTGTATTTTTTTTTCCATTTTTTTTTTTAAGAGAAACAAACAAAAGAAGACTCACCAATCGACGACTTTCAAAGAAAGACAACAACTTTGGCTTATTCATATTCTGTTCAAAGACAGTCTATTTTTTCACTGTAGAAAGCGTCCTTATGTGATAGTTACGTTCGCAAACGCGCACGCCGGGCCCACAGCTGTACCTTGGCTTGCTTTTTTTTTTTTTTAATTTTTCCTACCATCAGAAAGTGTGCTTTGCTCACAGAAGAATGAGATGTCCTTTTTTCTTTCTTGGCTTTTTTTTTTTTTCCCCCTTTTTGTTTCATTTTTATAAATTAAATTTTCAGACATATCAAATACAGTTCTGAGGGTAGGGTCATGGGGGAACTCGGACCCAGTGGCATTGGGTGCGGTTGAGGGGGACGCTGCTGTAAGAGGAGAGAGATGACAGTGGTCCTGCCTCCTCTGAGAGCCTGAGCTGTCTCCCCGTCTCCCGCCCCAAGGAGACAGAGAGGATCCTACTTCGGGGACGGTGGCTGTATGGCTGCACTGCCCCACATCAGAGACCCTTTCCCCCTGGGACTATGGGGCAGTTTGGGAGCAAAACCAGAAGGACGGGACCCCCTCTACCCACCCACCCTGAGCAAGCGAGTTGTTCCTCTTTGTACAAGGGCAGATCTGCGGTTACTTTCAACACTGTTTATTCCAGCGGAAGCAGCCGGGTGGTTTTCCCACCCCCATGTATGTAGATATATCGACTTTGTATTAAAGGAAGATCGTCTGAGCCCGGCCCATTGTGGAGTCTTTGTTGCGCCCCTGCCTGTCCAGTCTCATCCCTGGGGTGGAGGTCAGTGGGGTCCTGGAGAGCTGATCTCGTCTCCTTGTGTGAGCAGTCGGAGGAGGAGTTGGCGCAGAGAGGTGGTGGTGCTTGTCCAAGACCACACACCACCGAGGCGGGTGGATCATAAGGTCAGGAGTTCGAGACCAGCCTGGCCAACATGGTGAAACTCTACTAAAAATACAAAAATTAGCCAGGCGCAGTGGTGGGCGCCTGTAATCCCAGCTACTTGAGAGGCTGAGGCAGGAGAATCACTTGAACCCAGGAAGCAGAGGTTGCAGTGAGCTGAGATCACACCACTGCACTCCAGCCTGGGTGACAGAATGAGACTCCCATCTCCAAAAAAAAAAGCCCCATTTACGTATTAGGAAACTGAGGCTCAGGGAGGGGCACACAATGAGTTTGAGGTGGAGCTGGGATTCGTACCCTAGCCCATCTCAACCACAGTCCTGAGCATCACACCGTGCTGCCTTCTCAAAGCGGCCTGGGGAGGAGCTGAGTCCATGGAGGGAAGCAACAGGTTGGGGACACCCTTTCTTCTCCACCCTCCAGGCCACTCAGTGAGCGGACCCATGCACTGAGCTAGAATCACATCCCTGGGGATGGAGGGTGAGCCATTTTATATCTATACCCTTGCCTGAGTCGCCTCTTGCTTGGGCATAGAAACCACCCACAGGAGCCAGAGATAGGATGAAAGAGCCCCCCTGTGACCTCAGGGAAGTTCCAGGAATGAGAAGGGGTGATCTTAGTGACACCAGGGACTCAGCTCAGGGAAGACTAGGACTACATCTCTTAGAAACCAACAGATCAAGGCCGGGCGCGGTGGCTCACGCCTGTAATCCCAGCACTTTGGGAGGCTGAGGCGGGCAGATCACGAGGTCAGGAGATGGAGACCATCCTAGCCAGCATGGTGAAACCCCGTCTCTACTAAAAATACAAAAAATTAGCCGGGCGTGATGGCAGGAGCCTGTAATCTCAGCTACTCGGGAGGCTGAGGCGTGACAATCGCTTGAACCTGGAAGGCAGAGGTTACAGCGAGCCAAGACCATGCCACTGTACTCCAGCCTGGGTGACAGAGCAAGACTCCGAGTCAAAAAAAAAAAAAAGAAACCAACAGATCAGGTAGTGAAAAAAATACAGAAGATGGGACTAACATCATTAATAAGCTTAGCCAAAAATATTTAACAAACCCTATTATCCCCTCCTACTCTACCATTCTCAAACACACATGGAACATTTGTAAAAACAGAGATCGGCCGGGTGCAGTGGCTCATGCCTGCAATCTTAGCACTTTGGGAGGCCGAGGCAGGTGGATTACCTCGAGTCAGGAGTTCAAGACCAGCTTGGCCAACATGGTGAAACCCCCATCTCTACTAAAAATACAAAACATTAGCTGGGCATGGTGGCACATGCTTGTAGTCCCAGCTACTCAGGAGGCTGAGGCAGGAGAATCGCTTGAACCCAGGAGGCGGAGGTTGCGTTGAGCTGAGATCATGCCACTGCACTCCAGCCCAGGTGACAGAGCAAGACTTCATCTCAAAAAAAAAAAAAAAAAAAAAAAAAAAAAAATTAACAGAGATCTTCACGAACTCCAAGAAACAAATATTAGATAAGGTATCCTGATCTTGGCTCAGAAGAGTAATTAGCCTCCCCTGGAAAGGGGAGGGAAATTTTAAAACACTTTTTTTGGCAGGGAAGTGGGTGGGGGACAGAGTCTCGCTCTGTTGCCCAGGCTGGAGTGGCTCGATCTTGGCTCACTGCAACCTCTATCTCCCAGGTTCAAGCGATTCTCCTGCCTCAGCCTCCTGAGTATGTAGGACTACAGGCGCGCACCACCACACCCAGCTAATTTTTTTTTTTTTTTTTGTATTTTTAGTAGAGACAGGGTTACAGGGTTTCACCATGTCGGCCAGGCTGGTCTCAGTCTCCTGACCTTAAGTGATTCGCCCACCTCGGCCTCCCACCAAAGTGTTGGGATTACAGGTGTTAGCCACCGTGCCCAGCCTTAAAATACATTTCTAAATAAGGTATGTGTTAAATCAATGTAATCCAGGTGCAGTGGCTCATGCCTATAATCCCAGCACTTTGGGGTGAAGATAGGGAGACACTGCCTCTTAAAAAAAAAAGAAGTGGCCGGGCGTGGTGGCTCACACTTGTAATCTCAGCACTTTGGGAGGCCGAGGCGGGTGGATCACGAGGTCAGGAGATCGAGACCACGCTGAAACCCTGTCTCTACTAAAAATACAAAAAAAAAAAAAAAATTAGCCGGGCCTGGTGGCGGGCGCCTGTAGTCCCAGCTACTCGGAGAGGCTGAGGCAGGAGAATGGCGTGAACCTGGAAGGCGGAGCTTGCAGTGAGCCAAGATTGCGCCACTGCACTCCAGCCTGGGCGACAGAGCGAGACTCCGTCTCAAAAAAAAAAAAAAAAAGAAGAAGAAAGAAAAAAGAAATCAGTGTGAAAGTTACAAAGCTTTTCAAATTGAACAATTCAGATAGTACATCATGAGATGCATAACCTGTGGGATGCAGCCAGTGGTGTACTCAGAGACAAATTCATAGCCTTGAACACATTTACACTTTTTTATTTTGAGGTAGGAGGGTCTCACTTTGTTGCTTAGGCTGGTGTTGAACTCCTGGCTTTAAACAGTCTTACTACCTCGGCCTCATTACTGGCACCAGCCACTGTGCCTGGCCTCTTTAACACACTTTAAAGAAATTTTGAAAATAAGTGAACTTTAAAAAGTTCATGAACCAAATTTTCAATCAAATCACTAGAAAATAAACTCAAATAGAAAAAAAAAAAACCCCAAATAGAAAAAAAACGAAGATAAAGATGGAAATAACTGTCTTTGTTTTTTTGTTTTTGTTCATTTTTGAGACGAGTTTCACTCTTGTTGCCCAGGCTGGGGTGCAATGGTGGATCTCGTCTCACTGCAACCTCTACCTGCCAGGTAAGAGTGATTCTGCTGTCTCAGCCTCCCAAGTACTTTGGATTACAGGCGCCCATCACCATGCCCGGCTATTTTTTTTGTATTTAGTAGAGACGGGGTTTCACCATGTTAGTCAGACTGGTCGCGAACTCCTGACCTTAGGTGATCCACCCCCCTTGGCCTCCCAAAGGGCTGGGATTACAGGCGTGTGCCACCGCACCCAGCCTGGAAATAACTCTTAATTGGGCATTTTGATATAGCTCTTTTGCACTGACAAGATCAAAAACCTTTTCTTTGAAAACTCCAAAAACCTTAGGCAAAGATAATAAAAAAAGAGAAAGTACAAATAATATCAGAAAAGTGGGAATAGAACACATTAGAGATGAAGCTTTTTTTCTCTTTTTGGTAAGGTAAGTATTAGGAGAGCTAAGGAGGAAACAGACAGGGGCAGTGGGGGCTACCGGTAGCAGAGCTGGTATGCGAAAAATCCCCTTCTCTCCCTTCATAGGATAGTTGTAAGGACAGACAGTGAAGAGAGAAAAAGATGGGGAAGCTGGGCGCAGTGGCTCACACCTATAATCCCAGCACTTTGGGAGGTTGGGGCAGGTGGATCACCTGAGGTCAGGAGTTCGAGACCAGCCTGGCCAACATTGTGAAACCCCGTCTCTACTAAAAATACAAACATTAGCAGGGTGTGATGGTGCATGCCTGTAATCCCAGCTACTCAGGAGGCTGAGACAGGAGAATTGCTTGAACCCGGGAGGTGGAGGTTGCAGTGAGCCGAGATCACACCACTGCACTCTAGCCTGGGTGACAAAGTGAGACTCCGTATCAAACAAAAAAAAAGATGGGAAGAACCATGTATTATAAGAACTACATTTCATAGCCTCTGAGTTCTGAATTTAAGTAGGAGAGGAGGAACCTCTTCTTAGTGACACACTGTGAGACAAAAGGGACAGAAAACTCTTCTTTTTGAGACGGAGTTTTGCTCTTTTTGCCCAGGCTGGAGTGCAATGGCACAATCTCGGCTCACTGAAACCTCCGCCTCCCGGGTTCAAGTGATTCTCCTGCCTCAGCCTCCCAAGTAGCTGGGACTACAGGCACGTGCTACCACACCTGGCTACTTTTTGTATTTTTAGTAGAGATGGGGTTTCACCATGTTGGCCAGGCTGGTCTTGAACTCCTCACCTCCAGTAATCCACCCACCTTGGCCTCCCAAAGTGCTGGGATTATAGGTGTGAGCCACCGAGGCTGGCCTGGAAAAGTAATTCTAACCCAAGCCTGGTCCTACCTGAGTCATCTACAAGTTTACCAACAGGCTCTCCTGCCCAGAGAACTCCTACTCAATTCTCATGGTCCAGTACTAAAAGCCCCTCTAAGAAGTCATTTCTTACATTACCTTTCTGGGCTGCCTGAGCCTCCTGTCCATCCTTCTAGCCGAACGCCAAGCCCACTGAGGCTAAAGTGTCTCGATAGGATCTTGCCCTCCTTACTGGGAACTGAACAAAGAAAATCTTTAGGGAAAGTCAGTGTGCGTGTGACCTTCAGCCCTTGAAGTGCTCGTGGCTATGGCAGAGGTATGTGATAGCAGACTTCCTGGAATAACAGGCCCCTAAGGAATTTCCTCAACCCACAGACATGGCCACCAAGACTGAGCCTTTCCAGGTGCCTTGGCCCTACCACAGTTACCATAACATCCGCCCCCATATTTCTGAGCGCTTACTGTAGACTTGGCTCATGCGGTTTCATTTAATTCTTGCAACAATGCACCATTGGACAGATAAGAAAATTGTGGCTCGGCCAAGTGTGGTGGCTCACGCCTGTAATCCCAGCACTTTAGGAGGCTGAGGCAGGCGGGTCACCTGAGGTCAGGAGTTTGAGACCAGCCTAGCCAATGTAGTAAAAGCCCATCTCTACTAAAAATACAAAAATTAGCCAGGTGTGGTGGTATGTGCCTGTAATCCCAGCTACTCGGGAGGTTGAGGCAGGACAATCACTTGAACCCAGGAGGCGGAGCCTGCAGTGAGCAAAGATCGCGCCAGTGCACTCTAGCCTGGGTGACAGAGCAAGACTCCATCTCAAAAAAAAAAAAAAGTACAAATGCCATCAATAAATACATACCCTGCCTCTAACAGTATGGTTTGAAATGTTTAAAGCAAAACATGCAAAGGAGAAACCGACATCATCACAGTTATGCTAGGGGATGTGAAAACTAAAAGATCAAGCAAAATTATAAGGATCTCAAGGAGACTAATAATCAACAGCAAACTTGATCACATACCCCTTCGCAGGATTTTGTACCCAACGAAGAACAGGCATTTCGTCCAAGCACTTGAAGTCATCACAAAAACAGACCATATATGAGAACACGAACAGAGGCCCAACACTCAGCCCTCGTTCAGCCATGATGCAATCAGATTATAAATCAATGATGACCTATGGCCTCTCAAATCCACAGAATTGGAAATAATAAAATAATGAGTTAAAGACATGTCAAAAGGTAAATCACAAAATATGTAGAACTGAGACCTGGCACAGTGGCTCACGCCTGTAATCCCAGCACTTTGGGAGGCCGAGGCAGGCAGATCACCTGAGGTCAGGAGTTCAAGACCAGCCTGGCCAACATGGCGAAACCCCGTCTCTATTAAAAATACAAAATTAGCCAGGTGTGGTAGCACGTGCCTGTGGTCCCAGCTACTCCAGAGGCTGAGGCACAAGAATTGCTTCAACCTGGGAGGTGGAGGTTGCAGTGAGGTGAGATTATGCCACTGCACTCCAGCTGGGCAACAGAGCGAGACTCTGTCACAAAACAAACAAACAAAATACGTAGAACTGAATGACAAGACCACTCTGCAAATTGAAACCTGTGGGATACAATGAAAGATACACTCAGAGGGCCAGGTGCGGTGGCTCACACCTGTAATCCTAGCACTTTGAGAAGCCATGCAGGTGGATCACCTGAGGTCAGGAGTTCAAGACCAGCCTGGCCAACATGGTAAAACCCTGCCTCTACTTAAAAAAAAATATACAAAAATTAGCTGGGCATGGTGGCAGCCACCTGTAGTTCCAGCTACTCAGGAGGCTGAGGCAGCAGAATCGTTTGAACCCAGGAGGCGGAGGTCGCAGTGAGCCAAGATTGCACCACTGCACTCCAGCCTGGGGGACACAGCGAGACTCCATCTAAAAAAAAAAAAAAAAAAAAAAGATACACTCAGAATTAGAGTTAAATGTAGTCTTAAGGTCTTAAGTATGGCAGCACTTTTTTTTCCTTTTTTGCCATTTATGGAATGCTAAAAATAGGCAAGCAGTCAAAGAGGTTCTCAGAGGGAAATTCATAGCCTCATATGAATTTATGAAGGAAATAACTGAAAATAAACTAGTTAAGCTTTCAACTCAAGTATCTACCAAAAGAACAAATAAACTCAAGGAAAATCAAGAGAAAATATTATGAAAATCAGAAATTCATGAAATGAGAAGCTACAGCAGCACCACCACGAACAAAAAATAATATTAAAATCTGAAGCTGGGTGCAGTGGGCCATGCCTGCAATCCCAGCACTTTGGGAAGCCAAGGCAGGAGGATTACTTGAACCCAGTAGTTCAAGAACAGCCTGGGCAACAAAGGGAGACCTCTGTCTCTACAAAGTAAAGACATTAGCCAGGTGTGGTGGCACATGCCATGGTCCCAACTACATTGGGGGGCTGAGGTGGGAGGATCACTTGAGCCCAGGAGGTTGAGGCTGCAGTGAGCTGTGATTGCACCACTGCATTCCGGCCAGGGTGACAGAGACCCCATCTCAAAGAACACCCATAAAAAAGCAGACCTCTGGCAGGAAGTCAGAGGCACAAAGGAAAAAACATTAGGGATGACAGGACCAATCACTCTTACCAAGGAGATATGTCATTTATTTATTGAGACAGGGTCTTGCTCTGTTGCCCCAGCTAGAATGCAATGATATGATCATGGCTCACTGCAACCTTCACATCCCAGGCTCAAGCCATCCTCCCACCTCAGCCTCCCAAGTAGCTGGGACTACAGACATGCACCACCACACTTAGGTAATTTTTGTGTTTTTGGTAGAGATGGTGTTTTGCAATGTTGCCCAGGCTTGTCTCGAACTCCTTGACTCGAGCAATTTGCCCAGCTTGGCTTATCAAAGTACTGGGATTACAGGTGTGAGCCACTGCACCCAGCTAAGGAGATATTTTATTTTATTTATTTATTCTTGAGATGGAGTCTTACTCTGTTGCCCAGGCAGTGGAGCGATCTTGGCTCACTGCAACCTCCGCTTCCCGAGTTCAAGCAATTCTCTTGCCTCAGCCAGGTGCCTCAGCCACCTGAATAGCTGGGACTACAGGCATGCAATATATATATATATAAAAATATGTATATAATGTATATATATATTATATGCGTATTATATATATAATGTATATATATATTATATGCATATTATATATATATGTATATATACATATATATACACATACATGCAGAGATGGGGTTTCACTATGTTGGCCAAGCTGGTCTCAAACTCCTGACCTCAAGTGACCAACCTGCCTCAGACTCCCAAAGTGCTGGGGTTAAATGTGTGAGCCACCACGTCCAGCCCCAAGGAGATATTTTAAAGGATGAGAGTATACTACATATATACAATTTTATACCACTAAATATGTAAAATGATACATTTTAAAACCTAGGCAATTAATATCAATATAAACTGAATTGTAAAAAAGTGAATAATCTTAGAAAGTAGTGAAATGAGGCCAGGAGTGGTGGCTCATGCCTGTAATCCCAGCACTTTGGGGGCTGAGGTGGGCAGATCACTTGAGCCCAGGAGTTCAAGATCAGCCTGGGCAACATGACAAAGCCCCATCTCTACCAAAAATACAAAAAATTAGCCAGGCATGGTAGCACACACCTGTAGTCCCAGCTACTCTGGAGGCTGAAGTGGAAAAATCACCTGAGCCCAGGAAATCAAGGCTGCAATGAACTGTGATCATGCCACTGTACTCTAGCCTGGGTGATGGAGAGAGACCTTCCCCTCCCCCACCAAAAAAGAGAAAGAGATAGAGAAAATAGTGAAGTGATAGTAAAGATCTATGCCCCATACAAGGCACCTTCCCAGATAGTTTTCCAAGTGTGTTTTGCCAAATCTTCAAGGAAGAGATGATTTGCACCTTTTGTAAACTGTCAGCTTATGAGGTGAAAAAAGAGATGGTACCTAAACTGTACGAGGACAAACTAAGGAGGAAAAAAGCACATTCCACTTATGTGCCGAGATACAAAAAGGCCAAGAATATTTCAGCAATGGAAATCTAACATCTCATTAAAAGAATACAATTATGACTCAGACAGATTTATGGAATGCAAGGATAGTTTGACTTTAGAAACTGAGTGAGAACAGATTGGTGCTTTTGGAGGACAAGTTGAGAGTATCTAGTAAATTAAGGATGCACCTAATTTTTTCAGTCAACAATTCTATTCCTAGATATGCATCTTACAGAGACTCTTGCAGATATGTCCAAGGGGACGTGTACAGATATGTCAAGAGTGGCATTATTTGTCATTAAAATATTGGAACCAAACTAAATATCCATCAGGAAAATGTATAAAGAATTATGAAAGTCCGGGCACAGTGGCTCATGCCTGTAATCCCAGTGCTTTCGGAGGCTGAGGCTGGCGGATTACTTGAACCCAGTAGTTTGAGAGCAGCCTGGGCATATAGTGAGAACTCATCACTACAAAAAATGTTTTAAAATTAGTTGAATGTGGTGGTATGTGCCTGTAATCTCAGCTACTCAGGAGGCTGAGGTAGGAGGATTGCTTGAGCCCAGGAGGCAGATGTTGCAGTGAGCCAAGATTGTGCCACTGTACTCCAGCCTGGGCAACAGAGTGAGACCCTGTCTCAAGAAAAAAAAAAAAAAAAAGGCCAGGTATGGTGGCTCACGCCATAATCCCAGCACTTTGGGAGGCCCAGGTGGGTGGATCACCTGAGGTCAGGAGTTCAAGACCAGCCTGGCCAACACAGTGAAACCCCGTCTCTACCAAAAACAGAAAAAATTAGCTGGGCATGGTGGTGGATGCCTGTAAAGCCAGCTACTCAGGAAGCTGAGGCAGGAGAATTGCTTGAATCCAGGAGGTGGAGGTTGCAGTGAGCTGGGATCGTGCCACTGCATTCCAGCCTGGGCAACAGAGTGAGACTTCGTCTCATAAAAAGAAAAAAATTATGATACAGGCACATGATGGAATACTATACAGCAATGAATATGAAGCCATTAAAACTATACACCATGACCTGAACAAATCTCAGAAATATTCTGAGCAAAACAAGCAGGTTTCAGGAAGAAAAGTTACAGTGCAATTTCATCACAGAACATTTTAAAACCTATAAAGCAAACACGTATTAATTGGGGGGGAAACACTGTAAGCAGCAAAGATATAAAAACTCATCTAGATGGCAATACTACCTAAAGTAATCTATGATTCAATGCAATCCCTGTCAAAAATCCCAATGACTTTTTTGCAAAAATGGAAAAGCCACTCCACAAATTCATAATGAATTATAAGATAATCCAAATACCACCAAATAGTCAAAATCATTTTGCAGGAAAAAAAATACCATTAGAAAACCCAAATTTCTCCATTTCAGAACTGACTACAAAGCTACAATGATTAAAACACTGTGGTACTGGTGTAAGGACAGACACACAGATCGATGGAATAAAATTGAGAATCCAGAAATAAACCCACGCACCTATGGCTAATGGACTTTTTTTTTTTAAAAAAAGAGGGTCTCGTTCTGTTGCCCAGGCTGGAGGGTGATGGTGCAATCAGAGTTTACTGCAGCCGCCAAATCCTAGGCTCAAGTAATCCTCCCACATCAGCCTCCCTAGTAGCTATATGTACCACCACCAATTAGCACCCAGCTAACTTTTTTATTATTTTATTATTTTTTTTTTGAGACAGTCTCACTCTGTCACCCAGGCCGGAGTGCAGGGATGTGATCTGGGCTCACTGCAACCTCCGCCTCCTGGGTTCAAGCAGTTTTCCTGCCCCAGCCTCCTGAGTAGCTAGGATTACAGCTGTGCACCACCACACTCGGCCAATTTTTGTATTTTTAGTAGAGACGGGGTTTCACCAGGTTAGTCAGACTGGTCTTGAACTCCTGACCTCATGATCTGCCTGCCTCAGCCTCCCAAAGTGCTGGGATTACAACCGTGAGCCACCGCGCCCAGCAGCACCAGCTGATTTTTAATTTTTTTTTGTAGAGAGAGGATCTTGCTATGTTGCCAAGTCTGGCCTCGAAGTCCTGGCCTCAAGTGATCCTCCTGCCTTGGCCTCCCAAAGTGCTCGGATTGCAGGTGTGATCCCAGTCTTGGCCAGTTGATTTTTGACAAGGGTGCCAAGACCATTTAATGAGGAAAGAATAACTTCTTCAACAAATGTTGCTGGACCAACTAGGTATCTATATGCGAAGTATGAAATTGTACTTCATACCATATACAAAAAGTAACTCAAAATAGGTCAAAATAACTCAAAATAGTAACTCAAAATAAATGTAAAATCTAAAAGCTAAAAAGTCTTAGGAGGCTGGGCGTGGTGGCTCACACCTGTAATCCCAGCACTTTGGTGAGCCGAGGCAGGCAGATGTCCTGAGCTCAGGAGTTCAATACCAGCCTGGGCAACATGGTAAAAACCCATCTCTACTAAAAATACAAAAATTAGCTGTGTGTGCGGGTACATGCCTGTAATCCCAGCTACTTGGGAGACAGAAGAATCGATTGAACTGGGGAGGCAGAGGTTGCAGTGAGCTGAGATCACGCCGCTGCACTCCAGCCTGGGACACAATGCAAGATGCTGTGTCCAAAAAAAAAAAAAGAGAGAAAAGCTCACCTTTAAACAAATTCAGGGTAATTGTTCCTTCTGTGCAGGAGGAAGGAGAATATATTCAGCAAACGGTACATAGGTAAATGCAATAAAATGCGTATTGTTGGCTGGGTGCGGTGGCTCACGCCTGTAATCCCAGCACTTTGGGAGGCCGAGGCGGGCGGATCACGAGTTCAGGAGATCGAGACCATCCTGGCTAACACAGTGAAACCCTGACTCTACTAAAAATACAAAAAAATTAGCCGGACATGGTGGCGGGCGCCTGTAGTCCCAGCTACTAGGGAGGCTGAGGCAGGAGAATGGCGTGAACCCAGGAGGCAGAGCTTGCAGTGAGTGAGCCAAGATCGCGCCACTGCACTCCAGCCTGGGTGACGGAGCGAGACTCCGTCTCAAAAAAAAAAAAAAAGAAGTGTAGTGTTTGATTTTTTTGGTTGGGTGTTAAGTATATGGTGTTCATTTTATCTTTTTTTTTCCCCAGATAGAGTCTCACTCTGTCGCTCAAGCTGGAGTGCAGAGGTGCAATCTCGGCTCACTGCAACCTCCACCTCCTGGTGGAGCGAAAGCAATTCTTTCGCTTCAGGCTCCCAAGTAGCTGGGACTACAGGCATGCACCACCACGCCCAGCTAATTTTTGTATTTTTAGGACAGACGGGGTTTCACCACATTGGCCATGCTGGTCTTGAACTCCTGACCTCAAGTGATCCCCCTGCCTCGGCCTCCCAGAGTGCTGGGATTACAGATGTGAGCCACCATGCCAGCCCATTATATCACTTATTAAAATAAATAAAAATGTAACAAATTATAACAAATATTTGCAAATCTTTTCCGTAATAAAAATACCATAAATCAATTTTTTAAATGCTTGGGGGCAAAATTTCTTTTTATTTATTGATTTATTTTGAGACAGAGTTTCACTCTGTCCCCCAGGATGGAGTGCAGTGGCACGATCTCAGCTCACTGCAACCTCCACCTCCCAGATTCGAGCGATTCTCCTGCCTCAGCCTCCCAAGTAGCTAGGATTATAAGGTGCCTGCCAACATGCCTGGCTAACTTTTGTATTTTTAGTAGAGACGGGGTTTCACCATGTTGGGCAAACTGGTCTCGAACTCCTGGCCTCAAGTGATCCTCCTGCCTCTGCCTCCAAAAGTGCTGGGATTACAGGCATGAACCACCGTGCCAGGCCAGCATTTGATTTTTTTTTAAAGCATGTTTAAAATAAACACTCAGCAAACTAGGAAATGAATTTTCTCAACTTGAGACATTAACTTGATAATGCTGAAGCTTTTGAACAGAAGTTGGCAAACTTTTTCTGTAAAGAACCAGATGGTAAATATTTCAAGCTCTGCAGGCCAAAAAGTCTCTGTTGCATCTGGTCACCTGTGCCAGTAAAGTACAAAAGCCATACACAAAGTGAATGGGCATGGCTGTTTCAATAAAATTTTATTTACAAAACCAGTGGTGGGCTGGATTGACTCAGACCATAGCCACTAAATTCAATACTGAGGCAAGGGGCAGGGCGCGGCGGCTCACGCCTGCAATCCTAGCACTTTGGGAGGCCGAGGTGGGAGGATCGCTTGAGCCCAGGAATTTCAGATCAGCCTGGGAAACATGGGGAGACCCCATCTCTACAAAAAATCTAAAAATTAGCCAGGTTTGGTGGTGCACACTTGTGGTCCCAGCTACTCGAGAGGCTGAGGTAAGAGGATCGCTTGAGCCCAGGAGTTCAAGGCCAGCCTGGGCAACATAGCAAAACCCTGTCTCTTAAAAAATGAATAAAATAAAATTAGCACAGAGGGCCACAGTGAGCATAGGATTAAAGAGGAGTGAACGAAACTTTAGTTTTTATGGCACTGTTTCTGTTTTTATTATGAAAAATACTTTTATATGGTAATTGTGTCATTAAAAACAAATTTAAAAAATAAAGGAACAGGGCCGGGCGCTGTGGCTCAAGCCTGTAATCCCAACACTTTGGGAGGCCGAGGCAGGCAGATCACGAGGTCAAGAGTTCGAGGCCAGCCTGGCCAATGTGGTGAAACCCCGCCTCTACTAAGAATACAAAAATCAGCCAGGCGTGGTGGCAGACGCCTGTAATCCCAGCTACTCGGGAGGCTGAGACAGGAGAATCGCTTGAACCCAGGAGGCAGAAGTTGCGGTGAGCTGAGATTACGCCTCTGCACTCCAGCCTGGGTGACAGAGTAAGACTCCATCTCGGAAAAAAAATAAATAAATAAAGGAACATAGCCAGGCACAGTGGCTCAGGCCTGTAATCCCAGCACTTTGGGAGGCCAAGATGGGCAGATCACTTCAGATCAGGAGTTCGAAACCAGCCTGGCCAACATGGCAAAACCTCGTCTCTAAAAATACAAAAACTAGCCAGGTGTGGCGGTGCACACCTGTAATCCCAGCTACTTGGGAGGCTGAGGCAGGAGAATCACTTGACCCAGGAGGCGGAGATTGCAATGAGCTGAGATAGTGCCACCGCACTCCAGCCTGGCGGAAGAACGAGATGCCATCTCAAAAAAATAAATAAATAAAAATAAAACCAAACATAAAGGAACATGCTTCCATCCATCTCTGCTGTTATAGACTCAGCTTACCATAGGCAGAGAGAAGCAGCCACAAGAATGAGACAGAGGCCAGACACGGTGGCTCATGCCTAGAATCCCAGCACTTTGGGAGGCCGAGGTGGGAGGATCACTTGAGCCCAGGAGTTGGATACCAGCCTGGGCAACATAGCAAGACCCTGTCTCTATAAAAAATTAGCCAGGTGTGGTGGCATGTGCCTGTGGTCCCAGCTACTCGGGGAAGTAGGAGAATCTCCTGAGCCCAGGAGGTCGAGGCTGCAGTGAGCTATGACTGCACCACTGCACTCCAGCCTGGGTCCCAAAAAACAAACAAAAGACTGAGACAGAGCTATATCTTGCCAGCTATGCTGTTTCCCAGGGTCCTGCCACTATCTTATGAAAAACAGCTTCCATTTATTGAGTGACTACCCGTAGTACTTCACAGCCCTCTGATATAACATTTCCATTTTGCAGGTTAGTAAACTGGCACAGAGAGGTTAAGTAACTTGCCCAAGGTCACACAGCCAGGAAATACCAGAGCCAGGATGTGAACCTGGACCTCCTGGCCCTAGAGTCTTCCCTACCCTGAACAAGCCACAAGGCCATGGAAATTCAATAGTGAACAAGAGGCCAGGCACAGTGGCTCAAGCCTATAATCCCAGCACTTTGGGAGGCCGAGGCAGGTGGATCACCTGAGGTCAGTAGTTTGAGGCCACCCTAGCCAACATGGTGAAACCCCGTCTCTACTAAAAAATACAAAAATTAGCCAGGCATGAGGCCAGGCGCCTGTAGTCCCAGCTACTCGGGAGGCTGAAGCAGGAGAATCAGTTGAACCCAGGAGGCAGAGGCTGCAGTGAGCTAAGATTGTGCCACTGCACTCCAGACTGGGCAACAGAGTGAGACCTTGTCTTGGGGGGGGGGGGGGGTGAACAAGACATACTTCCTGCTTTCATGGGTTTTGTTGCTGAGTGAGACTCAGGGAAGACAATTTCAGCAATTTCAATTCTTGGTGCCAAGAGCTCTACCAGGTGGGGCATGAGTGGTTGTGGCTACATTGGTGGGAGGACATCAGGAATGGCTTTCTCAAGGTGCACAGTGAATGGGATTCCAAGATCTTCCTAGGGGATGGGGGGTGCAGGGCAAGGCTGTGTCTAGAGGAAGCCACAGCTCACATGAGGACCAGCGACAAGAGTGTGCCATTTGAAGACAGTGTCGATGGCTACAAACTCACTGGTCCCATCATCTACCCCAGTTTTATTAATGTGGTGGGAAGCCCAGGCAGGTTGATAAGGCGCCGTCTCCTCTGAAGGTTAGTTTATGGAATTTTTATTTTATTTTTTTTAAAGAGACGTGGTCTCGCTGTGTTGCCCAGGCTGGTCTCAAACTCCTGGGCTCAAGCAATATTCCTGCCTCGGCCCTTCCAAAGTGCTGAGATTACAGGCGTGAGCCACCATGCTCGGCCAACAGTTTATATTCTTAAAACTTATTTTAAAGCCCAGACGTGGTGGCTCATGCCTATAATCCCAGCACTTTGGGAGGCCGAGGCAGGCAAATCAACTGAGGTCAGGAGTTCAAGACCAGCCTGGCCAACATGGTGAAACCCTGTCTATACTAAAAATATAAAATTTAGCCAGGCATGGTGGTGGGCGCCTGTAGTCCCAGCTACTCAGGAGGCTGAGGCAGAATTGCTTGAACCTGGGAGGTGGAGGTTGCAGTGAGCTGAGATCATGCCATTGCACTCCAGCCGGGGTGACAAGAGCGAAACTCCAACTCAAAACAAACAAACAAACAAACAAAAAAAAACTTATTTTAGAGACAGAGTCTCACTCTGTTTTCCAGGCTGGAGTACAGTGGCACAAACATGCCTCACTGCAGCCTCCACCTCCTGGGCTCAAGCGATCCTCCAGCCTCAGCCTCCCAAAGGGCTGGTATGACAGGCATAAACCACTGTGATTAGGACAACTGGCTTGAAGTTCAAGTCCTTGGGCAGGCAAACTTTTATTACCATAATTTTGTTACTTTCATATTTATTTTTATGGTTATCTGACTCCTAGAGCAGATAAAGCTCCATAAAGTCTCTTCGTGGATTCAAAAGAAAAAGTCTGATTGGAACTCTGGCCGACCAGCCAGAAATCGGGAAGTGGCAGCCCAGACCACTTTAGGGGAACATTCTGCTGAATGAAGTTGAACGCGAACATCGTCCTGGAAATGAAAATAATTCAATAACAACAAAAAATCTCCAAAGCCATTTTCTTCACTTGGGCAGCCTGTAAGGGCTGAATTCATTAAAATCCAGAAGAAAGAGGAGGAGAGAAGGCCAGGGAATTCTAATTTTCTCTTCGCATTTCAATCAGGGCAGACAAAAGGGTGGCTGCAGCCAGGAGGGTTTCAGGAGAGGCAGCCCCCACCCCCGCTGTCCCCACCCCCGCAGCCCCCCAGACAGAGCCAGCAGCTGGACTTTAACAAAGGAAGGCACGAAGCTGCTTTGCCTTGAGGCTTTGCGCACAGAGGCTTGGCCTTTTCAAACAGGGCAATGGCTGAATGGCTCTCCTGAATAGCCAGCCTGGCTGTGTTTGGGGGCCCAGCTGAAGTTTCCCAGCTCTGGGATGTCTGGGCCAGCTTAACCCCCTCCTCCCTCCTGTCAGAGGCATGTGAACCAAAGCAACTCCGTCTTGAATAGGAGTTGGGTAAAATGAGGCTGAGACCCATTGGGTAGCATTCCCAGACAGTTAGACGTTCTTCTTCTTTTTTTTTTTTTTTTTTTTTTTTGAGAGAGTTTCACTCTTGTTGCCCAGGCTGGAGTGCAATGGCGCCATCTCGGCTCACTGCAACCTCCACCTCCCAGGTTCAAGGGATTCTCCTGCCTCAGCCTCCTGAGTAGCTGGGATTACAGGCATGTGCCACCACGCCCAGCTAATTTTTTGTATTTTCAGTAGAGACGAGGTTTTTCCATGTTGGTCAGGCTGGTCTCGAGCTCCTGACCTCAGGTGATCCACCCACCTCGGCCCCCCAAAGTGCTGGGATTACAGGCATCAGCCACTGAGCCTGGCCAAAGGTTAGATGTTCTAACTTACAGATTGAGATAAGAGGTTGGCATAAGATACAGGTCACTAAGACCGTGCTGATAAAACAGGTGGCAGTAAAGAAGCTGGTCAAATCCCAGCAAAACCAAGATGGCCACGAGAGTGACCTCTGGGTGTCCTCACGGCTACACTCCCACCAGCGTCCTGACAGTTTACAGATGCCATGGCAATGTCAGGAAGTTACCCTACATGGTCTAAAAAGGGGAGGCATGAATAATCCACCCCTTGTTTAGCATATCATCAAGAAAAAACATAAAAATGGGCAATCAGCAGCCCTCAGGGCTGCTCTGTCTATGGAATAGCCATTCTTCATTCCTTTACTGTCTTTTGAGACACAGTCTCAGTCTGTCACCCAGGCTGGAGTGCAGTGGCGCAATCTCGGCTCACTATCACCTCTGCCTCCTGGGTTCAAGCGATTCTCCCGCCTCAGCCTCCTGAGTAGCTGGGATAACAGGCAAGTGCCAACATGCCCGGCTAATTTTCGTATTTTTAGTAGAGAAGGGGTTTCTCCATGTTGGCCAGGCTGGTCTCGAACTCCTGACCTCAGGGGATCTGCCCGTCTCGGCCTCCCAAAGTGCTGGAATTACAGGTGTGAGCCACTGCACCCAGCCTCCTGTAACTTAATAAACTTGCTTTCACTTTACGGAATCGTCCTGACTTCTTTCTTGTGTGAGATCCAAGAACCCTCTCTCAGGTTCAGGATCGGGACCCCATTCCTGAAACATTCCCGCCATGGGAGCCCTCAAGTAGGACCCTGGCAGGAGGGTGACAGAGCTACGGGGACTTGCAAATTGCATCCTGTCCCTGGGTCCCCCTGGCACCATCACTCCAGTTTGAGCCACCTGTAAGCGCGATCCCTTTCGGTGAACAACCCATTGCACGACCCCACGCTTCGCACCCACTGTGAGAGCTAGAATCCGAGTGAAAAGCAAATGCAAACAGAAAAACATGTACTCACAAGTGCTGGTGAGGGTGTGCAGATACAGGAGTCCTTGTCCACAGCCAGCGGGAGGTAAAATGATGGGGCTACACTGTCGTGGAATGTGGAATCTCGCTCTGTCACCCAGGCTGGAGTGCAGTGGCGCAATCTCAGCTGACTGCAACCTCTGCCTCCCAAGTTCAAACAATTCTCCTGCCTCAGCCTCTCAAGTAGCTGGGATTACAGGCACCTGCCACCATGCCTGGCTAATTTTTTTGTATTTAGTAGAGATGAAGTTTCACCATGTTGGCCAGGCTGGTCTCGAACTCCTGACCTCAAGTGATCCACCTGCCTCGGCCTCCCAAAGTACTGGGATTACAGAAGTGAGTCGCCGCACCCGGCCATGTCGGCACCAAAATTTCTACGTGAATGTTTATAGCAGCATGATTTGTAACAGCCACGATGTGAAACCAATCGGAATGTCCAACACAAGAATAGGCAAAGAAAACAGGGTCTATCTGTAAAATGGAATCTCATTCAGCCACGAAAAGGAACGAGGCTCTGACACAGGCCACAGCACAGATGCACCTTGAGGACCTCACACTCAGACGCCAGACACAAAAGGCCACATAACGTATGATCTCACTTCCATGAAATGTCCGGGACAGGCCAATCCAGAGACAGGAAGGGGATTTGTGGCTGCCACAGGGTTGGGCCGGGGAGGGAGACTGGCTGTTGATAGGGATGGGCTTTTTTTTTTTTTTTTTTTTTTTTTGAGACAGAGTCTCGCCCTGCCACCCAGACGGGAGTGCAATGGTGTAATCTCGGCTCACTGCAACCTCCACCTCCCAAGTTCAAGCGATTCTCCTGCCTCAGCCTCCCGAGTAGCTGGGATTACAGGCGCACGCCACCATGCCCAGCTAATTTTTTGTATCTTCTTTCTTTCTTTTTTTTTTTGAGACGGAGCCTGCCTCTGTCGCCCAGGCTAGAGTGCAGTGGTGTGATCTCGGCTCACTGCAAGCTCCACCTCCTGGGTTCACGCCATTCTCCCACCTCAGCCTCCCGAGTAGCTGGGACTACAGGCACCAGCCACCACGCCCGGCTAATTTTTTATATTTTTAGTGGAGACAGGGTTTCACCATGTTAGCCAGGAAGGTCTGGATCTCCTGACCTCGTGATCCGCCCACCTCGGCCTCCCAAAGTGCTGGGATTACAGGCATGAGCCACCGCGCCTGGCCAATTTTTTGTATCTTTAGTAGAGATGGGGTTTTACCATGTTGGCCAGGCTGGTCTGGAACTCCTTACCTCAGGTGATCCACCCGCCTCAGCCTCCCAAAGTGCTGGGATTACAGCACAGCGCTGCACCTGGCCTTTGTTTTTTTTTTTTTTTTGAGACAGAGTCTCGCACTGTCACCCTGGCTAGAGTGCAGCGGCGTGTTCTCAGCTCACTGTAACCTCCGTCTCCAGGGTTCAATCAATTCTCCCTGCCTCAGCCTCCCAAGTAGCTGGGATTACAGGCACCCTCCACGACGCCCAGCTAATTTTTTGTATTTTTAGTAGAGATGGGGTTTCGCCATGTTGGCCAGGCTGGTCTTGAACTCCTGACGTCAGGTGATCCACCCGCCTTGACCTCCCAAAGTGCTGGGATTACAGGCATGAGCCACCTCACCCAGCCAGGGCTTCTTTTTGGGGTGATGGAACATTGTGGAATTACATAGTGTGATGTTTGCACACTCTGTATATGCTAAAAAAACATTGAATTGTCCACTTTAAAGTGGTGACTTTAATGCTATGTAAATGATCTCAATTTAAAACAGACTTTTAAATCTCCCGGGACCTCCCAAGGCAAACTCTTCACTCTCCAGCTTCCCACCATCCCCTTCTTGCTGTCCCACCTCTGGGCCTTCGCCCAAAGCTCTCCTCCCTCCCTGTCCGGCTACCATAGCTCTCATTTTGGTGTGTAGTTATTTGGTGAACATCAGCTTCCCTCCCTGAGACTGTGGAGTCCCCAAAGTCAGGCACCTGGTCCCTCTTGGGGAGGAGAGGGAGACAACAGGAAGCCAGACAGGGTCTTCCTCGATTGCCCAGGCTGGAGTGCAGTGGTGCGATCATAGCTCACTGCAACCTCGAACTTCCAGGCTCAAGCAGTTCTGCCAGCTCAGCCTCACTAGTAGCTGGGACTACAGGCATGCACCACCACACTGGGTTTTTTTGTTTTGTTTTGTTTTGTTTTTTGAGACAGAGTTTCACTCTCTCGCCCAGGCTGGAGTGCAGTGGCAAGATCTTGGCTCACTGCAAGCTCTGCCTCCTGGATTCACGCCATCCTGCTGCCTCAGCCTCTCGAGTAGCTGGGACTACAGGTGCCCGCCACCATGCCCGGCTAATTTTTGGTATTTTTTGTAGAGACGGGGTTCCACCATGTGAGCCAGGATGGTCTCGATCTCATGACCTTGTGATCCACCCGCCTTGGCCTCCCAAAGTGCTGGGATTACAGACGTAAGCCACCGCACCTGGCCTTTTTTTTTTTTGAAGATGGGGGTCTCGCTATATTAACCAGGCTGGTCTCGAACCCCTGGCCTTAAGCAAATCTCCTGCTTTGGCCTCTCAAAGTGCCGGAATAACAGGCGTGAGCCACCATACCCGGCCTAGACCCCAAATATTCTCGAAGCATGCAGCTGTGAGATCTCCCATGATACAAAACCTGCCACAAACCAGCTATGAGGCTCAGGGAGACGCAGGGATCCCGGGAAGGTTTCCACAGTTAAAAATGTCCGCAGATCCCTAAAATGACCAAGGGCTATCCTAGCAGAAGCACCACCTGGGCAGAGTCCAAGAGGCTGGGTCAGGACGGAACTGGGCACTTCCCCCCAACTTTCCTTCATCTCCTCCTCTTGAATTCTCCCTCTTTCAACCTCCAGCATTTATTTTTTTCCTAATTGAAGTTATTATTCCAGCTAGATAAAAACAACCTCCAATTGTGGTCCAGGCTTTTTATACATATATATAATCTAAGTAATGTTTAGGATTTTTTGTTTAGAGGGGGAAAAAAACCAATTACATCTTTGAGGGAGGAGAACCATAAATCATAGATTTACGATGGGAATATGAGCGACTCAAGCCAGGCCACAAGCCGGCGACAACTTCTTATCTCATTACAGTTTAATTAAGAATGATGTTTCAGCATCTTCTGTTTCATTATCATCGGGCCCAGCTGACTGCTAATCTTTTTCTACCCGGCATAAAGGAGGGTCTGGTCTAAGATGTGTGCTAATGAATTTACAATTCTCTCTTTGGGGAACTTTAATAAAATTAGCCCGTGCAGAAGATGAACATAGATAGGAGGAAACTTGTGGAAGGAACACTTGCTTTCAATTCCTGGCATCCTGAGTAGAGGGCCGGTGGGTCCCCCGGGGGACGTGGAAAACAGCAGGAAGTATGTAATGGGCTGAGCCATGTGATTTAGGCCACGCTTCACTCACTCCCCTCCTTCCTCTGCTTGAGCACCTACTGTATACCAGGCTCCAGGCTGAGTGTCTCGGATACCACAAGGCTGGATTTTGTGCCCCGCGGGAAGAGATGGGGTCGGGGGGGGTCTTGCCATGTTACCCAGGCTGGTCTCGAACCCCTGGCCTTAAGCAAACCGAGGCAAATAAGAGAAGCCCTAAATTGCCTGCAAATCATGGTTATAAAGATGGCCATGAGAAGTTCTCCAAAGGCGAGCCCAGGGAGGTGTGAGGATCTGGAACAGGGGCTCAGACGGGAAGATAGCAATCAGGGAGGCTTCCTGGAGGAGGTGACATTTAAGCTGAGCTCCAAAGGGATGAATAGGAAGGAGTTGGCCTGAAGGAAGGGTGAAAGTGGTTCCAGGAAGCAGCCCAGAGAAAGGCTGGCAGGATGGATGGGGGCTTGGTGCATTTGAGGAATTTGGGAGTGGGGAGTATTTTGCATGAAACAAGTTCGGAGAGGCAGAGGCAAGAGACGGAGGATTGTCTCAATCCATTTTCATGGCTCTAATAAAATACGTCAGGCTGGGTCATTTATAAAGAACAGAAATTGATTTCCTCACCGTTCTGTACGTCAGGCAGTCCAAGATCAAGGTGCCGGCAGGTCAGTCTCTGGTGACGGCTGCTGTCTGCTTCAGGACGGGACCTGGTTGCCGCGTCCTCTGGAGAGGAGGAACGCTCTGTCCTCACAGGGTAGAAGGGCAAAAAGAACCGAACGTTCTCGGTGCTTCTTTTATGAGGGCCTTAATCTCATTCACCTGGAAGGTGTCCTCAGGCCCCAATCACCTGCTACCTGCTCCACCTGTTAATACCCATCACTTTGACCATTAAGTCCCAACATGTGAATTTTGGAGGGGGCACATTCAAACCTCAGCATGAGCTGTGAGGGCCACATTGAGAGGCGTGTCCTGAGAACAGTGGGACGCCCTGGAAAATAAGTCAGTCACTGTTAAATTAGTGGATACGGCCGGGCGCCGTGGCTCACGCCTGTAATCTCAACACTTTGGAAGGCTGAAGTAGGCGGATCACCTGAGGTCAGGAGTCCGAGACTAGCCTGGCCGACATGGTGAAACCCCAACTCCACTAAAAATACAAAAATTAGCCAGACGTGGTGGAGGGCGCCTGTAATCCCAGCTACTCGGGAGGTTGAGGCAGGAGAATCGCTTGAACCCGGGAGGTGGAGGTTGCAGTGAGCTGAGATCGTGCCGTTGCACACCAACCTGGGCAACAAGACTGAGACTCCATCTCAAAAAAAAAAAAGATAAAATAAAAATAAATTAGTGGATACTGCAGAGGCCCTGATCACAACACCTGTGCTCACCTAAACACACTAATTAATGACTGCTGATTGCAAACACCAAAGTCATCCTGGGGGATTTTCTCTGCCTGCAGAAGCAAGCTCAGCCCTGTGAGGGTGAACTAGGGGTGCTGGGGAGTTTCTGACCCCCCACCCAAAGCCCACCGTTCACTCACCCCTCACAATATGAATGTAAAAATTCATCAGGATGTGCATTGGAGGCTGGGTACAGTGGCTCACATCTGTAATCCCAGCACTGTGGGAGGATCGCTTGAACCCAGGAATTCAAAATCAGCCTGGACAACGTAGTGAGACCCCTGTCTCTATAACAAACAAAATTAGCCAGGCATAGTGTTGCACGCTTGTAGTCCCAGCTACTTCAGAGACGGAGGTGGAAGATTGCTTGAGCCCAGGAGGTGGAGGTTGCAGTGAGCTATGATTGCACCAGTGCACTCCAGCCTGGGTGACTGAGAGAGACCCTGTCTCAAAAAAAAAGAGGGGGGCGGGCACGGTGGCTCACGTCTGTAGTCCCAGCACTTTGGGAGGCCAAGGCCAAGGCAGGTGGATCACCTGAGGTCAGGAGTTCGAGACCAGCCTGGCCAACATGGTGAAACACTGTTTCCACTAAAAATACGAAAATTAGCCAGGTGCGGTGGCCGGCGCTTGTGGTCCCAGCTACTTGAGAGGCTGAGGCAGGAGAATTGCTTGAACCCAGGAGGTGGAGATTGCAGTGAGCTATCACGCCACTGCATTCCAGCCTGGGCGACAAGAGTGAAACTCCATCTCAAAAAAAAAATGATATCTGTGGTTGTGTGTGTATGTGCGTGTGTATGTGTGAGTGTGTGTGTATGTGTGTATATGTGTGTGAATGTGTGTGAGAGTATGTGTATGTGTGTGTGTATATGTGTATATGTGTGAATGTGTGTAAGAGTATGTGTCAGTGTGTGTATGTGTTGTGTGTGTGTGTGAGTGTGTGTGAGTGTGTATGTGTGAGTGTGTGTATATGTGTGTGAATGTGTGTGAGAGTATGTGTCAGTGTGTATGTGTGAGTGTGTGTGAGTGTGTGTGTGTGAGTGTGTGTGTGTAATGGAACAACCTACTGTTTCCTGTATGGAAAGACTGAATGAATTTTTTGTTTTTAAAGAGAAAGATCTGATACATGAAAAGACGTTGCACAGCATCAGCCATTAGGAAATGCAAGTTAAAACTAGAATGAGATACCACGTCACACCTGTTAGAACAGTAACAAATAATGACAACACCAAATGCTGGTGAGCACGTGGAGAAACTGGCTCTCTCCCGCAGTGCTGGTGGGGCTGTAAGAGGGCGTGGCCGCTGTGGAAACAGTCTGGCAGTTTCTCCAAAGCTGGAACATGCAACTCGCATACCACCCGGCAATTGAATACAATTCAGGCACCCACCCTGGAGAAATGAGAACATGTGTTCATGCAAAAAATAGTACACACACATTCATAACAGCTTTATTCATGATAGCAAAATACTGGAAACCAGAGGCCCTTCTGTGGTTGGATGCTTGAACATATGGCAGCACCTCCACTCCACGCCTGGAATATTACTCAGCAAAAAAAAAAAAAAAAAAAAAAGACAAAAGATTGAGACCTGGATGGACCTCAAGAGCATGACGAAGTGAAAACAGACCAGGCACAGTGGCTCACGCCTGCAATCCCAGCCCTGTGGGTGGCTGAGGCGGGAGGATCACTTGGGGCCAGGAGTTCAAGACCAGCCTGGGCAACATAGCGAGAGCCCCCATCTCTTCAAAAAAAGTTTTAAAAAATTTGGCCGGGTGCGGTGGCTCATGCCTGTAATCCCAGCACTTTGCGAGGCCGAGGTAGGCGGGTCGCCTGAGGTCAGGAGTTCAAGACGAGCCTGGCCAACATGGTGAAACCCCATCTCTACTAAAAATATAAAAATTAGCTGGGCGTGGTGGTGGGCACCTGTAGTCCCAGCTACTCAGGAAGCTGAGGCAGGAGAATCGTCTGAACCCGGGAGGCAGAGGTTGCAGTGAGCCAAGATTGCGCCACTGCACTCCAGCCTGGGTGACAGAGCAGGACTCTGTCTAAATAAATAAATAAATAAAATTCCAGCACTTTGGGAGGCTGAGGCGGGTGGATCATAAGGTCAGGAGTCCCAGACCAGCCTGACCAACATGGTGAAACCCTGTCTCTACTAAAAATACAAAAATTAGCTGGGCATAGTGACGCGTACCTATAATCCCAGCTACTCAGGAGGCTGAGGCAGGAAAATCACTTGAACCTGGGAGGCCGAGGTTGTAGTGAGCCGAGATTGTGCCATTGCACTCCAGCCTGGGCGACAGAGGGAGACTCTATCTTTAAAAATAAATAAATAAATAAAATTAGCTGAGCGTGGTGGTGCATGCCTGTAGTCCCGGCTACTCAAGAGGCTGAGGTGGGAGGATTGCTTGAACCTGGGAGGTTGAGGCTACAGTGAGGATGAGGCTACAATGAGCTCTGATCTCGCCACTGCACTCCAGCCTGGCTGACAGAGCAAGACTGTCTCATAAACAGTAAAAGCAGTCAACCTCAGAACAGTACGTGCCCTCTGATTTTATTTATATGATGTTTTCAAAATGGCAAAACCAAAGAGAGAGAGAACAGATTAGTGGTTGTGATGGGACAGGGAAGCCGAGGTGGGAGGTTGAATATAAAGAGGTAGCATGAGGGTGACCAGGTGCAGTGGCTCACGCCTGTGATCCAAGAGTTTGAGAGGGAGGCTGAGGCGGCCGGATTGCTTGAGCTCAGGAGTGCTTTTGAGACCAGCCTGGGCAACAAAGCAAAACCTGTTTCTACAAAAACTACAAAAATTAGCCAGGTGTGATGGTGCGTGCCTGTAGTCCCAGCTACTCGGGAGGCTGAGACTGGAGAATCACTTGAGCCCAGGAAGCGGCAGTTGCAGTGAGCTGAGACTGCACCGCTGCACTCCAGCCTGGGCAACAGAGCAAGACCCTATCTCAAAAAAAAAAAAAAAAAAGTAGCATGAGGGAATTACTTTGTAAAGATGGAACAGTTCTGTATCTTGATGGTGGTGATCGTTACAATTTCCTGGATTTGATATGCCCCAAGGTCATATAAGACGTCACTATTAGAGGAGGCTGGATGAAGGGTATCTAAGGCTATGTACTATTTTTGAAACTTCTTTTTTTTTTTTTTTTCTGAGACAGAATCTCTCTCTGTCGCCCAGGTTGGAGTGCAGTGGCGCAATCTCAGCTCACTGTAAGCTCCGCCTCCTGGGTTCACACCATTCTCCTGCCTCAGCCTCCTGAGTAGCTGGGACTACAGGGGCCCGCCACCATCCCTGGCTAATTTTTTGTATTTTTAGTAGAGATGGGGTTTCACTGTGTTAGCCAGGATGGTCTTGATCTCCTGACCTCATGATCCGCCCGCCTCGGCCTCCCAAAGTGCTGGGATTACAGGCGTGAGCCACCGCACCTGGCTGAAACTTCTCGTAAGTCTATAATTAGTCCAAAACAAAAAGTTAGAAAACAAAAACAGAGAGATTTGATTAGCAGTGGATTAAAAGAGACTCTTGGGGAAACTAATAGAGCCTCATTTTATTCTTTTCTCTTTTTTTCTTTTTTTTCTTTTTTTCTTGAGACAGGGTCTTGCTCGGTCTCCCAGAGTGCAACCAGAGCTCACTGCAGCCTCAACAAACAATTCTCCCACCTCAACCTCCTGAGTAGCTGGGACTACACACATATGCCAACACGCCTGGCTTATTTTGTAATTTTTTGTAGAGATGAAGTCTTGCTATGTTGCTCAGGCTGGTCTCAAATTCCTGGGCTCAAGTGATCTCCAACCTCAGCCTCTCAAAGTGCTGGAATTAAAGACATGCGCCACTACGCCTGGCCTTCTTTTTTTATTATTATTATTTTTATTTTTTTTATTCTTGTAAAAGTGTCCCCCCTGACTATTTGTGATGCAAAATCAAAGTGGCAGGGAAGGGTGTGGGATTGTTCTAGCATGCAATCTGGGGGGAGAAAAATATGGCAATATTTCCCCCTAACACTTCATAACTTCTTTGTTCATTCTAAGCATTTGCACATAGTTGCAATGGTAAATGAAATGGAATTGACAATAAGATAAAGTAAAGGAATTGTATTTTTTTTTTTTTTGAGACAGGGTCTCACTCTGTTGCCCAGGCTGGAGTGAAGTGGAGCAATCTTGGTTCACTGCAACCTCCACCTCCTGGGTTCAAGCGATCCTCCTGCCTCAGCCTTCCAAGTAGCTGGGATTACAGGCACTCGCCACCACACCCGGCTCATTTTTCTGTATTTTTTGTAGAGACATGGATTTGCCATGTCACTCAGGCTGGTCTTGAACTCCCAAGCTCAAGCAATCTGCCTGCCTCGACCTCCCAAAGTGCTGGGATTCCAGGCGTGAGCCACTGTGCCCAGCCAATTGCCTATTTTGTTTTTTAAGATAAAGTCCTGATGGAGCCTGACTGTTGCTTCAAATTCTGGCGCCCGATCTGTGTGGATTCTCTGTCTGGCAGTCGTGAGGCATCTTGGATCCCATAAGCTTATGAAGGCTCTGAGCTCCACAGGCGAGATTTCCAACTCCAGAGCGAAGCCTGTGGCGATTGCCTAGAATAGAACCGCAAGCTCACATTTTTCTCCCCTTCCCAGACCTCTCCCTGAAACCCAGGAGCCTCCACAAATGCTGGGATGTGTGGCTTCCAGGATGAGCCTGAACGGGGATAAAAGACGTACTAAGTACAGAGAAACTGGATCCCTCATCCTTTGCTGGTGGGGATGTAACATGGTATATCCATTCTGGGAAAACTCTTAAAACCCGAAACACTTTCCACATTATCCAGTAATTGCACTCCTGGCATTCATCCTAGAAAAATGGGAACGTATGTCCATGCAAAAACCTGTCTACAAATGTTCATAGCAGCTTTATTCCCAACAGACAAAACCTGGACTCCACCCAGGTACCCTTCAACAGGTGGATCGTTGAACAAACTGTGGTCCATCCACACCACGGAATACTATGCAGGGCTAAAAAGGAGGGAACTGCTGATACCCCCACATACCCCCTGGCTGCTCCCAAGCCGAGCATAGTGGCTCATGCCTGTAATCCCAGTGCCTTGGGAGGCTGAGGCAGGAGGATTACTTGGGGCCAGTAGTCGGAGGCCAGCCTGGGCAACATAGCAAGACCCCTTCTCTACAAACAAATTTAAAAATCAGCCTAGTGTGGTGGTGCACACCTGTAATCCTAGCACTTTGGGAAGCTGGGGCAGGAGGATCACTTGAGGCTAGGAATTTGGGATCAGACTGGGCAATATAGCAAAACTCCATCTCTACAAAAAAATTTAAAAATTAGCTTAGTGTGGTGGTATGCACCTGTAATGCTAGCACTTTGGGAGGCTGAGGCAGGAGGATCAGTTGGGGCCAGGAATTTGGGATCAGATTGGGCAATACAGCAAGACCCCCCCTCTATAAAAAAAATCAGCAAGGCATGGTGGCGCATGCCTGTAGTCCCAGCTACTCAGGATACTGAGGTGGAAGGATTGCTTGACCCCAGGAATTGAATGCTACAGTGAGCTATGATCACAGCACTGCACTACAGCCTGGGTGACACAGTGAGACCATGTCTCTCTTAAAAATATATATATATATATACATGTGGTACAATTACATAGAAATAGATACACTGCACTTTGGAAGGCTGAGGTGGGTGGATCAGGAGGTCAAGAGATTGAGACCATCCTGGCCAACATGGTGAAACCCCGTCTTTACTAAAAATACAAAAATTAGCCAGGCGTGGTGGAGCGCACCTGTAATCCCAGCTACTTGGGAGGCTGGGGCAGGAGAATCACTTGAACCAGGGAGGCGGAGGTTGCAGTGAGCAGAGATCACGCCACTACACTCCAGCCCGGGCGACAGAGCAAGACAAAAAAAAAAAAAAGAGCTAAATACATTGTATCCATATCAATTTCCTGGTTTTGATCATGTAATAAAATGTAACCATCAGGGGAAGCTGAGTGAAGCGTGTACAGTATCCTGTCTGTACTACCTTTGCAACTGCCCATGAATCTATAATCATTTCAAAATTAAAAGTTTTTTTTTTTTTTTTTGAGACAGAGTCTCACTCTCTCTCCCAGTCTGGAGTGCAGTGGTGTGATCTCGGCTCACTGCAAGCTCTGCCTCCCGGGTTCACGCCATTCACCATTCTCCTGCCTCAGCCTCCCGAGTAGCTGGGACTACAGGCGCCCGCCAGCTCGCCCTGCTAATTTTTTGTATTTTTAGTAGAGATGGGGTTTCACTGTGTTAGCCAGGATGGTCTTGATCTCCTGACTTCGTGATCCACCTGCCTCGGCCTCTCAAAGTGCTGAGATTACAGGAGTGAGCCACCGCGCCTGGCCTTTTTTTTTTTTTTTTAAGGACAGGAAGCTGGGCACAGTGGCTCACACCTGTAATCCCAATACTTTGGGAGACCAAGGTGGGTGGATCATTTGAGCCCAGGAGTTCAAGACCAGCCTGGGCAACATATAGCAGGACCATATCTCTACTAAAAATGTAAAAAGCTAGCTGGCTGTGGCAGTGCATGCCTGTGGTTCCAGCTACTCGGGAGGCTGAGGTGGAAAATTGCTTGAACCCAGGAGGTCAAAGCTCCAGTGAGCCGAGATGGAACCACTGCATTCCAGCGTGGGCAACAGAGCAACACCCTGAAGAAAAAGGAAAGGAAAGAAAGAAAGAAAGAAAGAAAGAAAGAAAGAAAGAAAGAAAGAA